>NW_027137582.1:0-600000 GCF_001692895.1 Cenococcum geophilum 1.58 | reverse complement strand
TGTTTCTTTTGTTTTTAATAGGAATAAGGAAAGGGGTGAGGAACTTAAGGTTCCTCACCACGCTAGGGCCACGTCGACACGTGACGACCGCTTGCCTCATTCCCGACACTGGCAACTCTTCTTTTATGGTTGCCATCTATATACACTTATAGATTGCCACTATATAAAGATACAAAGCTAAGGAGAAGAAGAAGAAGATAAAGAAGGACGTTAGGTTTAACGAGAATACAAAGGGAGTCGCCAAGGCGCTAGTAGTAAGCGAGNCAATAGCGATTTTCNATGCCGGGCATGGAAAATCCTNATTGGCTAGCAGAAGTTAGGGTCGGNAGAGTATNGTAGGAATTTNGCAGGTAGTACGCCCTAGGAAACTGTGTCGTTAAAATAGGGTTGCGGAGCTAGCGGAGTGTAACTGGATACGGCTAGCTCGAGCAAATGGGAACGACAGTCGACCAATAGGAATGCTCTTGAATTGCCTTTGTCATCGCATCTACGGGTTGTCTTGGCCACTAATCCATCGAATCCCAAAGAGTTCTTGATGCTCTACGAGACCTCCACAAGACCTCTGCGAGGACCTCCATGAGGACCTCCACGAGGACCTCCATGAGGACCTCTATGAGGACCTCCACAAGGGCCTCTGCGAGGACCTCCATGAGGACCTCCACGAGGACCTCCATGAGGACTCCACGAGAGCCTCCACGAGGACCTCCACGAGGCCTCCATGAGGACCTCTACCAGGACCTCTACCAGGACCTCCACGAGGACCTCTGCGAGGACCTCCACGAGAGCTCCACGAGGACTCCATGAGGACCTCCACGAGAACCTCTATAAGGGTCTCCACGAGAACCTCCATCAGTGCTTTGTAGCCGATATTGATCGTACCCTCTGCCGTATTCCAATTCCCTGCTAAACTTCTCCTGATCTTGCGGTGGTAACGTAGATCTGGGTTGTTGCGGAGGTTGTTGCGGAGATTGCTGCGGAGGTTGCTGCGGAGATTGCTGCGGAGGCTGCTGCGAATATTGCTGCGGAGGTTGCTGCGGAGATTGCTGCGGAGGTTGCTGCGGAGATTGCTGCGGAGGCTGCTGCGATGGATACAGAACTAAAGACAGAGGTGGATACTGGGGAACTGAAGACGGAGGTGGAAGCGATGGCTGCGGAACTAAAGACGGAGGTTATGGTTGCTGTGGAGGTTGCTTCGGAGCTTGTTGCGGAGCTTGAGGTATGGGTTGAGATACGGCAGCCTGAGGAACTTAAGGTGTTTAATAGCCTAAGGTTGTCTGTAGTGTTGCTTGTGGCTGTCCGTTATTAGGATTCCCTCGAGAGTTAAACTTCTTTTGGTGCTTAATCTCTTGTGGAGTCCATTTATGCTCTTCTTCTGCGTTAAGGACTTGCTAAATATTGTCTCTAATAGTACCCCCGTTTATAGGGACAAATACTCCTTTCTCCCGAAGGAAGTCTTGAAAATCTTAAATAATATAAATATTACTAAGTGCCCAGGTGTTGGCAGTCCATCCCATAAAATCCTCCCTAAAATATTCCTATAGCTGTAAATTGGTGTAGTATCTACTTCGGTAAAATAGAATATGGTATAGGAGAAAGCCGTTAACTTATTTTGTGGTACAAGTTATTATATTAAGGGTAAATTCGTCCTAATTTTCGTCGATGAGTTTCGCGTATATAGCTACCCCTAGTGGTAAGGAGTCTCTCCAGTTGTTTGGAATAGCCATAGTTATATCTTCGGAGGGAGGGAGATGTTGGTGGTATAGGGATTGTTGTTTAGTACGCGTTCGTGACGTATATTTGCGATTATAGGGCTTAGGACCAGTTCTGGCCTTAAATCGCGAAGACTCGTAAAGCGTGTTATTCTACGTGATGGATGCAAAAATCTATAATCTAGGGAAGGCTCAGGACTAGTTCTAGCCTTTAGATCCTTAGATTCGTGAAAGAGTTCTATTTAAGGTTTAGGACCAGTTCTAACCTTAAAAGATAGCTTCCCTTAGCACGAGTAGCACTGGTATAGTAGCTCGTCTCTTTTTAGTAAATACCTAGCTATTCTGTGGCATAACTGTAAAGTTAACCACTAATTAGTGTTGGACTCACAAGGGGATATCACGTAGCTACGGTTCGTAGATAGTATGATAATTGTTATTTCTTTTGTTTTTGATAGGAATAAGGAAAGGGGTGAGGAACTTAAGGTTCCTTACCACGCTAGGGCCACGTTGACACGTGACGACCGCTTGCCTCATTCCCGACACCTTCTTTATTATATTAAGATAGAATGCCTTTAGTAACGTAATTAGATAAGTTGGCTTTTATAACACTTACTTATTCTAGGTTAAAGTATTAAAGTATAAGTGCAGTAGTAAATATAACCTTTAGATAAGTAAAGGCCTTCTTATATTCCTTATTAAAGATAAAGGCTTAATTCTTTTAGGTTAGAGCTATAAGGGGTAAAACTAGGGCGGAGAAGTTATTAATAAACCGTTAGTAAAAATTAGTAAATCCTATAAAGGCTTTTACGTCCTTAACGTTTTTAGGTTCTTACCAGTTTATAATTACTTTGACTTTTTTTAGGTCTAGTTATATACCGTTTATAGAAATAAGAAGCTTAAGGTATAGGACTTCTATTTTATAGAATTTGTATTTATCTATATTTAATTATAGATTAGCTCCTTATAAGGCTTATAAAATAAGGTTAACGTATTTCTAATATTTAGTTAGGTTATTACTATATATTAGGATATTATTAATATAAGCAGTATAGAAGATGTCTAGGTAGGGATATAGGGTATTATTTATATAATATTAAAACGAGCTCGGAGTGTTTATAAGGCTAAAGGGTATTACTAAGTACTTAAATAATCTATATTAGGTACGAAATGCAGTAAGCTATTTATTTCCTTTTATAATATAGAGGCGGTTAAATATAGAGATAATATTAAGCTTTATATAAAAGCGAGCCTTACTTAGTTGGTTTAGCGTCTCTTATATTAGCGGGATTAGATATTAGTTTTTAACGGTAATAGCGTTAAGAGCTTAGTAGTTTATATAAAAGCGTAGTCTACCGCCTAGTTTCTTAATAAAGATTACTAATACGGCTATAGGTAAGGAGCTTACTCTAATAAATCCTTTACTTAAATTCTTGTCTAGGTACTTCTATAGCACTTAGAGTTTATTTTAGGATATCTTATATAGGGGTCTAAATCTAGACCGCTTTCCTTTTTTAAATACAATCTTATAGCCGTATAATTAGTATTTTAGTAGCTTGCTAGCTTTCTTTTATAAAAATACCTCTAGGCGGTTATAGTACTCTACTAGTACCTTCGTAGTAGGGTTAGTATACTTCTTTAGTGTTAAGGCCTTCTCGATATTAGCTATAGTGATAGTAAAGATTATATATTTGGGTTTCTTAGTAAGTTACGCTAGTGGGGTAGCTCTAATTATATAGATATCTAGGACGTTAAGCGGGCTTAGGTCGTCCATAGTTTCTTATTTAGGTTTAGGTTTAGTATTAGGTATAAAGTTAGTATTAGATTTCGGTTTAGGTTCTTTAAGAATCCTTTTTATAGTAAAATACCAGTCCTTATAGTATTTTCGCGTAGTAAGCTTAAGCTTTTGCTTAGCGCGGGGTAGTATAGTACTTAGGGTCTATTTATAGGGTTTAGTAAAATTTTTAAATCCTTAATAAATATTAGTGGAAGTTTTATATTAGTGGAATTCAGTAGAATTCCTAGGCTAGTAGAATTGGGTAGACTTTTTAGGTATAGGGTAGATTTTAATAGAATTCTTATATTAGTAGAATTTGGTAGAATTTTTATACTAATAGAATCTGGTGGATTTCTTAGGCGTAAAGTAAACATTAGTGGAAATCTTAGGCTAGTAGATCTTAGTAGGTTTCCTAGATTTTAGTTTAGGGTTAGAGCGGTATATTATAGAGCATTCTTTTCTATAATAAGGGGCAGTAAATAGAAGCTTAAGGTTATCCTAATTAATAACCACCTTATATGGCTTTATCTAGGGTTGTCTAAGAATTACTAAGTAACTTAAGGTAGTGATAAAGAGCTTAATTAGTTCTTTATAGTTTAGGTATTAGAGTCTTAGGGCTACTATATAAGTAATACGGCCTAAGATAGTGCGTTTACAATTAAATCTAAATACGTTAATATGCTGGTTAAGGGGGGTTAGGGTAAAACTATTATCTTATATAAAGATCTTATTAATAAATCCTATGCCGCTAGCTCCTGTATTAATTAAGATTTAAGCGTTAACCTATTAACTATTCTACTAAAGGCGATAGTTAATAGTTATACTATAGTCCTAAAAGTTAGAGTTTGTAACATTAAATGCGTTTAATAAAATCCTAAGGCAGAGCTATCCTAGAGAGTAACTTAGCTCTAAAACCTTCCTTTTAGAGGCGATTAAGGTGGAGTTTTTAAGGCGTATTAGTTATAGCTTCGTCCTTATAAGTAGTGCTTGCTAGTTACCAAGCTAGAACTAGATAAAGATTAGGGGTAATAGCTAGAGGATTAGGGTAGTAGACTACTAGCGTTAGCTATTTATAGATCTTTTTAAAAAGGGGCGGAGTAGTAGTTAGAGAAGTAAGAGTTACTTCTATATTTAAAGTAAAGGCCTAGTTTAATACGTTAATCTTATTTAGAGGACCCTAGTAGGGCGTATCCTAGGGTCCCGGTGTTAATATCTATAACATTAGAGTACTTAGGCTAAGATAATAACTTAGTAAACGTTTATTGGGTTGTTATATTATATTAAGAAGCGGGCTTTAGTATTAGGCGTAGTATATTATTAATGACGTTTATATAGGTATTAAGGGCTTCTAGTAAATCTACGCCTATTAGGAAGGTTTTTAGCTTAAAGCTTAGGGATTTAATAAGGCTATTAATTAGTATAGAGTTATTCTAGCCTGTTTCCCTTACGTAACGGTTAAATTTAAAGAAGTATACTAGGAAACCTTTTATTTTTTAAGCTATATAGTTTATCTTTCTTTAAATAGTAGCTTAGTGGTTTAGGTTACTATATATAGCTTTAAGAAGTACAACTAGGCTTTATACTAAGTTTAGCTAAAGAGGTTTAATAAGGTTAGCTACCTCTCCTTTTAGTTAACTTAGGGCGTAGCAGAGTTAGTTAGCTTTAGTTAGGTAACAGTTAATATTACTAGTTAGCTTATTCCTAAGCTAGCTTAGGAATAATTAGAGCTTTTATTGTTTACCAATAAATACTAAAGGGTTTAGTAGTTATTTAGATCATTATAGTGTAGTAATTGGCTTAGGGTAAGTAACTACTGCAGGTTTGGGACTTATATTCCGCGTATTTATCTCTAAAGATAGAGTTCGGTCTTATAGTCCTAGCGTAGGCATTTTAAGGGTATAGACTTCTTCTTAGAGGTCCTTAATTAATTATTAGTATTATGCTTCTTATTTAGCTTTATTAATAATTTAAAGTAGCTTAATTCTATATAAGGGCATCTATAAAAGACTTCTATATCTCTACTAATTATTCTTAAAGTGCGGATATAATGCCGGCGGCTATTATAGGGGCTTTAGGGTTATTCTATATATTAGAGGGTAGTATATAAGGTTAACGCAATATAGTATTACGGAGTAAGTATAAGCAATAATAATATATAGCGAAGTAGATATTATTAAGCTATATATATAAACTATATAATAAGGTTGCCCGCGAAGCCCTACTACACATATTTACGTCGCCGCGGGTGGAAACATCATCGGGAAATCATTCCTTATGATGGCTAAGTATAGAGGCAATAGAGGAGAGCCGTCGCAGCGCGCGCAGCGCGCTGGTGTTGCGACTCTGTAGTGTTGAGCCTACGACGCGTATATTGCCCTTAATAACACTAGGAGTCCTACTGCCCCCGCTTAGGGCTCCTGCTATACCATCTAGGGGGGCCATTAAGGGAAACTGGGATATAAAAACCGCCCGATATACAACTACCTAGCTTACAGCCAGGCCTAAAACTGGCCTTATTTAGCTAGTTAATATAAACGCACCCTAGGCATATAATAGGACACCCTTAGGCTTACACTAGCTCTAAAACTAAGAGGATACGGCAAAGGCGTAGGGAACCTCTTTTTATAAGAACTTATTAAGGTTAACGCGTTATAGATACTTTATACGAAACTTATTAAGGCCCTAAGGCCACCGCGAAGAACTTATTAAGGCCCTACCTAGAAAACTCATTAAGGCCCCTTTATAAGGGCCTATCTAGTATCTAGTACACCCAGGTGACTTAAAAGAGGGTCTTAATAGGCGTAGTACGCGCGACCTAGACGACGGCAACGCGCCGGCGACGTAATAGCAATATAATGGCGACCGGACGGCGACCAAATAGCTTAACAAGGTGGAAATATAGGTAAAGCTCTAGGCAGCGGAAACACAGGCTAGCTTTAACGGCCCTATGGCGTTTAACTTACAGTCGACTTACGGTTGACTTACGGTCGACTTATAGGCGACTTATAGGAGGGTCTTAATAGGTGTAGTGCACGTAACTTAATACGTATATACATAAGGCGACTTACAGAAGGGTTTTAATAAGCGTGGTGTACGTAACCTAATGCATATATATAGGGGAGGCTATAGGGGAAACACAGGCCAGTTAGATGAGGACTTAACAGTTAGAGATATAGGCCAGCTTATAAAAAGGGGGGATATAAGCTTAGTTAGTAGAAGGGGGGAGAGTAGGTCGCCTAGTGCGGGACCTAGTCTCTACGGCCCCCCTCCTATAAGATACGGTCGGCCTATTATAAGGAGACTCTTATAGGTAACGCGAAACGGGAACTAGTAGTATATAGGGTGTTGCGCCCCTATATTACTACTAGCTTCCTATAGGGTGTAGTACATAGTAGCCACTGCTAGCTCTAAGGACCTTATCCCTTAACTAGGCTCTGACCTTTAGTGCACCTAGTAGGCAGGTAGGATTATACCCTAGCTAAAAAGACTACTACGTGGCTCGAGAGAACGGATGCGTATATTGGTATATTAATAGATAGAACCGTTCGCCTCTAGGGCAGCTCGCCGGTGAGATATACTTAAGGAGTAAATAGGAGTTACTTAGGCGGGAGAGGCAGTGGCTCGGCCTTGTCCGTAGAAGGTATACCCAACTATATTATAGGATGCAGCTATAACGCCTCCGTAGAATTACGTTAGTAGGTATAAAAATAGGAGTTGCAACCCCTAGAAACGGCAGCTTATACCCACGCCGGCGGAAATAATAAAGAAGGCGTAAAACTAGAGGCTATGGAAGGCTCTTAAGCCGTGCAAAAGCGTACCAACTTTAGGAGGAAACTCTTATATAGACTACTGGGGGGTAGACTGGTACTCGGGTAATACCGTTATAAGATATCTAAAAGAACTAGTGAAATTCCCCGCAATTAGTGGTGGCAGCCAACTGCTTATAATTTGGGACCAAAGTACTAGAAAACTAGGGTAGAGGCCTAGATAAGTAGGTATATTAAACTCTACTATATTACTAGCTAATATATAACTACCTACCCTCCTAACCCCTAGGGTAATCGCCCGCAAAGTATGCGGTCACTCGCCGCCTTACTGCCGTACTAACTGGCAGCCGGATTATAAGATATGGTTTTTCTCGTCTCCTCTTAATGGAGTGGTGACCCTTAGAGAGGGCCTAGCAACTGGGGCCTAGGTATAAAAGATATCTAGAGTACACACACATACATCCTGCTCGCTGTTTAGTATTAGGTGGTTAGAGCGGATGAATCCCCCTTACGCCTTCGATAGGCCTAGGGGGGGGGAGGCATAGCGTATATGGCAATGGTTAACAAGAGATAGCATATAGGGGGTGGTTAAGATACGGGACACAACTATAAGCATAGTAATCAATTGGTAAGGCCTAGCTAGGACGTAGTGAACCCTAGCTTTAGATAAGCTAGAGAAGGAAGCAGTGGTTCCTAAGGAGTTTAAATTATCCAAGGAGGACAGGACGTAGCCGTAGGCCTATAGGGCCGCCGCTACGGACAGACATGGCAAAATAGGGGTTTTTTATCCTACTGAGGTGGCTTATAGGGTTTTTCCGTCCCCTATATTAATAAGGGTTTTCTTCTTATCAATTTATAAGTTTCCCTTGTGTACAGAGTAGTCTGCGTGGGCCTAGGTAGGATCCGTATCAGACGTTAATTAAAGAACTTACTACTATATAATAAGGTTAAGACGTTATATAAGGAAAGAAGGTAGGAAAATAGGAAGAAAGGGTATATATTATAGACTTAGTTGCTTAGTTAATATATATATAGAGTAGAATAGGATTTAGGAAGTGGTCTTAGTAGAACTTAGTAGGATTTAGTAAAACTTAGCAGAATATAGTAGAATTTAGTAAAACTTAGCGGAATATAGCAGATTGCCGTAGATTGCCATTAGATTGCCATCTTATAGTCAGTCTTTAGTTACTAAGTTAGTAGAAATAGGTAGACGTATATAAGGTATTATGGGGGTGTCCTATAATAAGTAAGGAGATAGGTTTATAGGACTTTAGTAAAAAATAGTCCTCTTTATTTACTTTAGGGAGAATAACTCCTTAAGCTTCTCTCTAAACCTTTAGCTGATAGCCTAGGATAAACAAAATCCTATAGGTTCTATATAGAAGATCTTCTATAATAGGGTAGGCCTTTTATAAGACTATAAAAGATATCCCATTTAGTTCTAGAGCCTTTTTATTAGAGCTAGAAAAGATTACTTAACTTCTATTTTCTTTAGTTCTGGCCATTCCTATCTATTATCTACTATTAGTCCCTCTATTCTAGCGGGTTAGTAAAAAGGGGTTTAGGAAATAGAGTAGTTATAAAAGCTTTATACTAGTCCTTAAAGCTTTTTACTAGTCTAATAGTTCCGCCTTTACTATACTATAGACTAGAGATTATTTGCAGTATTCTCTCCTTTATATATTTTAGGGTAGTAAAGACCTCCTTTCCTTATGCTTTTTCTAGAAAGCTATTCTAGCAGCTAGTTTTAGCTTCCCTTATTATATAGAAGTATTAATTTTTAGCTTTTTTATAGGCTTATAGTCTAGAACTTCTAGTAGGCTATTCCTCTTAAAGTCTTCCTAGTTTTGCCATTTTTTGTCTTTTCTTTAGAAGCTCTTTATTCTACTAAGGTTTAGAAAATTTACAGGTTCTAAATCTAAGGATAGCTTTCTCTACTACTAGCTTTATACTCCTAGTAAGATCTATTACTAGATTATCTACTAGTGCACTTAAGCTTCTATCTCTAGGTCTATAAAAATCTTCTAGAGAGGCTAGGGGGCCTTTTTTACCTACCTCTATATAGGGGTTTTCTCCTACTAGTTCTTCTAGTGCTAAAAGTTTTGCTTCTAGTTTTAGCTCTAGAACTTACTTTATTAAAGAAGTAGAGAATAGCTTCCAGTTTGCCTTTTTTATAAAGAAAGGAGTTTCTTAAAGAGGGTTTAGGTATCTTTACGTCTCTCTAGTAAATAAAGAGAATGCTATATTCTTATAATTAAATACTATTTCTTCTATTATAGTCTAATTATCCTAGGTATTTTCCTAAAAGTTTCCTAAATAAAAGGTTAGGTTTATAATAGACTTCTCCCTTATATTAGATCTATAGAAGGTCCCTTACTATTCGTCTAAATTTAGTAATTGGCAGCTATATTTATCTAGCCAGTTTACTAATTCTTTAGCCTCTCTAGTTGGATTTCTAGCTAGCGCGTTCTACCGTGTATAGTATAGGTTATAATCTCCTATTAGTATAAAAGGGAGGTTTATTTCTAGTTCTAGAATGGCCCTAGAGATAGTAGTTATACTATTTCTTTAGGTTCTAGAATTCTTGTCTAGTTGTCTCTTATTATAGACATTAAATATTAGGAATCTTTTAAATTGGCTATAGATTTCTAATGCTATAATATCTGTGTCTTTATAGATATCCTCCCTATTTCTATATTATAGAACACTAAAACTAGTTTTCCTTATATAGATAGCGACTTTAGGGCGAATAGCTTGGTTATAAGGGAGGATAAGATTAAATACAGGATACGGAATAGAGAAGTAGGATCCTTTTTATCTGTCCTTCTAGGTACTAGGTTCTTATACTAAGATAATATTCGTTTTTCTCCTAAATCCTATTTCTAGTAGAGTTTGCTATACTTCTTATCTTTTTTCTACATTATGTTATATAAAGGAGATTTCTTCTCTAGCTTTAGAAACTAGAGAGATCTCTTCTTCTTCCTATATAGAACCTTTTAAGCTTATACTTATTAATATACTAGTTTAGCTGCTTTAAAAGACTTGCAGTCTTTACTATTAGTAAAGTATTCTTCTTTGCAATTATAGTAAAGGGGGGTAATATATTTATAAGGTTTACCTATTATATTACAAATAGAACAGGAGTAGTCTTTAGATAGATATACTACTATATAAAATCGGTAGGCCCTAGTAGAGCACCTATCTCCTATATAGCTAAATTTTTGGCAACTTGTACACTATATAGTAGGAGAGATTTTTAGGTACTTTACTACCTTAGCAGCTACCCCTGCAATTAGGATTTCCTTTTACTTAAGGATTTCCTGTCTTTTCTCCTTGTTTTTTATAGTAAAAACTATAGAGCTAAACCTAGTTTATAGATCGTATCTTTTTTCCCTTACTAAGATCCATCTAGGTAGTCCCTGTATTTTAATAGAATTAAAGGTCTCTATTTCTTCTTTTAGAAGTTTAGAGCCTTTAAGCCCTAGAAAAGGGGAAATAGGGACGCTGTAGGCTACTACCTAAGCCTAGGGCTCTAGCTTTTGTTCCCTTTTAAAAGAGAAGTAGTTAGACTAGATTTCCTTATATTTAACTAAGAACTTTGCATTGTATTCTTTTGTAGTTATAAGGAGAATATCCTACTTTTCTTTAGTTCTAGCTATAGTAGCTATTACTAGCCTCTCTGTTTGTAACTTAGATGTAAATAGTTAATTAACTTAATTTTATAAAGAGAAGATATCTAGAGACTGGTCCTTTTAGTTTATAACTAGAACTAGTCTCCTTTCTTATAGCTACTTCTTTTTTCCTTTAGTAGAGGTAGTACTAGTAGGACTAGTAGTATTACTAGCTACCTTACTAGTAGGGGGAAGAGGAAGAAGTAGTAGAGGAAGGGGGAGTAAAGTTAGAAGAAGAAAGGCCCTTCTTTAGCTTCTCTGCGTAGGTTTAGGTTTTTAGGGCTACCTCCTTATAGAGGGCTCTTACTTCCTTAACTAGTCCTTTTAGGACCTCTCTCTCCTTTCTTTCTTTTTCTTTTATAAAGGGGTTTTCTCCTACTAGGATACTCTGTATATAGTCTCCTAGTAGTTTAACCTACTCCTTTTCTTCTTCTTTTTCTTTTTCTTTTAGCCCTATATAGGCCTGGTTTGGGTTTTCTAGGGCTTTTTATAGGTAGTATTTTGGGGAAAAAAGGGAAGAAGATATACTAGCCGTAATAGGCTTAGGTATTAATATCTTTCTTCTTTAATAATTCTCCTTTGGAGAGGAAGGAGATTATAGGTAGTTTCTTTTTTTCCCTTTCTTTTTTTTTATATCTTCCTTAGACGGACAGGGGGATGACGGAAGAGAAGAAGTAGATATAGTAGATAAGGATTTATTATCACTTATCTTTATAGCCTTCTTTTTACCTCTAGGAGGCTTTTTAGGCTTAGTAGCCTGCGGATTCTTTGGCATTTTTATAGCTTATAGCTTATAGGGGGGGTTTCCTAGTTTTTACTATCCTTCTATATCCGTTTTCCTTACTAACCCTACTAAAGAGTTTCTGGGGAAATTAGACTAAAAGGTAGCAGAAAAACTGGGTAAAAAGACTATAGTAGTTATTTTCTTCTCTATTAGAAGTAGAAAAAACTACTAAAAAAAGGACTTGTTAGGCTTTTACTAGCAAAAAAGCCAAAAAGGCAATCCTTCTCTTACTAAGAAAAATCTGACTTAAAGAGATATAGGAAAGTACCTACTCCCCCTATTTTAATAGGCTTTTACTTTATTAGAAGAAAACCCTAGAAAAAGTCTATTTTTTTTATTTAGTTTTAGTGTTCCTATCCCTGTCTTGCCTATTTTCGCTTATAAGCTAGGACTACCCTTAAGAAGAATTTTCTGTCGGGTAAAGGGGGTAAAAGGGCAGATAAATCCACCTCTAGCTCGCTAGGCAGTAGGAATTAGGTCTTAAAGGTTAGAAAATCGATTGTTTTTAATAGGGAGATGGGTATGCGTAAGTTCTAAAGTACGGCGCTACCTTTTAGTAGGGTTGTATATGCGGTAAAAGTTTATTAAGAAGGTTTATATAAAAGAGATTAACAAAGATAGGGACGAATTAGCAGCTAGTTCTAGCTCTAGTTCTAGCCCTAAAAACTCTACTATAAAGTACCTCTTACAGCCAAAGACACAGCTACTATCTCTAGCCTTTAGAGTTTAGCAGCTAATTTAAAATTAGAAAATAGAGAAAATCTCTCTAAAATAGCAAAAACCGTAGTCTCCTCCTATTTCTGCATCCTTTTCTATCTTAAAAGGTAGTAAGGAAAAAGCTGCACAAGAACATTTAAGACTAGTAGAAAATCTATAAAAATCCCTTAAGTGGGACTTAGTAGATATATACTATATAGATAGCTCTAAAGATAATATATTAAATATAGCTGCCGTATATAAAATAGGGGAGAGAAATAGGATTAAATATATAATAAACTGGAATCTAGGACCCTATATAGAAATTATAAATATAGAAATCTATATAGTTTATAGGGCCCTAAAACACCTAAAATAATAAAGACTAGAAAAGAAATAAGTTTATATCTTTATAGATAGCTAGGCGGCTATTAAGAGATTATAGCTTAATTCTCTTATAGGGGGGCAAAAACTAGTCTTTAAAATTACGCAAAGCTNTTNCTATCTAGCTAGTAAGGGGATCTCTATTAACTTTTATTGGGTTCCTAGCTATCTAGGAATCTATAGGAACGAAATAATAAATAAGCTAGCTAAAAAGGCCCTTTCTAGAAGAAAACTATAATCTTTTTATACCTCCCTAGCCTATATAAGGAGAGCAGCAAGAGAAAAGATACTAAAATAGTAGAAAAACAACTAGCAACAGAATAAGAATAAAGGAAAACACTATGCTAAGATCTATAAAGGAAGTAATTCTGTTAGATAATCTATATTCTCTATAGCGTAGGATATACACAAGTTACGTGTATGGGGCACGTGTATTATAAATATTTTTATCTAAGCCCAGGAGCCCTAGGTTATAAAAACAATTAAGATTATTAATTAATTAACCCTTTTATTAATAAATAGCTCTATATAAACTATCTGACAGTTATAAGCCCGGTCCGCCAATATAAGAAGCTATTTAGCTATTACTTAATTATTTAAAGAAATTCTACCTTATTATCAGACTCTAATACCTTATTGTTAAAGGTCGCAGACTCTAATAGAAATCCTACCTCAATTGTTATAGAACGAGATTCTATAAAATTTTATAAGATTCTACCTTAATTATTAAAGGACAATCCTATTGACAAAATACTATCTTAATTCCTCCTTTGCCTATTAGTTAAATAACTCTACCGTTAAGTTTATTAACTATAATTATTCTTAATAAGCCAAAAGACTGGGAGTAATGGCTATAGTAACTCTAAGCTCTTATAGATTAATAAATTTAGACCTATGTTAACCTAGATAATATAGCACCTTAATAAGGTCTACTATAAGAACTAGTCTATCTAGAAGTTATAGATTTTAATAAGAATGCAACCTTATATATATAGCTCTCGACGAATTAATAGAGAGCGTATAAGAATAGTAGATAATACTACGACTAGGATATAAAGTATTTCCTAAAATAAGAAGAGCACCTTTAACAGATACGCACCTAGATTATATTTATAGTATTAATTTAGAAGAAGCTACTGCTTAACCCTTTCGTAACTGTTAAGGAATAGCTATTTTAGTTAAAGGAGAACACAGAACCTACCTTATTATTTATTAGGAAGAAGGTATAATATTAATACACAAAAGCCCTTAAGGGGTTTAAATAATTGTTAAAATTAAACTAATGGCTAGATTAATAGGAATATATAATATTACTAAAAGAGAAGTATAAGATCCTTTAAATATCTAATAGAATCTAGCTTTAAGATTTAGTAGAAGTTATTTAACCTTTTAATAACACCTACTGTATAAAGTACACTACTAAGTTAAATAACCCTTAGAAGTTAAGATCTTCTAAATACTATAGAGTAGTAAAGGAGCTATAAGAAGGACTTAAAATACCCTTAAAGAAAGCTAATACTACTATAAGAGGGAGTACCTTTAATATAGACTTCGCAGAGTAAGCTATTAAGGATTACTCTAATACTACTAAAGGTTTATAAAGAGGACAAGCCTTAGCACGTAATAGACGCTTAAAAAGAGCCGGGATATTAGTGGATAAGGAGATATTTTATAAGAAGCTAATACCTAAGTACTTAGCGTGCGGAATATAAGGACACTCCCTTTAGGATTATTAGTATTTATTTAAAGATAAGAGACCTATAGAAGTTATAATTAAAGATGCTTACATTAAAAGGGCACTAAAGAAGGTAGAAAGGAATAAGGATTTTACTAACTAAGTTATAAAGATTAGACTTAAAGAATAAGAAGATAAGGCTTAATAATAATAGGACGAGAGTTAGGAAGTTAAGATTAAGGGAGAAGCTAATGCGATATTCCTAGAATTATTTTATACCGGTTAACTCCATCTACTAAAGCTATTAACTATTCTTAACTTAGGAACCACTCTTTATATCTTTAATAACCTCTTTTATTTCTATAACTTTAGGAAAGCTCTAAGATATAAATATATTATCGCCGGCAGCTTAGAAGTGCCTATACTAGGCTATAGTAATATTACTATCTAAGTTATAAAACTAGATAAGAGTAAGGGAATCCTACATCTTAAGGATATTGCCTTTTATACGGACTTTAATATAAATCTAGTATTATTCCGTCTACTTTAAAAATAAGAGTACTACTAGGATAATAAAGAAGATAATAGTCTTCTAGTTTAAAAGGATAATATAATCCTATATTAAATAGAAGAACGTTATAAATAATAAACTATTAAATACGTCTAACTAGGAAGTCTATTAGCGTTTAATATAAGCTAACTACTACGCTGCTAATAGAAGCGTAGAGCATTATTAAGAGACATTCGTCTAGATATAAAAGGTAATATATAATTATAGTATCTGCGTTTAGGTTATCTAGGACCTATAAGCCTTTATTATTTAGGTATTAACGCCCTAAGAGTTAAACTTTAAGGCCCTAAGATAACGGAATGTTAATATTATAGTCTTACTAAAATTAAGCGTTAGGTCTTAAGAAGGTTCTTAAATTAAAATATTAATAAACCCTATATTAACCTCTATATTAATTAAACTAACCTTAAAAAAGCGTATACCGGATTTATATAAGTTATGCTTATCTATAATACCTTCTTAAAAAGAACTTTCCCATACTTTATAATAACGTATAGTAAGAAGAAGGAGACATTATAAGTACTTAAAGATTTCACCTAATAGATTCGTCTAAGGTATAACCTTAAAGTTAATACTATTAGATTAGACAATAAGCTAGGGAAAAGAAGAACCCTTAAATAGCTACAAACCTAAGGGATTATATTTAAGCCTTTAGCGCTTTATACCTAAGCTTAAAATAGTACCACTAAACGCTTAGGGGGTGTAATTATTAAGAGAGCACGTATAATAAGAATTGCTGCTAATCTACTATATAACTTATAGGACGAGATCGTTAACTATATAGTCTACCTTTAAGATTAAACGTTATGAGAAAGTAATAGATAGAAATTGCTATATAAGAGGTTCTATACCTTCTTAGCTAATAAAAGACTAAGAAAACCGCAACTAGTGTACCTAAAAGCCTACGGCTATAGGGCGTATGTAATAACGTTAGATGCCTAGCTAAAGAAAAAAAAGGCTAAGTATGCTAGATCTGTAAGCCTATATTAGCTACCTTATTAGCTATAACTTTACTAATATCTATAGGATCTAGATTCCATATAAGGGTATTATTATCTCTACTAGGGATATTATCTTTAATAAAAAGACGTTCTTTAATGGTAAGTAAATAGACATCTTAAAGGATCTATACGCTAAATTAGACACGCTAATTAAGAAGATTTAACTCCCTAATACCCTAACTAAGAATAAAGTTCTTCTAGAAGACGATAAAGAAGTATTAGAACCGTTAATTTAAGAGAAAGATAATAACGTTAATAATAAGCCAGTATAAACCTTTAATAAGTTAGTAGATCTTAAGCTTATAAGAGCTCTTAAAGACGCATATTATACGCTACCTCCAATAAAGAAGACGAAGAATCTCTATATACCTTTTACGTCAAGTATCGTATAAAGTTAGATATATAAAATTAGGACATTATCTAATAAATAGAAGACGGGTTTAATACTTAGGGGGTATTTAATAACTTGGTTAAAGACTTATTTAAAAAAGCTAGCGATTATAGGTTTAAAGGCTTTGTTACTAAAAGGATTACTTTAGCCTATTATAGCGCCTTTTTAGTAGAAAGAAAGTTTAACCTTAATAGTCGACTTAATAATAGTAAGCTAAAATTAGGTAAAATACGTAAAATTAGATTATATAGGAAGAACTTACCTCCTCTACCTTAATTAATCTAGGACCTTAATATATACCCTCTTTAAGATTAGTTTTAAGAGGCTTAATAAGCCTACCTTTAATCTCATTATTAAATAATTAATATATGTATTTGTCTATAAGACGGATAAGTATAAATTCCTCTAGAAATATAAGGCACGTCTAATAGTATACGGAAATTAATAGGCCCTAGGAGACCTACCTACGAGAGCTATTATATTAGCGAGTACGACCTTCTAAACCCTTATGGCGGTCACTATAAAATTCAACCTAAAGATAATATAGATAGATGCAGTTAACGCGTTTATTTATTATAATCTTAACGAAGTTATCTATATAAAGCTACCGCTAGGGTTTAATAAAGGAAAAATAGATAAAATACTGCGCTTAAGAAAAGCCCTTTACGGACTCTAAAGATCACCTTTATTATAGCAAAAGAACCTTACAATCTTATTAAACAAATTAGGTTTTAAGGAGGTCCCTTAAAAGCTATACATTATACTAAAAGGTAGAATAATTATCTTCTTCTATATTAACGATATTGTCTTCTACTACTAAAAGATAGATAAGAAGAAAGCTTAAGAAGTAATTAAGGAGCTAAGTAAGGAATATTAGATAAGTACCCTTAGCGAGCTAAAATAGTTCCTCGGAATCTCTATACTATATAATTATAGCTAAAGTGTAAGGGATATTATTGCGGACACCTTAGGTCGCCTTTAGGACAACCCCCGGACGCCCCTTAGATAGTCGCCGGTTACATGCCAAAGGTATATGCCCGTAGTATATAGTCTCCATAATCCCAAAGGCCTTACCTCCTTAAGGATTTGTCTCTCTTATTAATCTATTCTATTCCACAATCGTGTCCTTATAGCCCCCTATCTATAAGATCCCCTTATATTTAAATCCTTTCTACTCTGTTTTAGAAGGGTAGTCGGCTT
This sequence comes from Cenococcum geophilum 1.58, assembly GCF_001692895.1. Lineage (NCBI taxonomy): Eukaryota > Fungi > Ascomycota > Dothideomycetes > Gloniales > Gloniaceae > Cenococcum > Cenococcum geophilum. The sequence continues at coordinate 582,377 of NW_027137582.1, read as the reverse complement.
TAAGAACCAGATTATATGTTTATATCTTTTATTTATAACCACTATCCTCCCTTAAAATCTCGCGATAACTTAAATAAAAACTCTATGGATACCTTATAGAAAGCCGTCGCGTAAAGGCAGGAAGGTCCCTCTAACAGTAAGAGATTGCGATAATATAACCCTTTAGGTAAGACGGCCGAATGAGCCCTAATACCTAAATGCTCTAGGAGCTTAAAGACTCTCGCATACCTACGGTTACCGGCAACGCTAAGGAAAATATAGACACCCTCTATAACAGTTACAATACTACTAGAAAGTAGCCGGAACCCCTCCGGCCCCACCTAGGCTAATTAGAAGATTAAGCGCTAGAGGCGACTTTAAGATCTTCCCCTAAGCCAGAAATGCTAGAGGAATACACTAATACGTCTAATTAGGGAACTAACTAGAACCCTCCTAGAAGACCACTAGCCTATAATTAGTATAGTAGTGGTATATAGACTGCTTATAAGCTAAGCGGGCCTACCCTTTTAGGTAATCTAAGCTAATTACTAACTTAAGACCCAAGCCTTGTTAGGAAGCCTATATTAGCTATTAGTATTAATACTACCTCTATAGCAGGAGCCTCCCTAGGCCTAAGTTTAGAAGGTTAAGAGCCCTATACTAATCTCCTTTAAGATAGATATTGGGAAGCAGTTATAAGGCTCTTAGAAGCTATACGGGAGAAAGCCACTAATAAATATATTAGAACCCTCTAAGGGCAAATCTAGATCTAGTAGGGTCTAATTTAAGCTAGGCAAATTCTTTTATAACTTAGTTAAGGTTAAGGGCTTCTTAGGAGCTACCTAGTACCTACCTAAAAAGGTATGGAAGACTTAGAGAGTTATCTACGCTATAAATAAAAAAAGGATATAGACTGACTGGCTAAGGCCTTTAGTAGTCTAGAACTCCGCTATAGACCTAATACCCAGCAGTTAGATAATTGGGTTTATGAGATAGACAACTTCTTTAAAATACTAATAATATAAGATAATACTAAAGAGCGTATACGCTAAATTATTAGTAAGATTAAAGACCGATTACTAAACTAGATTGCACTTAATTAGCTTAATAAAGAGCAAATCACTATATAGCTATAGCTATAAACCTTCCTAAAGAAATAGACTTAAGATCCGTATATTATATAATATAATAATATAAAGCTATTTTAGAATGGGATACAGCTAAACCGCTATAACTTCCGCCAGTTTATAAACTTTATAGAAACTCGTACTTAGGAGATAGATTTAGAGCCCTTTAAAAATAAGAACAGTAGCATCCGTAAAAAGGAAAAGATTAGGTTTATCTGGGCTAGAATTAAGCTAGTAATTCGTGACAAAATAAAGCGCGTGGGAGCCCTATTGCGGATTACTATATATACGGATTTTAAACGAGCAGTTCTAAACGCTAAAGATACGGTAAGGAACTAGACTTCTTCCGGTAGGAAGTTAAGGGGTTACTAAAAGTGTAGGTATTTTAGTAGTAATATAGGGTAGATCTAACCTTTAAAGAAGCCGTTCTTAAAGAGAACTTTAGAAGGGTTAAAGTTAGGAACCTTAAATAACGGGAAAGACTCTTAGGGTTAACCTAATACCCGCCTAGCACCTTTATAGGAACACTCTAAGAAGTTAAGAGAAAACTCTAGAGGTAGATCCTATTAGAAAAATAAGTAGGGTAATAACCGCACTAACGATTTAAAAAAAGAAAAGCCCTAGTTATGGACCTCTTCTAGCTATAACTAGGGTAAGATATAAAAGGAGAGACTCTCCGTATTACTGTTAAGTTAGAAATAACACTCCCTATAAGTAAGGTACGACAGTTCTAAGCACTATATAATAGTGGCGCCGAAATTAATCTTATACGATATAATTTGGTAAAAGAGCATAAACTTATCCTATTGCAAAGGTGGTAAAAACCTATTATAGGCTTTTTAGATAAGCATTGGATTAAACTATACAGTGCCTATAAGCTTATAGTGTTAGTGGCTGACATATATAACCGCACTAAGGTAGTCGGCCCACAACCCTTTTGGGTGGCTAACTTCGTAGGTTATAACCTTATTCTTAGATACCCTTAGCTAGCGGAAGTAGATCCTAAGATACGCTTTAAGACTAGAGCCTTTAAATGGTGGAATAATAAAGATTTAGAAGGGCGTATATTACTAATAAGCCTAAAGGATATTCTAGAGAATGTAGCCCTAGGTGAAATAGTGTACGCTCTATACCTAAAGGAGTATTAGATTTAACCCCTGTTTAATAGTAAGATGGGTATAAAGCCTAGTATAGGTAATAACCCCTCTATAATGGAGACCCTATAGGGAACTGCCGGATAGGCCGCGGAGATATTATAGGGAGGCGGCGATCTTAAGGATCTTATAAGATACTTTAACCATTATAGGTTACTCTGGCTTAAGTAATATGCGGAGAGTATACTATAGTACCTTAAACGCTGCGTTAAGGAGTTCTCTACCCTCTACTGGCTACTATATAAAACGGTTTAATATACGGTGGTAACTATATATAAGCAACTACTATAGCGCACAATACTGCCCGTAAGTATTTTAAGGGAGCTCTAGGACCTACCTAATAATAACGTAGAGGATAAACGCAACTCTAATTTATTAAATATTCTAGTAGGCCTAAGGGACTTACTAAGGGTATTTTCGGGCAGGAGAGCTAAAGTCCTACTATAGAACTTAGAGTACGATTATATAATTAATTTAGAAGAAGGCAAACAACTACCGAACCTTTTTATCTATAACCTCTCGCGTAAAGAGCTTAAGATCCTATAGGAGTACCTTAATAGGTTACTAGAAAAGGGGTAGATCCGGCCTAGTAAGTCGCCGTTAAGCGTACCAATTCTCTTTATTCTAAAACTAGATAGAACTATAAGGCTATATATAGACTATCGCGGTCTTAATAAGATTATAATTAAGAACCGTTACCTACTACCACTAGTTAGTAAAATGCTGGATTAACTATTTAGGGCAAAGATCTTTACGAAGCTAGATTTATAAGACGCCTATTATAGGCTCTATATTAAAGAAGGGGATAAGTAAAAGACCGCTTTTAAGACCTAATACGGCTACTTTAAGTATTTAGTGATGCCTTTTAGGCTAGCTAATACGCCTATAATATTCCAATTATATATTTACAGAGCCTTAGGGGGACTAGTTGACCATATATATATCGTCTATTTAGATAACATCTTAATCTACTTAAAAGATAAGGATTAACACGAGTAACACGTCCGCGAAGTGCTGGAATGTTTGGATGATTAGGGCCTCTACACTAAGGCGTTAAAGTATATCTTTAATACTAAGTAGGTTAAGTTCCTGGGTTATATTATAACGCCTATAGGTATAGTTATGGACCTAGTACGGGTGTAGACGATTTAGAAGTGGCTGGAGCTAGAGAGCTACTAGGATATTTAAGTGTTCCTAGGCTTTGCCAATTTCTATAGGCGCTTTATCTATAACTACTTAGACGTCGCCTAATACCTATCTAACTATATTATAGAAGCTTCCTAAGACCTAACCTAAGGAGTAAAAAGCTTAAAGGCGGTAAGGAAGAAAACTAAAAAGGGACTAACTAAATGGTATAAGCTATAGTTATAGCCCGGAAAGGTTTAAAAGGCTTTTTAGGAACTTCGCGTAAAGTTTACAAAAGCTTTATTACTGCGGCATTTCGACCCAGATTAGCTATTAATGATGATCACTAATATATTGAATTTTGCCCTTATTGGTATTCTACTGCAACCCAATAGGCACCCGGACGCTACCCAGCTCTATTAAAGACTAGTAGCATTTTATAGTAGAAAATTCTAGGGACCTAAAGTTAGGTATTATACCCATAATAAGGAACTGCTAGCTATAGTTGACTGCTTTAAATAGTGGTGACACTACCTTAAGCACGCGAGCTATACCACTCGTGTACTCTTAGATTACTATAATTTATACTACTTTATAACTACAAAGGAGCTTATACCTTAATAAGCTAGATAGGCAGAGAAGCTTACGCGATTTAATTTTGAGATTAAATACAAGCTAGGGGAAAACAACCCTGCTAATAAACTGTTATAACGGCTAGATTATACTAAAGGCTTTAAAACAGGAGAAGGAAAACAGATAATAGATATCTTACTCCCTATATTACGGAATAAGCTCCGGGTATAGGATGCTTAAGTACCTATAGCTCTATATACTAAGTCTTAGGCGGTATAAGCCCTATTAGTTTTTACTAACGTTCTAGCTAATACCTAGTCTATTATTAATAAAGGTCCGAATATACCTAGACAGGACGTCCCTAATATATTCTCGGAACCTAGTAATATACTATCCCTAATTACTAAGCTATCCCTTTAAATTAATAGCGAAGCTATAGAGTAATCGGAACTTAGAGCCCTATAATAACTAAAGAACTTTAACCTTATAGCGGCCTTCCTAACGTACGCGTATTAAAGAGTTGTAAGATCTATAGTACTATCTAGTCTTATACTTAGAGCAGTATAAAACAAAATAGCTTTTACCTAGGAACTATCTAAAGGGTTAATAGATCTTATCCGCAAGGTATAACGGAGGGACGCTTTTTATACTATTTTTAATATAAAAGTAGACCGGAAATATAATAGAAAGGAAACTACTAGGCGCTACTATTAGGAACTAGACCTAATAGGCCTACTACGTAGAGGTAGTAAGGTTTAGGTACTATAAGAAGTAAATCTATAACAGAAGATTCTTATAAAGAATTATAATAATCCTCTAAACGGCTACTATAGTTAAGTAAAGATAGTAGAATTACTTTAGCGTAAATACTATTAGCTAAGGCTTAATTAAGAAGCAAAGGAGTACATTAGCTATTATAAGAAGTGTTAAGTATATAAGATCCGTAGGCACAAGCTATAGGGTCTACTTAAATTAGTTCCTTCCACTAGTAAGCTATAGTAATATTACGCTATAAACTTTATTACGGATCTCCCGCTATCTAAAGATAGCTAAGGATAAACATATAATTCGGTCCTTGTACTTATTAATAGGTTTTTAAAGTATATCTAATACCTTCCCGTTAATAAGACGATTAACGTATAAGAGCTCGCTAACCTAATTAAGGAGAAATGCTTTCTTAAAGTAGATCAGCCACACTTTATTATTATTAATAGGGGCAGCGTCTTTATAAGTCAGTACTAGTCGGATCTATGCTTCTATTTAAAGATAGACCACCGTTATAGTATAGCTTTCTATTTATAGACGGATGGGTAAACAAAACGCCAGAACTAGGAACTAGAGTCTTACCTACGGATATATTTAAACTACTAGTAAGACAACTAGTGCGAGCTACTTTTATACGCGGAGTACGCTTATAATTTAAAGTAACACGTATTATATAAGTATGCACCAATCCAGATTGCCTATGGCGTCCGACTATTTAGGTTTAATAGTATACCTAATAATTACTGGCTAAGGCCGTATAATTAGTTATAGGATCCTACTAGGAAGTTTAAGGACATCTACTAAAGAGTATAAGGATACCTCTAGAAATGGGAGGAGTAATAAAAGTATGCGAAGTAGAGCCTATAAGATGCCTAAGAGTAGTAGAGACTTTGGTATAACCGTAAGCACTAAGACAAGCATTTTAGAGTAGGCGATAAGGTTCTATTACGTTTAACGAATATTAAGACCTGTTAACTATTAAAGAAGCTTGATATAAGATACCTAGGTCCCTTCTAAATTAAGAAACAAATTAGTAAGCTAGCCTACTATCTCTAGCTACCCCTATTTATAGCCTATATATATCTAGTGTTTTATATAAACCTACTAGAGCTATAGCATAGACCACCACTAGAAAAGAACTTCCGTCTAGGCCTAATTAAACACCCTAAAGTAGTAGGCGAGCGGTATAAGGTTAAAGCTATACTATGCTATAAATCTGTTAGGAACAAGCTTTAATTTAAAGTTAAATGGCTAGGCTAGCCCGCTGAGGACTCTATATAGGAACTAGAGGATTACCTTAATTATTATAAAGATATTCTAAAAGAATATTGGGACTAAGGTCCATAATCTGCAAATTGCAGAAAGCGCTCTAATACTACGGTGTTATTGCAACCTATGAAGAAAGCTTATAGTAGGCCGCAAAAGGCCCTAAAGAGTAAATAGGTTAAATTGGATATAGCATAAACAAGCTCCGGAAACTATAGGGATAGGCTACGGCCTAAGGTAGGACGAGTCCTTAGCCTTTTTACGTATATAGTATAGAGTTAATAGGGCATTTTACTAGAATTGCATTTTTATTTATAAATCTATATTAGGAACATAGTTCCTAGGGCTTCTAAGCCCTTTTTGAAAGCCTTATAAGGCCTTTCTGAGTACCTAATTAAGGTTTTTGATTGCTACTATATATAAGAACGAATCCCAAAAGTCTAAACTATAAATGCCTAATCTGAAAAGCCACTATACCTTATTATTAGGAGTAGGATTAGTATCTATCAGGCTACTAAGTAATGGCTAACGAGAATGGGATCTAGATCCCTTAGTAGGTGTACGAGTAGGTATAAAAATAGGGGTAGGATAATGAGGTGTAGATGGAGTAGAGACTCTTAAACGCTTAATACCAATATTAGGTCTAAACTAATACTAATAAAGCTCTTATGGCGTAAGCTTATAGTTAATAAAGATATACTCAAGCCTAGAATAAATAGAGATGTTAGCTAGCTGGTATAGTCCAGAACTACCGAGACCTTACTACGGCAACTATTAATTACCTATCCGTTAGGTACCTAAAGGGTAACCTACCTAATACCGTATTATATTATGCTCTTTTGAAACTTAACGCGTATGCGCAAACTTCTTTCTATAGTAGACAGCGACCTTCTTCTTATTACCCCTATTTTTTACCCTATCCTTAGTATACTAACCTTACTCTTATATTAGGCGTTGCTGGCTAGCTTACTGGGAATTATAGGTAGTGTAGATAGCCGTAGCATAGTTTTAAATTTAGCTAAGTCGTTTAGTATTTACGCTGGAATAAGAGAGAGCTTAGGCGATATAGTAGTTAAGGATATTAAAGGAACGTTGCTACTTAGGCCTAGGCTATTAAAGCTTAAAGTTAGTAATGGAAATCTATTAAGGATAGAAAAACTTACCTTAATGTAACTGCCGCTCTTAGTACGCATGTATTAATTATAAGGACTAAAGGTATTAGATCTAACACAGTGCGTCTTGTTATAAGCCTTTAGAATCCTGTTATTAGATTTCTAGTCTTTTGAAGACGTGTAGGTAAAATTATTTAGGTAGGACCAGTACTAGTTATAAGTTAGCGGAGGTTAGGGTTCTATATATAAAGGTAAGGCTAGGATACGCTATAGAATCTGCTTAGAAGAGCAGTTAGCAGGAGAATAAAGAGGCATATTAAATTATTAATGAAAAAGAAGAAAATCTTAATAATATATCGAAGATACGTCTAAAATTGGACGATGGTTAATGGCGAGAAGTAAGGTGTTTAAGAAAAGGAGCAGCTTAATAAGTAAGGTGTCTTTATACTTTACCTTCCAATACCCTTCCGGTAAATAGCCGNAACCTTNCCNATATAACTCCGTTANAATAGCGNTATTTANAAGGAAGGAAANACGCNTATAAGTTATTTAACTATTACTTTCTTATAAAAACTGACTACGCGGCCGGGGGAAGGTAATTAAGACGTTAAATTAAAGACGTATATAGGTTAAATTAGACCTAAAACAATACTATAGTATTAAAGAATAACGTTATAGACGTTCTTAATAATTATATAATAGCTATAATTGCTATTACGAAATATCTCTAGTTACTAGGTAGTGGAGCTATACTAAATATACAGCATAGGACTATTAGATTTAAAAGTATATGCACTAAATCTTAAGAGATAAGTCTCTTTAATTAACTAATTAATACCTTAACCGCATTTAATAGCCTAAGGGTAAATGCGGGAGCAATGCGTTAGTAACGTAGAGGATTATAAGAAAAGGATTATAAGAAAGAATTATAGACTATATCTTAGCAGTTAAAGACAACGGCAAGCTAAGGCTCTGTTCGTTAAATCCTATACTAAAAGGTTTTACGGAACTATACTAAAACACTAAATTGCCTATAATACTCGTGATTAATTATAGACTGGTATAAAGGCTTAGAAGCAGAGTTATATAAAAATCCCTATATTAGCCTAGGTAGTCACCGGTATACTTTTGGTAGGCTTCCAATAGGTTTTCTAGCAATCCTCGCGTCTTTTCTCCAGTTATGTTTTTTTCTTATTAAGGTTTTTTAGGAGTTTAAAATAGGGGTTAGATAGATAGATAGATAATATACAGCGGTATACCGACACCTCTTTAATATCTCTCTAAACCTCTTCCGGGACGAGCCCTTATAATCTCCCTACTATAAGGTAATGGCGATTAGGGGCTGACTGTAAGAAGGGGGGGGTAATATAAGGGATATTATTATGGATACCTTGGGTCGCCCTTAAGACAACCCCTAGACGCCCCTTAAATAGTTACCGGTTACGTGCCGGAGGTACGTGCTTATAGTATATAGTCTCTACAATCCTAGAGGCCTTACCTCCTTAAGGATTCGTCTCTCTTACCAATCTATCCTATTCTACAATCGTGTCCTTATAGCCCCCTATCTATAAGATCCCCTTATATAAAGGCTCCTATAGCTATCCTAGGAAGCCTATATTAAGAAGATAGCTAACTAGTATAAGATAGATCTTAAAGGGCGTCTTCTAGACACTCCTATGGCAGAATTAAAACTCCTCCCTACTAATTACTAATTAATCTGTCTAATGCGTCCGTCCCCTAATATAGACCTATTAGTCCGTCCTATATCCCTACTAGCTTCTATAATACTATATTAGAGAAAAATAGGTTTAGTACTCTATATAGCCACTATAACGCGTTTAGATATTGCTTTTATAGTATTATAGCTAGTAAGGTTTAATTAGAACCTAAGCTAAGAGCACTATTAAGCAGTAGATAGAGTAATTTAGTACTTATATAGTATAAGGAGTAGAGTAATCTACTATAGAGGAGATAAGGAAGGAATAAACGGTAAAGGGAGAGATAAAGGAATATATAATAAAGGATAAGATAATAAAAGAGACGGTAGAAGTAAAGCGCAATTATTTATCTATACTAGCGATACATTATTTATAGATAACTCTATTAATAGAAAGAGCTTATAAGGATATATTATAAAGCTATTTAGGAGACTAATCGCCTAGAGAGTAAATAAGTAGGATATAGTAACGACGTTAAGCACAGAGGCTAAGTTATTAGCCCTATTATAAATAGTAAAGGAAGCTATCTTTATTAGTAGGCTATTTAAAGTAATAACGTTACACCTAAATAAGCCCTTAATTATTAACTGTAATAATACCTAGATACTTTAACTAATTATAAAAAATATAGTAAAGCTAATTATAAAGCTCTAATATATTAACATCTATTAATACTAGTTGCGTTAAAAATATATAATAAGATAAGTAATATTTTAATAGAAAGCAATAAAGGAGATAATTACTAATAGATTTACAAAGGCCCTACCTAAGTAGAGGTTTAAGAGCTTTATTAATATAATTAAAATAGTAGATATTAAGGAGCGGCTAAATAAGGAGAAGCAACTGGAGGACCTAAGGGAGAAGGTTAGGGCGAGAAGGAAGGATTTAGATAAGATTATAGTTTAATTAATATATTAACGGACATGAGAAGGTGGTTAGCTTCGTCCTTAACTAGGTTAAAGCTAAGGGGGTATATTAGATAATCTATATTCTCTATAGCGTAGGACGTATACAAGTTACGTATATGGGGCATATATATTATAAATATCTTTATTTAAGCCTAGGGGCCCTAGGTTACAAAAACAATTAAAATTATTAATTAATTAACCCTTTTATTAATAAATAGCTCTATATAAACCATCTAATACATTCCTTTTCTCTTAAAGCCCCTAAGGATAAATATCCTAAAAGGCTATTTTAAATCCTTCTCTAAAGTAATAGGGGGGGAGGACGAAGATAGTAGATGCTTTAGGGAATATAAAGTACTATAAACCCCTAGGCACCTACTACTAGACTGCAACCTATATAGAGAAGAAAAAAGAGAAATATAAAAGAAACTAGGCTCTTCTCTCTCTTTAAAAAAGCTATTTTATATATAAAAAGGAAGAGAGGCGCTTTTTCTATTCCTAGGTAGGACAGGGATAGCTATTAAAAAGTGGCTAATAACAGCAGGATCTATAGAAGGAGGTAACTCCTACTAGGCTCCTAGTAAAGAGATATTAATAGCCCGCGAAGCCCTACTGCACGCGTCTATGTCGCCGTGGGTGGAAACATCATCTAGAATTCGTTCCTCTTAATGGGCAAGTGTAGAGGCGATGGTAAAGAGCCGTCGCAGCGCACGCAGCGCTGTCGTGGCGACTCTGTGGTGTTGAGCCCGCGACGCGTATAACGCATTGTATGAAGCATCGCCCTTAACAACACCAGGAGACCTACTGCCCCCACTTAGGGCTCCTGCTATACCATCTAGGGGGGCCATTAAGGGAAACTGGGATACGAAAACCGCCCGACGTACGACTACCTGGCTTGCAGCCAGGCCCGAAACTGGCCTTATCCAGCTAGTCGACGTAGACGCGCCCTAGGCGTATAACAGGATACCCTTGGGCTTGCACTAGCTCTAAGATCATAAAGGGAACGCGGTAAGGGCGTAGGGAACCTCCTTTTATAAGAACTTGTTAAGGTTAACGCATTATAGATACTTTGTATAAAACTTATTAAGACCCTAAGGCCACTGTGAAGAACTTATTAAGACCCCGCCTAGAGAACTTGTTAAGGCCCCTCTAAGGGCCTATCTAGTATCTGGTATACCTAGGTGACTTAAAAGAGGGTCTTAATAGGCGTGGTACGCGCGACCTGGTCGACAGCGATAGCGATAGCAACGCGACGGTGACGCGATAGCGATGCGACGGCGACTAGACGGCTTAACGAGGTGGAAATATAGGTAAAGCTCTAGGCAGCGGAAATATAGGCTAGCTTTAACGGCCCTCTAGCGTTAAAAGGTAACTTATAGGAGGGTCTTAATAGGCGTGGTGTATGTAACCTAATATATATATATATAGGGGAGGCTATAGGGGAAATATAGGCTAGTTAGATAAGGACTTAATAGTTAGAGATATAGGCTAGCTTATAAAAGGGGGGACATAAGCTTAGTTAGTAGAAGAGGGGGAAGTAGGTTATCTGGTGTGGGACCTAGTGTTTCTATAGCCCCTCTCCTATAAAACACGGTCGGCTTATTATAAGGAGACTCCTATAGGCAACGCGAAACAGGAATTAGAACCTCCTATAGGGCGTAATACGTAGTAGCTATTGCTAGCTCTAGGGACCTTACCCCTTTACTAGGCTTTAACCCCTAGTGTACCTAATAGGCAGGCAGGATTATATCATAGCTAAAGAGATTATTACATGGCTTAAGAGAACGGATATGCGTATTAGTATATTAATAGACGGAACCGTTCGCTTTACTAGAACGGTATACTAGTAAGACGGGCTTATAAAGTAAACAGGAGTTACTTAGGTGGGAGAGGTTTTGGCTAGGCCTTAACCATAGAAGGTATACCCAACTATATATAGGATGCAGCCACGACGCCCTTATAGGATTACGCCAGTAGGTACGTAAGACGGGAGTTACGACCCCTATAAATAGCAGCTTATGCCTATACTAGCAGAAACAATAAAGAAAGGCGTAAAACTAGAGGCTATAGAAGGCTCCTAAGCCGTGCGAAAGCGTACTAACTCTAGGAGGAAACTCTTATACAGACTGCTAGGGGGCAGACTAACTAGTTATAAGATATCCGAAAGAACTAGTAAAACTCCTTATATTATTAGTAGTGGTAGCTAACTACTTATAGGCTAGGATAAAGCACTAGAAAACTAAGGTAAAGGCCTAGATAAGTAGGTATATAGAACTTTACTATATTACTAGCTAATATATAACTACCTACCCCCTATTTCTATATTCTTTTCTATCTTTAGGGGTAGTAAAGAAGAAGCTATATAAGAACATTTAAGACTAGTAGAAAATCTATAAGAATCCTTAGAATGGGACCTAGTAGATATATACTATATAAACGGCTTTAAAGATAGTAAATTAAGTGTAGCGGCTGTATGTAAAATAGGGAAGAGAAATAGGATTAAATATATAACAAATTAGAATCTAGGGCCTTATATGGAAATTATAAACGTAGAACTTTATGCAGTTTATAGGGCCCTAAAATATCTAAAATAATAAAGACTAAAAGAGAAACAAGTTTATATCTTTATAGATAGCCAAGCAGCTATTAAAAGATTATAGCTTAATTCTCTTATAGGGGGATAAGAACTAGTCTTTAAAATTACGCAAAGCTACTCTTATCTAGCTAGTAAGAATATCTTTATTAACTTTTACTGGGTTCCTAGCTACCTAGAAATCTACGGAAACAAAATAGCAGATAAGCTAGCTAAAAAGGGCCTCTCTAGAAGAAAAACATAATCTTCTTATATACCCCTAGCCTATATAGGGAGAGCAGCAAGAGAAAAAATACTAGGATAGTGGAAAAGCAACTAGCAATAGAAAAAAAACAAAGGAAAACACTATACTAGGATCTCTAGAGGAAACTACTCTTTATTTCTTAAAGCCCCTAAGGATAAATATCCTAAAAGGTTACAATTAGCTTTCTTTTAACTAAAACTAGAAAAAGACTTCTTTAAATCCTTTTCTAAGATAATAGGGAAGGATAAAGAAGGTAGATACTTTAAGGACTATAGAGCTATACAGACTCCTAAGCACCTATGTATTACTAGAATGCAGACTATACTGGGAAGAGAGAAAAGAAATACAAAGACAACTAAGCTCTTCTCTCTCCCTAGAAAAGCTCTTTTATATAAAGAAAGGAAAAAGGGCGCTTTTCCTATTCCTAAGTAAGACAAAAATAGCTACTAGAAAGTAGCTAATGGAAGTAAAAGCTTTAGAAGGAGGTAACTCCAGCTAAACTTTTAGTAAATAGATAGTAGTAAGTAAAAGGATAGAAATAAACTATAAAATGTATAGGGGTAGGCGTTAGGATTCTTTTACCGTTTCTTTTACCGTTTTTTTACTGTTTTAATACTACCTAATAGTTGTTATAACCTAGTATTTTACTAGGGAGCGGTAAACCTCTAGTCTAGAGGTTTATAAACTACTAGGACATAGCTACTAGTATATATTAAGCTGCCTAAAAAGGATTTATATATATAGAACTATAGCGCCATAGCTTAGAGGCTGCACGCGTAGTATTATACGTAGTACAATATAATAGATATAAAAAAATAAATAAAAAAGAGATATTAATAAGTAAAAAAATAGAAATAAATCATAAAAGGACAGGGATAGGCATTAGGACTTCTTAAATTTTATAGTTTTCTACTACTTTCTTATTCCCTAGTAGTTGCTTATAACTTAGTATTTTACTAAAAAACTATAAACCCCTAGTTTAGGGGCTTATAAACTACTAGGATATAGTTACTAGTATATATTAAGCTGCCCTAGGGAATTTATATATATATGACTATAGTGCTATAGCTTAGAGGCTATATGCGCAGTATTATACATAGTATAATACAACGGATATAAAAAAAAGAGTTGTAGATTTTACAAAAGTACCTAGATAGTACTCTTAAAAAGGGCTAGATTAAGCCTAGTAAGTTACCTACTAGAGTATATATCCTCTTTATACTGAAAGTAGACAGTATAATACGGCTATACATTAACTATAGACGCCTAAATAAGATTATAATTAAGAATTGGTACCCCTTACCGCTAGTTAGCGAACTCTTTAATAGGCTTAGCTATATAAAGATATTTATAAAGCTAGATCTTTATAATATATATTATAGAATTTATATTAAAAAGGGAGATAAATAGAAGACCGCATTTAAAATACGCTATAGTTACTTTAAGTATCTAGTAATGCCCTTTAGTCTTATTAACGCCACTATAACGTTCTAAAGCCATATTTATAAAGCTCTAGAAACCCTAGTAGATACTATCTATATAGTTTACTTAGATAATATTCTTATCTACTTAAATAATAAGGATAAGTATATTAAGCACGTTAAGTAGGTACTATAATAGCTTCGCGCTTAGGGCCTATACGCTAAACTATTAAAATATATCTTTTATATTAAGAACGTTAAGTTCCTAGGCTTTATTATTACCCCTAAGGGCACTATAATAGACCCTAACTGCGTAAAAGCTATTAAGGAATAGCCTAAGCCTAAGTCCTATAGGGACATCTAGGTCTTCTTTAGCTTCGCTAATTTTTATAGGCGATTTATTTAGAACTATTTGGATATTATATACCCCCTACACGCATATCTTATATAGGTATATCGCGACCTAACGTTAGATAGAAAGAAGAAGTAAAAGCGTAAGTTAAAAGGGCCTACTAAATAGTATTAACCTTGGTCCTAGCCTAATAATACTTAGTAGGCGTTCTATAAGCTATATACTGCGTTTATATAGGCTCTACTACTTCGCCACTTCGACCCTAATTTACCCTTAATAGTAATTATTAACGCTTCTAATTATACTTATAGCGGTATACTTCTATAGCCCTTAGAATAGGGAGATTAACTCTACTAGCACCTAATTACCTATTATAGTTAGAAGCTTACTAGCCTAAAAGTATAGTATAATACGTATAATAAGGAACTACTCGCTATAGTGTAATGCTTTAAGACGTGACGCTACTACCTTAAATACGCCGCGTATGTAACGCGCGTGCTCTACAATTATAATAATCTTAGGTATTTTATAACTATTAAGAGCTTATCTACTTACTAGGCCTAGTACGCTAAGAAACTAGCTAAGTTTAATTTTAAGATTAAATATAAGCCAGGTAAAGTAAATCCCGCTAATATACTATCCTAGCGCCTAAATTATACTAAAGGCTTTAAAGACAGCAGTAAGAGGATAGTCCTTAATACTATACTACCTATATTATAGTAAAAGTTGTAGGTTATAGGCCTTATAAGCGGCCCTAGTGCTATTATACTATACTAGTAAGTAGTATACGTGTAGTATATAAGCGACCCTTATAAACTTAGCGCTAGCGGACTAGAGTGTTCTACTATTCTCTTTAAGACTACTTTAACCGGCCTAATAGCGCTTAACCCTAGGGAAGACCCCTTAGCCTAGGCTATAGTCCCCCGTAATAACCTAGTAAGTTACCTATATATTATATATTACTTCACTAGCACTAATTTTATATAGAGTCTCGTGCTATAGTAAGAGGTAATAGTAGCTGTTTTAGCCGAAACGGCGTTTATAAAATACCCCCCTAAGTTACTAGTTAATTTTATTTATAGAGTATAAAAAAGAGACGCCTTTAAACGCTCTATATATAATTAGTTAACCTAAGAATAAATTCCTACTAGTAAT
Organism: Cenococcum geophilum 1.58; assembly: GCF_001692895.1. Classification (NCBI taxonomy): domain Eukaryota; kingdom Fungi; phylum Ascomycota; class Dothideomycetes; order Gloniales; family Gloniaceae; genus Cenococcum; species Cenococcum geophilum. Next base: position 566,885 of record NW_027137582.1, on the reverse strand, counting down.
AAGGACTACACCCTTAATAATTAAGAACTCCTAAGGCAAAATAATAAGGTCTAGGTATTAAATTATATACTACTATAATAGGAGATCCTTAAGCGGAATTATGACGATCCTATAGGCGGCCACTATAGTTTTAACCATACTTTTAAGGTAATTATATAGAAGTATACTTAGAACGGCCTTACTTAGTACCTTCGTAAATACCTAGATAATTATAATACCTACTAACGCTCTAAATCGCGCCGTTATAAACCCTATAGTAAGCTATAGCCTCTCTAAGTCCCTATATAAGCCTAGCGGTATTATTTACTTAACTTTATTATAAATTTTTTAAAGTCTAAGACTCCTAATAGCGTAGAGTATAACTTCGTTTTTATTTTTATGGACCGTTTTATAAAGCTAGTACGCTACTATCTAGTATATAAGATAATTAATACTACGCAACTTGTAGAACTCTTATTTAGAGTCTTTATATAAATAGGGCCTCTAAATAATATTATCTCTAATAGGGGTAGTATATTTATAAGCGAGTACTAAAGTACTATATACTACTATCTCCGCGTTTAATATAAACTTAGTACTATATTCTACCTATAAATAGATAGTTAGATAGAGCGTTAGAATTAGAAGCTTAAGGTATACCTATATATATTTACAAACTAGAAACAGTCTAATTAGGCCTCCTTACTTAAAGAAGTAGCTTTTATCTATAACTCTAAGGTCTATACTATAATAAAGCGTTCCCCTATTAAGCTCGCCTATAGCTAGCTACTAAACGTCCTAGATAAAGTCCTAGATAGTATCTAAAACGCCTAGTAAGGTAGGGAGGAGTCTAAGTTAACAAATGTCTAACTTATAAAGACGTATCTATAACGCCTATGCCTTATATATAAGGTAGCGGCAGCGTTAATAATATATGCCTAAAAGCTTTAAGTAAAATACTACAATCGTTACTACCTAGCTAAGTACTTTACCGTTAGTAAACGAGACCTACTTTCCTCTAAGAATATCTATATAAAACGTCCCTATAAAAAGCTTAACTATAAGTTTATAGAACCGTTTTAAATCCTAAAGCGTGTAGGGTAGTAAGTATATAAGCTAGAGCTTTTACCTACTATAGCACGGCTCTACCTAGTCTTCTATATCTCCCTATTAGAGCCTTATAAATTATGCCCTAGGTTTTAACCCCTAGTAGTAAAAGAGCTTAAGAAAGGTAGCTAGGAAGTAGAAGCAATTATCGCCTACTAAAATTATACTAGATAACCTTACCATTTATAAATCTAACTAATTAGATAACTTTAACCGCCGGTTAAAGTTCCTTAATATCTTCGCGCCGCGTATATATACTACCCCTCTCTCTATACGCAAAAATAAAACGCTTTTTCCCCTTTAAAAATTTTCCTTACTAAGGTTTTTAATAGGGTTTTATTAAGGCTTAAGTATATAAAGGATTAGGGATAACCCTTTTTAAAGGGGGGGGCATTATTAAGTAAAACTTAAGTAGATAGTTATATAGCTATAAGGTATAGGCGACCCTAGGGCAACCTAGAGGTAACTCGCCCGTAAGGTATATACACTATATATGCCTAGGAAAAACCCTTCCTACCTCGCATATAGACTCCTCCTTTTCCCTTAAGGATTCGTCTTTGTCTATATAATATACTCTATTATTCTATTATTGGACTCCCTATCTATATCCTTACCTTATATATACTATCTATATAGATTTAAACTAAAGCTAGATCCGTGCCGTTATAGCTAAGGGCTTTTAGAAAGGTTATAATCTTAATTACTTCTTATACTGCCGATTTAATTGCTAGGTACTCTACTACCATAGAGGACGTTACTACTATTAATTACTTCTTTAAAGCCTATTTAATTAGAGCTCTAGTTAGTTTAATAAACTAACCTTAAGTTAATTTATAGTTATCTAGGTTATTACTATAAGGTATATTAATATATACCTTTAGGTTTAGTCTTTCCGGGTTATACTACTTTTTATAGGCCTTATTTACGAGGTTATCTAAATAGCGCTTTCTTAATTAAAGGCTAGTAGCTATTAGTATTGTTTTTAGGTTAATTCTAGTAAGCTTAAAGAACTTAACAATCCTCGCTATATAGACGTCCTATACAATCGCGATCTTTTAATTAACTTAGTCGCGTACTATATAAATCCCTAAAAAGAATTAAAGCTCTCCTAAGTCCTTAATATTATATTATTTCCGTAAAAGCTCCTTAAGGGCCTTAATTATTAGTATTGTCGCCGCTATAATTATAATGTTATTTATATATAAGTAGAGATAGGCGTCCTAGTATTTGTAATATTGAAATACGTAAGGATCTTTGTTAATTGGCTTAAATCCTATTATCTTTAGATACTCCATTAAGGTATTATACTATTATAGAGGTGCCTGTTTAAGGCTATATATTGCCTTTAATAATAGATAGACCAGTATATAGTTCTCGTCTTTAAATCCTTTTAGCTGTCGTATATATATTAAGTGCTTCCTTATACAGCTGTTTAGGAAGGCCATAATAATATTAATTTAGTAAGCCTTAAGGTTATATACTGTAATTAACGCCAGTAAGATCTTATATGTAGTTAAGGTTACTACTGCGGCATATATATAGTTATGGTTAATATTTACTATCTAGTGGTTACTATATATAATACACCGTACCTTATACCAAATTACCTCTTTAGATATATTGTATTTAAGGTTAAATATAAACTTTAATAATAGTACTTATACGCCCTTTAGTCTCTTAACTAATTAATACATTTTAGCTTTCTAGTGTTAAGTTATTTTAACTATTAGTGCTTAATGCTAGTAAGAAGCTTCTAGTGACTATAGTGCCTCCTTTAACGTTCGCAGTATTTTAATTTTATGCGGAGCTTTTAGATAGGATTCTAGAGGAGTTAGCTACATCTATATATAGGATAAGAATGCAATTACTATATAGAAGACCTTATTCTTTTAGCTATAAGTATTTACTCCAATAAAAAAGATCCTCTAGTTTAGTAGCCTCTATCTCTATACCCCCCTCAAACTATTAGTTAATTTAGTAGACTTTATTATTATCCAAATTAATATTATTTTGGTTGTTATAGTCCTCGTTATTACTTTTAGTAATTATTGGTATTAAGCTCTCTCTGCCCACTAGGAGAGAGTTAATAGTTAATTATTAAGCTGCCTTCTTAAAGGCTCGTAGGGCCTTAGCTATATCCTTTATAGTAGGTATATTAGTTATTTAAAATATAGTTACATACCGTTATATATCTCTATATAGATTAGTTGCCTTTTTAGAGGCCAGTACTAACGCTAGGGAGTCCCTTAACTCCATTAAGGAGCTCCAACTTAATAACTAATTTGACTATATTAATGGACCTAATATTATAGACGCTTTAAGTACAATATTACGACTACTAGGAGAAGAGTCGGAAGAAGCTAGTTGGTTAATTTAGGCATGGTCTAAGATGGAGCCGATAGAACTATATAATAAGGAATAGTAACTGAGGTCACGTGGGGTAATCTATATAATCTATAAGATCTATATAATCCGCGATAGAGTAGATAGAGCACACGTATATTACGTATAAGAAGGATTTTATAAGAGTACGGTTGTGTATTTAAGGACCCTTAGTCCCTACCTAGATAGTTCCTTCCTTATAGTAATTCTTAGAATACAATTAGAGTTAATCTATTAGGCAACCACTCCACCAGTTATTATTACTTTATTAACTTTAACTTACTTTACCTATATACCTAGCCTATTAACGAGCCTACCGTAGTCCTTACTATAAGGTTCCGTTATATAATTACTACCTAGTTATGGTAATAAGTATAGAAAGTCGAATAATATACCACTAAAAGCAGCCACCACAACGCTATTAACAGCGGCAACTACTTTAAGATTAGGTAACGACACTAGTATAGCAGATACTAACTTATAGCAACCTATAACGGTTAAACAGCTATAAGAGATAGTTGACTAGTTAATAGAAAATAATGCGATATTGGAAAATAGGATTAACAGGATAGGCGCAGCAAAGGTTAAGTTACCCTCGATTAAAAAATACTTAGGAGAGAAATCGAAGCTTAAAGGATTCCTTATATAAATGCACTTTAAGGTAGCACAGGAAGGAGCAAAGCTGGTAATACCTATGGATTAAATAGCCTATGTAGGATTGTTCTTAATAGGAAGAGCACTTAAGTAGTTTAAGCCTTACCTTATAGAGATTTAGGTAAATAGAATAATAACTACAAACTAAGAGGTACGGTTTATATTCTTAAGCTGGAATGGATTTATAGAACGACTTATATAAATGTTTAGAGACCTAAAGGCAGTAACTACAGTAAAAAGAAAACTCTAAGACATTACGTAATAAACCTTAGTAATTAAGTATATAACGCAGTTCTAGACGTTAGTAATATAAGTAGAGTAGAATAATAGGGCGCTTATAGCATAGTATAAATAGGGATTTAAGGCTAAAGTCTAGGACGTAATTATCCTAATAGAAGATATAGACACCCTAAAGGAACTAATAGATTAAGTAATTAAGATTAATAATTGGATCTACTAAAGGGAATAGGCTAAGAGAGGCTAAGATAGAGTTCTATAGTTATATAAGGCGCAGAGTATATAACAACAAAAGCTAAGTTAAAAACTATAGTATAGCGCAAAGCTAATGGACCTAAGTAGTACTAAAGAAGCCTATAAAAGATAGAGTAAGAAACTATAGAAACCCAAAGGATAAGGATTAAGTAATTAAAGGTTTAAGGAGTAGAGGCTAAACTAAGGATCTTAGCAGTAGAAGATGTTTAGGCAGACTCTATAGCAAAAGCAATAGTTTAGAGAAGGAGCTTATATAAATTGCGGAAAATAAGGTTACTTCGCGAGGGATTATAAAGATGGTTAGAGGTACTATGCAATAAAGGGAACTAAACTAACGGTAGATAATATATATGTATAGAGGGATAATAATATACTACGAGGAATAAAAGAATATTTAATTAGAAGTTTTGCGTTTTGTTATAATAACGCATACCGAATTTATAAAGACGTTAAATATAGTATAAGCTATTAGCTATAGGAGCTAGTACCTATAAAATATAGAGGAACTAATAAACCAGTTCGCAGATCGGATATTAAGGATAATAAATTTGATATAGGCGAAATATTTCGTGACAATAAGGTAATAAAGGTGGTTTACTAGGAATATGTAGCTATTAGAGATGTTATACTAGAGGTAGAGGATAATTCCACTATAGAATAGGGAATATTAGTAGGGATTAAAACCCCACTAGATATAATATCTATCACTTTATAAGATATAAGAGAAGTAGGATAGCGAACTACTTTGGCACTTAATAAAGGCAAAAGGCCAAAGGCTTAAGATTCTTAAGACGAGATACGAGATAACTAAGATTCTTAAGACGAGATAAGGCAAGCTTAAGGACCTATAACGGACAATAACCAATAGAGTAGAGTAATAGCTCAGTTTAGCGATATATAAATGAGCTTGGGACGAAGTTTCCTAAAGGCATAAAACTCTTAAGACGAGATAAGTGAGATTTAAGACTCTTAAGACAAGATAAGAACACTAAGTAAGCCTAGTTAAACTAAGGCTAAAGTAAAGCTTAAGATAGAAGCAAGCTTAGGATTAAAAATCTAAAAGGGTTAGGAATTTAGAGTGCGAATTAGGACACCTATAAATAAGAGGCAAGGAGCTTTTTTATAGATTAGAGAATCTATAGCACAAATAGTAATTAGACTGGGAGACGAGTATATAGACCTAAAAGACTTACTAGTGAAATACAGTATTTAGACTAAAGATTGAAAAGCTAATACTAAGATTAAGAAGTAAGAGAACTTTAAGGATTAGAGTAAAAGACATAAACTAAAGGAAACCATAAAAGAATTTAGATAAAGAATTATCGCATAGTAAGAACAGAAACTAGATAAGAGATTTAGCACGTTAGGACATATAAAGGACAGAGCACTAGTACGAAGAATTACTAATAGGCCAAGAACAGGCATACTAAGAGCTAAGTAGCTTACTAAACTAAAAGATAAAGAGGATTTAGGGATCTCTACTAGGTTTAAAGAACGACACATAAAGGGCTATTATAATGTAGTAATAAGAAGATACTTCCTTACGGATAAGCCGTATATACTTTAGTAGCTGTACCAAAAGTAGTATAGACAAAGGCACAATAATAAGTAGGAAGATTTCTATATATAGTGGGATAAAAAAGTTATCTAGGACCACCCAATTATAGAGAAGGCTATAACGCATATTAAAGGAGCCTTAATTATAACGTTAAAGGATTTAGAGGAACGATTAGAGGACTAGAGAAGCGAGAGATATATCTTAGTACCTGCGAATAAAGTTATAACGTTTAGATTAGTACGATAAAGGTTTAAACTTAAAAATAAAGATAAGTTAAGAGTTAACCTAAAGCACCTAGTATACTATACACTATTATAGATTACATACGTAGACGACATATACGAGATATATAAGAATCTAAAGGAAAAGAATTGGAAATACCCTATAAGGATATACTAGATAATAGATAAGCGATAGTATAGGAATACTAAATATATATATAAATGGCATCCAGTAGAAGTCTAAGAGGAAGGAAGTTTAATACTTTAACCAGAAAGATTCCTTACAGAAGAATACTTAGACGGATAATAGTGGTAGGAATGCCTAGAGAATATGTGTCTATAGTATATTAAAGATAAAAAGCAAACTAGGTATTAGCTAAAGAATAAGCTAAGTATATAAGGATTAAGCAGCTAATAGTTAGGAAAAGTAGAGGCCTATAGTACTAAAGAGAGCCAGTGGTAGAGTCTTAAACCCTTAAAGGAATTTAAGGACAACACCTAAATTTATAAATTAAGTGGTAAGATTAGTAGTTTAAAGCGCTAATAGATAGTAGAGCAATAAGAAACCATATCTTACTAGCAGTAGTTAAGAGAATGGGATTACCTTATAGACAGAAGGAGGAACCTTACCTATTAGTTACAATTTTAGGAGATCTAATAGCCTATAGAGGAGGGATCATCAACCTTAAAATAGGACCTATTTAGTTAACTATTAAAGGGAGATAAGTCGAGATGTCTTTTAATATCCTACTATTAGGACAGGATAAGGCAGTATTAGGAATGCCTTAGTTATAGGAATACAATCTAAGGATTAATTGGATTATAGGTTAGGTTAATATTAAGAATACTTAACGCTATAAGATGCGATAATAAGCTAAGTTAGTATAGTACTAAGTCGGAGCAATATATAAAGAGACTAAGTAAGGCTTAAGTTATATACTAAAGAGATACTATAAGTATGGCAAGAAACTATAGTTACTAAAAAGTAAAAAGCTGTTAGAGTATATAGCATAGAACTATAAAATAGAGTTAAAACTAGGAACAAGTCTAAGGTTCTTTCTAATCTATAAGCTTACTAAAGAAGAAGGTAGAGCACTAAAAGAGTTTATCTAGGAAAACTTACGGAAGGGATATATTAGACTATTACAGTTATTAGTAGGATATCCAGTACTGTTTATACTAAAGAAGAATAGTAAACTAAGGCTGTGTATTAACTATAGATAGTTAAATAGCATTACTAGAAAGGATAGGTATCCTTTACCCTTAATTAGTAAAATCTAAGATAGGATAGGTAATACGTAAATCTTTATAAAGATAGATCTAAGATAGGTATACTATTAGATTAGAATTAAGGAAGGCGACAAATAGAAGGCAGCCTTTAGGTTAAAGGAAGGACTATATAAACTATTAGTTATGCAATTTGGGCTTATAAACGTACTAGTAATATTCCAGAAGCGTATTAACAATATATTAGGAGAATACTTAGATGAATTTATTATAGTATACCTCAACAATATTATTATTTACTTAATAACTAAGGAAGAATACGGGGAACACGTTAAATAGGTCTTAAAGAGACTATAAGAAGAATAGATGCTAGTAGCAATTGAGAAATACGAGTTCTTTACTAGGAAGACCGATTTCGTTGGATTTATTATTAAACTAGGCCAACTTAGTATAGATCTAAAAAAGATCGAGGCTATAGTAAATTGGTAAGAACTAGAGAATATTACGTAGTTAAGATTATTTTTAGGGTTTTGCAATTACTATAGAAGGTTTATAACGCAGTGGCTAAAGGACATTAAGCTATTTACGCGATTAACTAAGAAAGAAGAACTGTAGGCATGGGGAGAGGAATAGAAGGAACTCTTTAAGAAAGTTAAAGAGTTGTTTACCCAGAAGCCAGTTCTTAAAATCTATTAACTAGGTCTAAAGACAGTTATAGAGATAGATGCATTAGACTATATACTAGGGGCATACTTTATATAGAAATATTAAAATAGATGGCACCTAGTGGTATACTATAGTCGAAAGATAATACTATTAGAATTAAACTATAACATCTATAACAAGGAGTTATTAGGTATAGTTATAGTATTAAAGGAATAGAGAGCATTCTTATAAGGTATAGAGAAACTATTTATAGTTAAAATAAATTATAAGAACCTAATAGGATTCCTAATAACAAAGGAACTTAACTAAAGATAGGTTAGATGGGCAGAGATGCTTATAGAATACTATTTTAAGATTTAGTATACTAAGGGTATAGATAATATATAAGTAGATACTCTAAGTTATAAGGCTAAACTCTAAAACAATAAAAAGCTATTAGGGGCTTTACTATAAAGAGATATAGACGGATTGATTAGATATAATTATCTAAAAATCGTAGTAATATAGGAAGATAGTAAACTAGATAGGGTTTACGAGACACCAAAAAGCTTTTAGGTATAAAGAATTCTAAAAGCATAGCTAGAAGATCTATAAACGGATATATATAAGAATTAAGAAGCTAAGTATATCCTAAAAAGTATAGCAGAGTAATTTATAGAAGAATTCTATAAGGGATTAACTTAGGGACACAATAGAGCTATAGGCTTAGTGTTAAGACTTAAAGAGGAGTATATTATTAATGGAATTTGGGGCTTAGCGCGAAAAGTTATAAAGAAATATCTAGATTGCTAAAGGAATAAATTAACGAGGTATAAGCTATATAAAGGGCTATAACCTATTAAAATACCAGAGAGACTATAGGAGGTTATATTATAGGACTTTATTATTAAGTTGCTAAAATTAAGAGATCCTATTACCGGATAAGATTATAACACGATCTTAGTAATAGTAGATAAGCTTATAAAGTGGGAATACTTTATAGCATGTACAGAAGAAATCTTAGCAGAAGATATCGCTAGAATCTATATTAAAGAAGTATTTATAAGATATAAAGCACTAAGTAAAATTATATCGGATAGAGATTTAAGATTCGTAGTAGTATTTTAGGAGGTATTTTTAGCGGAGTAAGGAGTTTAAGTAGTAACTTCTACCGTATATTATCCGCAGACAGACGGTTAAACAAAGAGACTAAATTAGACACTAGAGCAGTATCTAAGGCACTATATTAATTATGCATAGAATAATTAGGTATCGCTATTACTAGTTATATAGTTTGCATATAATGCAATACCTTAAGAAGGAATAGGCATATTACTATTTAAGGTAAATTATGGATATAAGCCAAGAACATTGTTATTACTATAGTAAGCGAAGAAAACGAGTAGCACAGCTAAAGAAAGAATGAAGATGTTAATAAATCTTTATGTAAACCTTATAGAATTAGTAAAGAAAGTATAAAAGAGAATAAAAAAGTACTATAACGATAAGAGATCTAAGGGACTAGATCTTAAGGAGGGAGATAAAGTATAGCTACTATATAAAAATTTCAAGAGTTAACAATTAAGTAAGAAGTTAGACTATATTAGACTAGGACCTTTTAAAATTATATAAAGAATTTCACTAGTTATGTTTAAGTTAAACCTACTAGCTAAAATAAAGATCTACTCTATATAGTATATTATAATGCTAAAGCCAGTATACGGGAATATTAAGCCACTGGTCTATAAAGCAGATACGTATAGAGAATAGGAGGAAGATAAATGGTAAGTTTTAAAGATCGTTAGTTATAAGGACATTAACAATAAAACATAGTATAAGGTTAAGTAGATAGGCTATAATAAGACTACCTAGGAGCCACTAGAGAATTTAAAGAACGCTATAAGAAAGGTATAGGAGTATTAGAAGAGATTAGGTTAGGCAGTATTAAAAAAAAAGGATTGCTAAAGAATAAGTTATCTAAGAGGGACCTAGGAGGAGTAGTTGCTAAACTACTTAGATCTATTTCCTTCTCTGTTAGAGGAGAATCCGTTTTTTTATTACTAAGTTCCTGCAAACCTTATTCTATAAGTTTTTACTCCTTAAAATAGACCTTCTTACGAACCTTCTTAAGACGGATTAACTAAGTAGACGCCGTAAGATAAGACTTAAGAGCCCGTTACTAAGCATCGGCAGCCTCCCGTTCTATATTATAAGAATAGCGCAGTTCCGCTAGAGCAATAGATAGTTTATTATCTAGCTATATAGCAGCAGATTAAATATAAAACCCTAAGATAAATTAATTAGGGAACTAGACGACTATTAAAAGTAATAGGTCGCGTATATTTAGCATTAAAGACAAAGCGAACGTTACAGGACGAATAAATATTTGCTTTAGTGCACTCTAAATAAGAGGACGGTTATTATAAAGATAGGTTCGCTAACGCAATATAAACTAACCCCTCTTTTAAACAGTAAGAATATAGAGACGGTATAATCTTACCAAGAGATAATATCGTAGCAATAGTGCGAGTACGACGGGCAGTTAAAGAAGAAGAAATTGCTTTAGGTATAATAAGCAATAATATTAACTAAATTAATTAGATGGATATTATACCTCTAGTAAACAACTTAGAGATATTTTAAATCTTTAAGGACGAAGATAAAAAGGAGGGAGATGGTGTTATAGACGCTTTAAGTACAATATTATAATTACTAGGAGAAGAGTCGGAAGAAGCTAGTTGGTTAATTTAGGCACGGTTTAAGATGGAGCCGATAAAACTATGTGACGAGGAATAGTAACCAAGGTTACGTAGGGTAATCTGTATAATCTATAGGATCTATATAATCTATAATAGAGTAGATAAAGCACACATATATTATATACAAGAAGGATTTTATAGGAGTACGGTTATGTATTTAAGGTCCCTTAATCCCTACCTAGATAGTTCCTTCCTTATAGTAATTCTTAGAATATAATTAGAGTTAATCTATTAGGCAACTACTCCACCAGTTATTATTACTTTGTTAACTTTAACTTACTTTACCTATACACCTAGCCTATTAATAAGCCTACTGTAGTCCTTGCTATAAGGTTCCGTTACACCTAGTTCTAGTAAGGAAGATAACTATAGTATCGCCCCTCTTAGACCTAGTTCTTCTAGTACTAAATTAGGAGTATAGAGTTCTTCTAGTTTACCTATATAGTATTCCTTTTCTTCTAGTACTTTTATAGTAGGGTAGGTAACTATAGTAACTATAGTAGTAGTTAAACCTTATAGTTCCAGTGGTAGTTCTAGCTCTAGTTCCTATATAGTAAGCTTATCTTCTAATATAGCGATTAGTAGATCTAAAGCCTTATTAATATTATATCGCGTAATTATATAATCTTATTCTTAGTCGGTATTTAAACATAATAGATATAACCGTTATTACCTTTATAACTAACTAGATGTCCTTTCTTAGCTTATAAAGCTGGCTTCCTTAATTATATACTCTCTAGTCCTTTAATATGGACGTAGGCAGTAGTACTATAGCGTCGTAGATATAATATATTTAGTATGCGCATTTTAAACGGCTAGTCGTAGTACTTAATATTAATTTAAAATGGTAATCTGGTCTCTTTTCCATAAAGTATTCTATTCCAAATTTAAATTGCTATCTTATAAGCTTCGTCCTATAGGTGTTCTAGTAAATTAGCCTTAATTATTATTAATCTAGCTATACCTAATATAATGCCTCTAATATATTTGGGTATTTTATTATACTTAGAGGTATAGAGAGCTATATGCAGTATATTTATACCTACTAATTTAGCGTAGCTAGTAAGCTTCTTAATACTAAACTCTCTGCCGCTATTAATTACTAGTAAACCGATATATCGTTAAGTTTAATTATATACTAAATTATTAAGCTCTTAAAGCCCTTTTACGGCGATTATCTTTTTAGTTTTAAAGTAGGCATATATATATCTAGTATGCGTTTTAACGGGGATTGTTATATACTTATTACCCCTAAGTCCCTTTAGGGTAAGGTGGAAGGTATTAATATAAACACATTTAAACGGTCGCTAAGGTAGTATAGGTATAGTTTAAGAGACCTAGCACTTTGCCGTCGCTAGGTAACAGGCCTTATATTAAGTTAGCATACCTATAAGGTTAAAGTCGCTTATTTTAGCTACCTTCCGTAGTATATTCTTGCCTATATATCCTAGTCGCTAATATAGTATATTAATATCGAGCTACTGTATAGTAGCGTGCGTAATATATTAAGGCTTTAAAGCTAATCGAACTATATATAGGCTATTTATATAAGTTGCTCTGCCTATAATTAAGTTATTTAAGTACTTTAAAATTATACAACTACTTATATTCTTATTAGGCCTAATATAGAGCTACTTACGCTTCCTAAAGGCTAACTTTAAGAGGAGTTTATAAGGTAATTTAAATGCGAAGAAGGCCTTAGTAGCCACTGTATAGGTACTACTATTATCTATTAATAAGGGTATATACACCGTTCCTTTGCCGATTATATAATAGATAGTTTCTCCTAATATTTCTATCGCGATAGGTATTAATAGAGTCTTATAGTTAATAAACTCGCTATAATTATTACTTATTATAATATTAGAACAGAAGTTAAGAAACCAGTTATTCTAATTACTATTGTCCAAATTATTACCTATAGCTATACTGCTAATAAATAGACCTCTTACTAAGCCTTTGCCTATCGTCCTAACTTATAGATTTGGATTTAGTGTAGCCGCTTCTAATTCCTAAGGTAGATCTACGTATAGTATATCCTTATTAGAAGGCTTCTATATTAGGGGTTAAAGGTTTAGTTAGAGATAGAAGCATTTACCTTTACTACTAGGATATTTGTTCTTGCAATATACGCAGAACTTAGGCTTTTTTAACGATGTTAAACCTTCTATATTGGGTCTTAACTAATCTTCTTTAAATAGCTTCTTACTAACTAAGGATATCGCGGTAGAGGTAGCTGGTTAAGTATAACTCTTATCTATAAGGTTACTTACTAGCTCCTTTATTATAATAAGATCGTCCTCCCTTATAACTCTCCTAGCTGCCTTTTAAAAATTAGCTATTTCAATAGGAAACTCCTTCTCTATAGCGTAAAGTAATTAGGCGTACGCCTACTTCCTTAATATCGGCATTAACGCCGCGTTTAATTTCCTTATGCCTAAGATAAAAGCTTCTATATAGGCTTTATACGAGGTATAATCTTTATAATTAAGATTAAGCTATTAGTTCTATATCTAGTAGTTATAGATAAGGCCTTATATAGTATATAGTAATTAAATTAAGTAAATCCTTAATAGAGTCGCGCGGCTTGCCTAATATAGTAAGTTAATCGCGAATTAATTTCGATACTGCGCCCCTAATTATCTTAAGTCCCATTATCTGTTTATAACGCCAGTTTTTATACTTATCCGTCCCTAAAGGTGGCTCTACAGCCGAGCCTTGTATTAGTAGTAGGAGGTCTTAAAGCTTAAGTTGTTGTACAATTCGGCAGTACTATTCTTTATAATTACTTTCTCCTTTTAATACAGGAACAGCCCTAAGGGAGCTATAGTATTCCTTCTGTTTTTATACCGTGTCCGCTATAATATATAATTAATTGGTTTAACTATATTATGCGTAGCGTTAATCTATATCAGTTTATTATAAATTTCTATTATACTGTACCTAGGTCTAAATTTAAAGATTTATGGCTTTATATTAACTAGTTAATTAGAAAATAAAATAGCAGCTAATAGAGCTTTGATTAAAGCTGCAAGAGGGCTTATAACCTATTAGACGCTAAGTAGGCTGATAGAAATAATATATACAATACTCTATAAGGAAGAATCTTAGGGGCTTAAGGGCCCTAAGAAGGTATCTATACGAGGGCCCGCGCACTATCACGTGACCCATTACGTGTACGTCACTAAGCTTAAAGAGACTGCCTAAGTACCCCCCTCTACTAACACAATTTAACTACTTATAAAGGGTAGACTATAGGCTCTTAATAAAGGTCTAATATATAAATATATACTACTACTAGCTCCGCCAAGAAGTATATAATAATTAAATTAGGATTAACTAGATACCTACTATAGTAATAGTAGTAGACAGATTAATAAAAGCTCTACTAAGGTAAAAGTATAAAGCATTTATTTAATATGCGGAACGTTAGTCCCCTAACGCAAATTTTAACCCAAGTGTAATAAGCCAATTAGTTAACCCAAAGCTTTAATTTAGAGCTTTATTATATAAACTTTAATTAATATATATAGAGATAAGGTTTTCTAGGGGGAGACCCCCTGGGGCCCCCCTATATAGAGCTTTTACTTAATTTAGAAGTAGTAGTAAGATTAAGGCGCCTTAGTTACTGCTAGGTAAGGATCTACTATAGTAATTAAGGCGCCCTACTTAAGCTAGGCCTAAAGAATATATTAGTCATGAATATAGCATATATTTAGACTGTAGAGCTTTAATAATAAGCCCTCTACGTAGGATATAATATAGTAGATTGTAATTCTAATTTAAAGCTTTATATACTAAATATTTTTAATACCTAATGACTATTAACTACGTTATTGCCCACCTAGTTCGGACGTACGATAACATAATAGCTTAGCGCCAAGTAATAGGAGGGAGGAGAGGGAGGGGAGGAGATTGGGGGTGGCTTAGCCACTGTAAGAAGGTCATGATATTAGTATAGTGTTAAACTTTAAAAATTATATCCTAGGAGCTTAATCGACGACCCCTATATAAAACGTTAACAATATTTAATTATAGAGCTTTAAACCGGCAGATCTTTTAGGAATGCCTATTATAAGTAGCTCCGAGCAAAATCTAGAATATTTAGTAGTGGTATAAGTATAGAATAGGGTATATATTTGGGTTCCTAAATATCGTCACGTAACGCAATTTTTAGGTAATAAAAACTAGCCGTTAATGTTGCTTAACTAATACCTACTAGAGGTTCCTCTGTTCTTCCTATTTTCTTTTTTACCTATCTCTTTATCCAATGCTATCTATATCGTTATATTAACTAATAGATCCCTTAATAGGGACTAAGGAGGAGTATTAGAGCACCTTTAGCTCTTATAAGGAAGAAGAAAAGAAGAGAGGAAGGTATAAAGGAGGGAGTATTTATAGACGGGAGGAGGCCTATAAGCGCAGGAGATTAGGCAGCCATAATATAGCTATTAACGTTGCTTAACTAACACCTACTAGAGGCTTCTCCGTCCTTTTTATCTTCTCTTTCGCCCGTCTCCTTATCTAATACTGTCTATATCGCCACGTTAACCAATAGATCCCTTAGTAGGGACTAAGAAGAAGTATTAAAGCACCACTAGCTCTTATAAGGAAGAAGAAAGGAAGAAAGGAAGGTATAAAAGGAGTATTTATAGATAGGAGGAGGCCCTATAAGTATATAATTTGGTAAGTACTAATAGCACGAGATTCTTATATAAGATGGGCTTAATTACTTACTAAAGTATAAGGTGTCTCTGTTACTATAGTGGCTACTATAGTAGTAGAGACGCCTTAAATATTTAATATAAGTAACTACTAAGGCTGTTAATAAGTGGAAGGTAGGCTACTAATATAGTGCGAACGATATAGTTATTAATATCCTATTTTTACTTCTAGTATACGCGTAGATCGTTTTTATATTCGGCGTAGAGCTAGTTATAGGTAGTAAGCTAGTTTAGGTCTAGCTTTGCTATTAATATAGCTATAGGTGGTATATCCCTTAGTATAAGCCGACTTAGTAGTTTTAGCTTTAAAAGATCGTTTTTTCTTCTTAGATAGGTCGATATACTACTATACCTTATTAGTTTTAGATATGTCTTAGATAATAAAGAACCATTAAATCCAATTAGATGGCTTATTAAGGATAAGGTTAATTTTTAATTTAGTAAAGGTTGTTATTTTTAGAATTTAACAGGTTAAGAAGGGTCTAGGTTAGGGTCTAGCTAACGTCTTAGCAGAACCTTATTTAAATATTCCAAACTTTTAATTTAATTCGTCGGTTTATTTATTAGTCGGGTATATTTATTAACTAGGGTTAATCGTCCGTTCATTTAATAGGTAAAGAAGAGTCTGTATATATATATAAGGTATAGTAAGTTAAAAGGTAGTAACAGCCTTAGTAGTCGGTTATATTTAATAATCTAGACTTTAGATTACTAAAATCTAAAATTTTATTATAGGGAGCGCAATTAATAACCCCTACTAATAGCTCTAACTAGCCCGCGAAGCCCTACTGCACGCGTCTACGTCGCCGCGGGTGGAAACATTATCGGGAAATCATTCCTTATGATGGCTAAGTGCAGAGGCGATAGAGGAGAGCCGTCGCAGCGCGCGCAGCGCGCTGGTGTTGCGACTCTGTAGTGTTAAGCCTACGACGCGTATATCGCCCTTAACAATACCAGGAATCCTACTGCCCCTACTTAGGGCTTCTACTATACTATCTAGGGGGGCCATTAAGGGAAACTGGGATATAAAAACCGCCTAACGTATAACTACCTAGCTCGCAGCCAGGCCTAAAACTAGCCTTATTTAGCTAGTTAACGTAGACGCGCCCTAGGCATATAATAGGACACTCTTAGGCTTACACTAGCTCTAAGACCAAGAGGATATAGCAAGGGCGTAGGGAACCTCTTTTTATAAGAACTTGTTAAGGTTAACGCGTTATAGATACTTTATATAAAACTTATTAAGGCCCCAAGGCTACCACAAAGAACTTATTAAGGCCCTACCTAGAGAACTTATTAAGGCCCTACCTAGAGAACTTATTAAGGCCCCTCTATAAGGGCCTATCTAGTATCTAGTACACCCAGGTAACTTAAAAGAGGGTCTTAATAGGCATAGTACGCGCGACCTAGACAACGGCGACGCGCCGGCAATGTAATAGCAACGCAATAATAACCGGATAGTGACTAGACGGCTTAACGAGGTAAAAACACGGGCAAAGCTCTAGGCAGCGGAAACATAGGCCAGCTTTAACGGCCCTATGGCGTTCAACTTACAGTTAACTTACGGTTAACTTACGGTTAACTTACAGGCGACTTACAGGAGGGTCTTAATAGGCGTGGTGTATGCAATCTAATATATATATATATAAGGCGACTTATAGAAGGGTCTTAATAGGTATAGTGTATATAACCTAATATATATATATAGGGGAGGCTACAGGGGAAATACAGGCCAGTTAGATAAGGACTTAATAGTTAGAGATATAGGCCAGCTTATAAAAAGGGGGAATATAAGCTTAGTTAGTAGGAGGGGGGAGAGCAGATCGCCTGGTGCGGGACCTAGTCTCTACGGCCCCCCTCCTATAAAATACAGTCGGCCTATTATAAGGAGACTCTTATAGGCAACGTAAAACGGAAACTAGTAGTATATAGGGTGTTACGCCCCTATATTACTACTAGCTTCCTATAGGGCGTAGTATATAGTAGCCACTACTAGCTCTAAGGACCTTATCCCTTAACTAGGCTTTAACCTTTAGTGTACCTAGTAGGTAGGTAGGATTACACCCTAGCTAGAGAGACTACTACATAGCTTAAAAAAACGGATGCGCGTATCGGTATATTAATAGACGGAACCGTTTGCCTCTAGGGCGGCTTACTAGTAAGATATACTTAAGGAGCAAATAGGAGTTACTTAGGCGGGAGAGGTAGTAGCTTAGCCTCGTCTGTAGAAGGTGTACCCAACTATATTATAGGATGCAGCTATAACGCCTCCGTAGGATTACGTTAGTAGGCGCGAAGATAGAAGTTATAACCCCTAGAAACGGCAGCTTATGCCTATACCGGCGGAAATAATAAAGAAGGCGTAAAACTAGAGGCTATAGAAGGCTCCTAAGCTATATAAAAGTGTACTAACTCTAGAAGGAAACTCTTATATAGACTACTAGGGGGTAAACTGGTACTCGGGTAATACCGTTATAAGATATCTAAAAGAACTGGTAAAATTCCCCGCAATTAGTAGTGGCAGCCAACTGCTTATAGTTTGGGACCAAAGCACTAGAAAACTGGGGTAGAGGCCTAAATAAGCAGGTATATTAAACTCTACTATATTACTAGCTAATATATAACTACCTGGCTAAATTAGTTCCGGGTTGCAAGGGAAATAGTAATAAAAGGCAAGGGGGCGAGCAGTAGGTGCCCCCTAGTAACTCTATAGTAGTAGAGTAATAGTTTATAATACTAGCGCGTCCATAGGCTTATTACGGCAGCAGTGGTTCCTAAGAAGGTTAAATAGTAAGGTAGTAGAGCACTATAGGCGACTTATAGGCGCTAAGTAGGCGAGTCCTAAAAGGCGGGGAGATAGATTACGGGGTTTTCTTATTTTTCTTAAATAGAGTTTTCTCCCCACATATAAATAAGGAGTAGTCCGCGTAGGCCCAATAGGGATCCGAATCGGACGTTAAGCAATGAATTATTATTATTAATAGCTCTAACTATGTCTAATTTTTAATTTATAAATCGGCAGATTTATAGGTAATAGTTATTATAAGTAGCTTTAGGTGCGGTATATATAAAATCTTAACTATAGTATAGAGAAGTTGTAGCTGCTAATATGCGGTCCTAAGTAGCATATATTCTCGGAGGTTACGTAACTCCTTATATAAGCAACATTTCCGCCCTTTAAAAAAACTTAAAAAATTCCAAAAATTAATTAACGCTATAGACAGCAGCAATATTGATCTAGTAATACTGCTAATTCTCTCTAAATACCATTATATATATATTTAACAGCTCTAAAAGCGGTAAAAAGGTAGAACGGATAGGGGGGTTAAAATTTAGAAAATTAGATTTTATAGTTAAGCTATTTAAAAATTAGGAAACCGAGATAAACACTATATTCTCCGCTTACCTCTAAGCTAGTATATAATTTCTTATTTAGGAAAAGTCGTTTATAAGTAGTTACTACTACCTCTGTATAAAATCTTCTTATTATACCTCTTTGGTCTTACTTATAGATAACTAAAATCATTCTATATTAAACTTACGTTTAAATATAAGCCCTAAAAGCTTCTTAACTTATAAGATTACTATATAGGTTAGCCTAGCTGTTTTATCCTTTTCCTTAATATCTAGAACTGCCTAGTTAAGTATTAGGCCCTAGCTTTTATATATAGTAAAAGTAAAAGCTAAAGTAATTGGAAATTAACGCCGTAAGTAAAAGCCTCTTATACCCTCCTACTTACGAAGTATAGAAAATATAGGGATAACTTTCTTACTATCCTACTAAGTAAATAGGGTAGGTCCGTTATACCTATCTACTATAATTAGTAGTAACTAAGGCTAATCCTTTTTAATATCCGCGTGTCCCTTCTATACAACATCTTTAACTATACTAGTAGTACCGTTTACTAAGCCTAGTTCAACCCAGATATTCTATATTAGCATTACTTTTACGCTAATATATAGGGCTAGATTCTCTATAGTATCGCACTAATTAGAAGTAACTTTCCGCATACCTATACTAGTATTAACTAACTTAATAGCTACTACTGGCTATAAAAGGTCGCGAAGCTAAATAGTGTTATACTTACCTATAGTAACGCGTATACTATATAGCTAAATTACGTTATTAAAGCCCGTAACCTTATTAGTAGATAGGCCCTACTTATACCTAGTTAAAAGAAGCTTCTAGGTTAATTTACTTATAAAATTACTACATAGCTCTATAAGGGCGGTCCTAAATATAGAGCTCTTAGCATTATTACCGCTTTGCTATATAACTTAATCTAGGACAGCTATTCGGTTAATCGCCTTATAGGCTCCCTTTTTATAGCTAGTGAGCTCTAATAGCCTAGCGGGTAGATTATTATATAAGGCCACTTAACCTATAGGGGGAAGCTGATAGAAATCGACTACTAATAAGATATTTAAGCCTTTAAAATAGTTATTATTACGCGTAGGGTAGATCTAACGGAGGCGGTAATTAATCTAAGCTAGGTATACTTACCTAATTATAGATTTCTCGTTAAGGATAAGATAGTAAATATCCTTAAAAGCTTATTATAAAGTCGTAAGACTAGTAGTAGGCAATTTCTTAAACAGATGGTTTACTAGCAACCTTAATAGATTATATATAGTTCTGCCGTTAATACTAAAGGCAACTACCCTAGTAGGGGCAGCTTAAGCTAATAGCAACGGCTTACTATTAGCCCTTGCTATATTACAGAGTATAGTAAAGAGGATAGTAATAAAATGCGATTTGCCGGTTCCTGCCTCTCCATTAATATTAATCCGCAGTAGGGGGGCTAAGGCCCACTTAGATCTACCTATAGTAATTAACTATAACATTATAGATATAACGCTAACCTAGTTATAAGGAGGATAGAGTTACTATTTAGGATAGGCGGCTCTATAGTAGAGGCTATAGCCATACTTCTTACTAATAAGTCCTCTTATTAAGCTCTGGGTACGTACCCTAATATATACTCCAGTTATAGTTATAATTAAGCTCCCTATTACTAAGCCTGTTAGAATCCTTAAGTTTAACTCTATTAGTATTTTAAACGCGGGCATATAGGGCCTTAAAGGACTAATATAACTCTAAGTTGTTTGCGAAATCGCCCTTAAACTTATTAATATTATTAGTAGTTTCGCGACCTTCCTCTAGTTTCTAATTATAGAAGTAGTTAAATAGGTACTAATAAAAGTTAACGTAAGCCTAATAGAAAGCCATATAATTAGGGGCCCTAAATTTATTAGTATAAATAGCTACTTCCTTATATTCCTTTTACGGGTAATAAAGAATAAGCTTTATACGGCAGAACTTAGGATACTATAGATAGAAATAATCGCTATTATATTACGGAAAGTACAATATAACTTAAGGCCTTGCTCTTAGCCAACGCTTATAAGTAAAGTAATTAAAATAGAGTAGAAAATTAAGGAAAGTAATATCCTTTACCCTATTTAGGCGGCGCTTATATTTCTTATAGTTAGATAATCCGCACCCTCTTAGTTACCCATTATTAAGCTTATACATAGCGCTTTAATTATCCTCCTAGTGGTAGTTTAAAGTTACTATATTTCTAAAGCCTTTATAAAGGGAAATATTAAGAAGCAAATAGTATACCTCCTACGCTAACTAATCGCGTTTAGTAATAAGCTTGTTTATAAACCTAACCACAACTAAACTAAAGGCATAAAGGCTATTAGCGTGCGGCTATACTAATTAGAGTAACTTTTAGTAGGAAGTTAACTTCTTCTCTTCCTTACTATAATATTTGCCTATATAGTTAACTATTATTAATATACTTGTAGCGGGTGACGTATTAATATTTACCATCCACGCTAATATTATAGCTACATTATAACTATTAAGAAGCTTATTATTACGCTACGGACAGAACATCTAGTAATGTGGATTTTAATCCTTTAATAGAGCAGCCTTATTATGGAGAGACTGTAGAAAATAGAAGCGGCACTCCTTTACTCTAGTAGAGCCTTTCTTTAATCTTAAGCAGTAAGATTCGGTGCAATTATAGTGCCGTTAAAATTAATTAAGGTAGGTAGTAAGAAGCTTACTAGTATTAAGCTGTTCTTTATAGCTAAGAGTAAAAGAATACTAGAGACTAAAAGGCCTAGATTAATTAGGATTAATTACGGATATAAAAGTAGCCTAATACTTAGCAAAAGCTGCCCTTAATTTAATAGCTAATGGATCCGGCCTTAGGGCTATTAAACTCTATAAGAAGCTATATATATAGCCGCTACCTTATACCTACCACTTATATCGGGACTAAAAGTTAGTATTATTAAATAGGCCTATAAGTATATGCTTCCTAAACAGATTAAAGCGGCGATATAGCCAGTAAGCAGTAATATGCGGATTATTATAGAGATTTTAAAAAGCAATCCAGTAGCGCTAAACCTTATTAGTAGCCTTATATTCATTAAATAGAGGTATATAAGAGTATAGATTATGCTAATATAGATTAGTAGCGCTAAGTATAAAGAATAAAGACCCGCTCTTAATATTCTTAATATAAGCTATAAGCTTATTTCTCTTCTGCCTCTAGTAAGGTCTAGTACCCTTAAGGTTCCGTATATACCATATAATCTTATTTAGCAACTGGCCACCCCTATTACTATTTATAACATTACTAAGCTTATTTAAAAATAGACCATTTTTATTTAATCGGCTGTAAAGGAAACGGGTAGTGTTAAGGGCTTACTCTCTTATAATCTAATTAAACACATAATAGCGAAATAAGGGGTAACGGCCAAACCGACCGTCCTAATACTTAAGTATATGCTTAGCGTAGGTAGCTAAGGTAACCGTACGGCTTTGTAGTATATTAAAATCGGCTTTACTATAAGGAAATAGAGTAGGAAAGGCGCTACGCATAATAAAACTAGCTAATCGCTTAGAGAGAGGTATTTATCGCATAGTAGGAACCTCTAGGCCTACTTATAGGTCTTATTAGTATTAAACCTCGCGATCTAAAGGCTCTAATTTACTAAGGTTAGGCACTAGATTAGGAACTAAAGTATCTAGTATATTATTATTAAATTCGCTATTTAGTATATTACTGCTAAGCTTAGTAGGCAGAGGATTAATAGTAAGAGGATATTATATAGAAGTAGTAGGGTAAGCCGTTAGGCCACTAGAATTAGACTCTAACTTATTAATATAAGGTAGCTAATCTAATATAGAGCTATTTTTAGGTAAGCCAGTAA
Source organism: Cenococcum geophilum 1.58 (assembly GCF_001692895.1). Classification (NCBI taxonomy): domain Eukaryota; kingdom Fungi; phylum Ascomycota; class Dothideomycetes; order Gloniales; family Gloniaceae; genus Cenococcum; species Cenococcum geophilum. The sequence continues at coordinate 543,904 of NW_027137582.1, read as the reverse complement.
GCTAAGTGCTACATATTTTAACGTCGCGATAATTAGGATAATTGACCTTTAGAAAGTAAAGCTACTATGCTATAGTAGAGCGCCTTACGGTATTCGCTACCTTCTACTACTATAGGCCTTACGACTAGTATATTAAGTTTAGTAGGTAGCCGTAGTAGCTGCCTCTAGGTCTTTAGTATATTTTAGCTAAAGTAGTAAATATAGCTAGTATAGCGATATTACTAGCCGTGTATACGCACAACTTGCAAATAAACGTATACGCGCGCAATTAGAAGCTCCTCCACTGCGGTAAGTATAGGTAGGAAGCCAGGAATAGGCCCTAAATTAAGCCTATTGCTATTACTAAATAAAGAAGAAAGGGTTGGATCCTTAAGGCTATTAGCGTCCTTAATACAGGCTTTATATACACCTATATTGTTACCCTCCGTAGCTAAGCCTATTTGGAATCACCGCTCCTTGCAATAACTACATATCTCTATACGTTCAGCTTATAATATACTTTTAAACTTCTTAATTCGCTCCCAATTAACTGCTAAAATGGGTAGTAGTATAGCTATAGTCAGAGCTTGCTATAAGGGAGCTTACTGCAAGGAAGGTAGTATTAGTAGTAGAGTAGGTATTAGTAGTAGTATAGGTATTAGCGGTAAGGTAGGTATTGGCGGTAGGGTAGGTATAGGAGCTAGTTCCAGTAAGGACGTATTTAGGCTATTTAAAGTGCCTCTTCTACTATATGGAGCTTTATCTATAGTATATAGTAGAGGAGTAGGTAAGTAAGCTTTACCCCATTAATTAAGAATGTAGTGCCCCCGTTATATTGCCCTAATTGTCTTCCGCCGTTAAGCTATTTTAGGAGTATCTTGGCTATTCTGGCCGCGAGGCAGGAAGGCGTTTTTAGTATTATTTTTAGGTGGAGTAGTTTACTGGCGCCTTATAGGATAATTCTTAGTAGTAGAACCTAACTCTATAAGAGCTCTCCGCTTATTTAAATTATATTTAGAGACTTAGAAAAGTAAGTAGAAGTAGAAGTAATATATAGGGAAGATGTACCTTTAACTAATATAACTGGCACAGCTTTAAAAGCTTCTTTAAAGGGCCGTCTTTAACAAAGTTAAGGCGGGGCTTATGGATATAGCATTTGCTGCACTTAATTATAGTAGGATCTGCCATATTTAGAATGTATATAGTAGTATTAATTAAGGTGTTAATAAAGGAAGGTGCAATACTAAGATATTTTAATATTTATAATATTTTAATGTTTGTTACGTGGATTCTGCCATAAATTACCACATATAGTTTTGTTTTTAATTAATTAGAGGCCAGCTTTCTAACTAATTAGAAGCTAGCTTGGCGGAGTTTAAAATCTAAGACCTAAATATAATAGACCACTCGTACCTTAGGTCAATTAATTAAATTTAGTTAATATTAAGGAAAAGATATAACTTAATAAAGGTAAACAAGGAGGAAGATATAAGGTAAATTCAACCTAACACTACGCTAAGACTTGTGATGTAGCTTTGACCTATAAGAGCTCAGAGCTAGGGGAGGAGTAGGGTAGGGGGGGGGGGTGTTAGATAATTTGTATTCTCTGTGGCGTAGTATATGCACGAGTTACGTATATGGGGTTACGTGTATTGTAAATATCTTCGTCTAAGCCTAGGGGCCCTAGGTTAAGCAACAATTAAGACACAATTAAGATTATTAATTAATTAACCCATTTTATTAATAAATAGCTCTATATAAACTATCTAACAGTTATAAGCCCAGTCCGCCGATATAAGAAGCTATTTAGCTATTACTTAATTATTTAAAGAAATTCTACCTTATTGTTAGACTCTGACACCTTATCGTTATAAGACGACCCTAATTGAAATCCTACCTCAATTATTACAGGACGAGATTTTATAAGATTCCACGAGATTCCATAAGACTCCACCTTAATTGTTAAAGGACGATCCTAATAATAAGGACAATCCTAATAATAAGGATGATCCTAATAACAAGGACGATCCTAACGACAAAATACTATCTTAATTCCTCCTTTGCTTATCAGTTAAATGACTTTACTAATAAGTTTGTTAACTACGATTATTCTTAATAAGCCAGAAGACTGGGAATAATAGCTATGGCAACTCTAAGCTCTCGCGGATTAGCGAATTTGGGCCTATATTAACCTAAATAAGAAAGCACCTTAATAAGGTCTACTATAAGAACCAGCCTATCTAGAAGTTATAGATTTTAATAAGAATGTAACCTTATATATATAGCTTTCAACAAATTAACAGAGAGCGTACGAGAATAGTAAATAATACTATAATTAGGATATAAAGTATTTCCTGAAATAAGAAGAGCACCTTTAAAAGATTCGCACCTAAATTATATCTATAGTATTAATTTAGAAGAAGCTACTGCTTAACCCTTCTCTTATAGTTAAGGAATAGATATCTTAGTTAAAGGAGAATATAGAACCTACTTTATCGTTTATTAGGAAAAAGGTATAATACTAGTATACAGAAGCTCTTAAAGGGTTTAAATACTTATTAAAATTGAATTAGTAGTTAGATTAATAGGAGTATATAATAGTACTAGAAGAGAAGTATAAGATCCCTTAAATATCTAATAGAATCTGGCTATAAGAATTAGCAGAAGTCGTTTAACCCTTTAGCGACGCCTACTATATAAAGTATACTACTGAGTTAAATAACCCTTAGAAGTTAAGATCTTCCAAATACCGTAGAGTAGCAAAGGAGCTATAAGAAGGACTTAGAATACCCTTAAAGAAAGCCAATACTACTATAAGAGGAAGTACCTTTAATGCAGACTTCGCAGAGTAAGCTATAATAGATTACTTTAATACTACTAAAGGTCTAGGGAAAGAAACTTTAGTACATACTAGACGCTTAAAGAAAGCCGGGTCACTAGTAGATGAGAAGATATCCTATAAGAAGCTACTACTTATATACTTAGCGTGCGAGAAATAAGGACATTCCCTATAAAACTATTAGTATTTATTTGAAGATAAGAGACCCAAAGGAGTTATAATCGGAGATGCTCGTATTAAAAGGGTTACTAAAGAAGGTAGAAAAGAATAAGGATCTCACTAACTAGGTTATAAAGATTAGACTTAAAGAATAAGAAGACGAGGCTTAATAATAATAGGATAAGAGCTAGGAGATAGTTAAGATTAAGGGAGAAGCTAATGCAATATTCCTAGAATTGTTTCACACCGGTTAACATTATCTACTAAAGCTATTAACTATTCTTAACTCTGGAACTACTCTCTATATCTTTAATAACCTCTCTTATTTCTATAACTTTAAGAAAGCTTTAAGATATAAATACGTCATCGCCAGTAGCTTAGAAGCGCCTATACTAGGTTACGGCGACATTACTATTTAAGTTATAAAACTAAATAAGAGTAAGGGAATCCTACGTCTTAAAGACGTTGCCTTTTATACAGACTTTAATATAAATCTAGTGTTATTCCGTCTACTTTAAAAATAAGGGTACTATTAAGACAGTAAAGGAGATAATAATCTTCTAGTTTAGAAGGATAATATAATCCTATATTAAATAGAAGAACGTTATAGATAACAGACTATTAAGTATATACAACTAGGAAGTCTATTAGCGTTTAATATAAGCTAACTACTACGCCGTTAATGGAAGCGCAGAATATTGTTAAGAGACATTTATCTAAATGCAAAAGGTAATGCATAACTATAGCACCTATATCTAGGTTATCCAGGACCTATAAGCCTTTATTATTTAGGTATTAACGCCCTAGGAGTTAAGCTTTAAGGCCCTAAGACAACGGAATATCAACACTATAGCCTTACTAAAATTAAGCGTTAGGTCTTACGAAGGTTCTTAAAATAGAAAATTAATAAACCCTATCTTAACCTTTATATTAACTAGACTGACCTAAAGGAAGCGTATGCCGGATTTATATAAGTTATACTTATCTACAATACTTTCTTAGGAAGATCCTTTCCGTATTTTATAACGACATATAATAAGGAAAAGGAGATACTATAGGTGCTTAAAGATTTCGTCTAGTAGATTTGTCTAAGGTATAACCTTAAAGTTAACACTATTAGATTAGATAATAAGCTAGGGAAAAGGAAAACCCTTAAATAGCTACGGTCCTAAGGGATTATATTTAAGCCTTTAGCGCTATATACCTAAGCTTAGAATAGTACCGCCAAACGCTTAGGGGGTATAATTATTAAAAGAGCACGGGTAATAAGAATTGCTGTTAATCTACTATATAACTTATAGGACGAGATTATTAACTATATAGTCTATCTTCGAAATTAAACGCTATAAGAAAGTAATGGATGGAAATTGCTATATAAGAGGTTCTATACCTTCCTAGCCAATAGGAGATTAAGAAAGCCGTAACTAGCGCACCTAAAAGCCTACGGCTATAGGGCGTATATAATAACGTTAGACGCCTAGCTAAAGAAGAAAAGGCTAAGTAAACTAGATCTGCGAGCCCATATCGGCTACCTTATTAGCTATAACTCTACCAATATCTATAGGATCTGGATCCTATATAAAGGTATCATTATCTCTACTAGGGATATTATTTTTAATAAAAAGACGTTCTTTAATGGCAAGTGAACGGATATTTTAAAGGACCTACACGCCGAATTAGATACGCTAATTAAGAAGATTTAACTACCTAATACTTAGACTAAGAACGAGGTCCTTTTAGAAGACAATAAAAAAGTATTTAAACTGTCAATTTAAGAGGAAGACGATAACGTTAATGAGCTAGTTTAAGCCTTTAATAAGTTAGCAGATCTTAAGCTTACAAGAGCTCTCGAAGACGTATATCGTACGCCACCTCTAATAGAGGAAGACGAAGAATCTCTATATGCCTTTTACGTCAAGTATCCTATAAAGTTAGATATATAAGATTAGGACATTGTCTAACTAATAGGAGACGGGTTTAATACTTAGGGGGTATTTAATAACTTAGTTAAAGACTTATTTAAGGAAGCTGGCGATAATAGGTTTAAAAACTTTATTATTAAAAGGATTATTTAGCCTATTATAGCGCCTTCTTAGCAGGAAGGAAGTTTAACCTTAATAGTTAACTTAATAATAGTAAGCTAAAATTAGGTAAAATACGTAATATTAGACTATAGAGGAAGAACTTACTTCCCCTACCCTAGTTAATCTAGGACTTTAATATACACCCTCTTTAAGATTATTTCTAAGAGGCTTAATAAGCCCACCTATAATCTTATTATTAAATGAGGTTGTTTTAAGAAATAGATAAGAAGTATATAAAGGGATAGTAGGTCCTTAGCTTAATATAGGTGTTTATCTATAAGACGGACAAGTACGGATTCCTTTAGAAATATAAGGCACGCTTAGTAGTATACGGAAATTAATAGGCCCTAGGAGACTTACCTATAAGAGCTACTATATTAGCTAGTACGACCTTCCAAACCCTTATGGCGATTACTATAAACTTTAACCTAGAGATAACACAGATAGATATAGTTAACGCGTTTATTTATTGCGATCTTAACGAGGTCGTCTATATAAAGCTACTGCTAGGGTTTAATAAAGGAAAGATAGATAAAGTACTGCGTTTAAGAAAAGCCCTTTATGGACTATAACGATCCCCTCTATTATAGTAAAAGAATCTTATAAGCTCGTTAAATGAATTAGGTTTTAAAGAGGTCCCTTAAAAGCCGTATATTATACTAAAAGGTAAAATAGTCGTCTTCTTTTATATTAACGATATTATCTTCTACTACCAAAAGATAGATAAGAAGAAGGCTTAAGAAGCGATTAAGAAGCTAAGTAAGGAATACTAGATAAGTACCCTTAAAGAGTTAAAATAGTTTCTAGGAATCTACGTACTACGCAATTATAGCTAAAGGCTCCTGTAGCTATCCTAGAAAGCCTATATTAAAAAGATAGCTAACTAATATAAGATAGATCTTAAAGGGCGTCTTCTAGATACTCCTATGGCAGAATTAAAACTCCTCCCTACTAATTACTAATTAATCCATCTAACGCGTCCGTCCCCCAATATAAACCTATTAGTCTATCCTATATCCCTACCAGCTTCTATAATGCTATATTAGAGAAAAATGGGTTTAGTACTCTATATAGCTACTATAACGCGTTTAGATATTGCTTTTATAGTATTACGGCTAGTAAGGTTTAATTAGAACCTAAGCTAAGAGCACTATTAAGCGGTAGATAGAGTAATCTAGTACCTATATAGCACGAGGAGCAGAGCAATCTACTATAGAGGAGATAAGGAAGGAACGAATGGTAGAGAAAAAGATAAAGGAATACGTAATAAAGGACGAGATAACGGAGACGGTAGAAGTAAAGCGCAATTATTTATCTATACTAGCGACGTATTATTTACAGACAATTCCGTTAATAGAAAGAGCTTATAAGGATATATTATAAAGCTATTTAGGGGACCAATCGCCTAGAGAGCTAATAAGTAGGGTATAGTTATAACGTCGAGCACAGAAGCTAAGTTATTAGCCCTATTACAGATAGTAAAGGAAGCTATCTTTATTAGCAGACTATTTAAAGTAATAATATTACACCTAAATAAGCCCTTAATTATTAACTGCAATAATATCTAGACACTTTAACTAATTATAAAAGACACGGTAAAGCTAATTATAAAGCTCCGACACGTTAATATCTATTAACACTGGCTGCGTTAAGAATACGTAACGAGATGAGTGATATTCCAATGGAAAACGACGAAGGAGATAATTGCCGATGGACTTACGAAGGCCCTGCCTAAGTAGAGGTTCAAGAGCTTCGTTAATATAATCGGAATAGTGGATATTAAGGAGCGGCTAAATAAGGAGAAGTAATTGGAGGACCTACGGGAGAATATTAGAGCGAGACGGAAGGATTTAGATAAGATTACAGTTCAATTAACGCACTGACGGACACGAGAAGGTGGTTAGCTTTGTCCTCGACTAGGTCGAAGCTAAGGGGGTGTGTTAGATAATCTGTATTCTCTATGGCGTAGGACGTGCACGAGTCACGTGCATGGGGTCACGTGCATTGTAAATATCTTCGTCTAAGCCTAGGGGCCCTAGGTCAAGCAACGATCAAGACACGATCAAGATCATCAATCAATCAACCCATTTTATCAATGAATAGCTCTATATGAACTATCTGACAGGGGGGGCGCGTCGATCTGAATCGGATGTACTTACTACCGTCCTACTACTGTCTTAGTTGTCTACTACCCTATGACTTACCACCCTGCTGCTTACTATTCTATATCTAACCATCTATTTCTGTTGCCTGTACCTTTCTTATGTATATATAGAGGCCCTAGAGCCACATTTAATAGACAGAGTCATTATTCTTTTTATCTCTTGATTTTACGATTGACAGATTCCTTGACCTGCCCTTTCACTCAATGAAGTTCCCTTTTGAGGGAGGTTTTGGAGTTTTGGAGTTGAATCGTACCCATAAGTCTGAGGATGCCTTTGGCCACTCATATCAGCGTGGTATATGGCGAGATGATACCTTGAGTCGTTGTAAGAAAGCTAAAATTTAAAGACAGAGGCCATTCAGTGCGTCTTGACATCGAGATACGTCTAAACTGCTTTATCTACATTATTCACCGAAGCCGTGGGCCATTGCTTTTCTACCAAAACGCCCACTTCATGCATAGCCTGGTCGACAATGACGCACTGATAGTCTTTGAAATTTCTCGCTGGAACCTTTGTAGCGAATATCTCGTCAAGCTCCTCTAGTGACCTACCCTTCATCTCCGGTATAAAGAGGTAGAAGAAAATAGCGGAGAGAAAATTTGAACCCGCCCATATGTAACCATATTTGGCTCCCTAGAGGACAGATTAGCCGCTGAATCTATCTGATGCTAAGCACAATAACTTGCCCAATTCAGGTTGGCTGGGTTAATAAAATAAGGGGTGCAGAATCCGGTTAACCAAGCTAGGAGATACCACAGCGACGTTCCTGTGCCTACCGTCCATGCCCTCAGCCTCGAACTCACAAGCTCCGTCGCAACTAGAAAGCTTGCAGTACCCATGCATCCATCATAGAAGAACATGAAGACAGCAGTAAAAGCCACAAGTACACGGCCCGTCGTCTGACTGCTTTGATTAACGCTGGCTGCAATCGCTGATGCCAATTCGCAGAGCCCGCACGCGAGCGCGCCAATTATTAGTATAGACCGCCTACCAAAGATATGCTGAATAGCGTACATGCCGCAGTTAACGCCGAGGAAGCCAATGCAAGTTGTCATGATGGAGAACTGGAAGGCCCTGGTGATGCCTGCTATGCTGAAAAAATAGGTTTGGTAGGAGACAAGGAACCAGCATCCAGAGCCAGCTTGGGAGACAATTATGCCATAGCAAAGTAAAGTGCGGCGGAGGTCGGTGCCTGTATCCTTTGTTAATTGACTGTCTGCCAATTTTATGCTTCGTGGCTTCCTCCGGACGTACCTCTAAACATGTCTAAGAACGCCAACTTCTTAGAAATCCTCTTTTCCTCTTCAACGCCTTTAATCATCTCTGTCCACTCAAGCTCAAGTTCTTCACCCTTGATAGCACCTTGCCTCAAGGCCTCAAGCGACCTTCGAGCTTCCGCATCTCGGCCTTTGTAGAGAAGCCATCGTGGGCTCTCAGGCACCCAGAATAGGAGCACGGACAGTAAGGCTGGTATAATATACAAGCAAGCAATAGGAATGCGATAGCTTCCTTTATCCATCCTACTCTTCGTATAATTATCCACGATGGCCCCGATTAGGCCTCCAATACTCACCCAATATGCAAAAAGAGGGACCATGACACCACGCAGATGCGCCGGAGATGCCTCAGCATTATAGACATTGGAGAATGTGACGAAGAAGCCGTTGGCAAAACCTAGGATCAGGCGGCCGACGTAGAGCACTGCGGCGTTTGTTGTCGCGATCTGGATAGCACAGGCAATAGCGTTGAGGAGACAAGCAGTCCATAGAGCAGATTTTCGGCCGAAGTAGGAGCCAAATGCACCGGCTGCTAGGGAGGAGACGAAACTTCCCAGGGTGAGAAGGGATGCGATAAGCTGTTGAACCGTACTCTATTTTGCGTACGTTTAGAAATTTATATACCAATGCATTCTCGAAGGTCTTACGTTGATTCCATAACCCAATGGATTGTTGGGGTCAGGATAGCCAAAAACTTTCAAGAAACCCGGCATGGCCTGGAGAGCCCCCACAGCATGGCTGTCAAAGCCATACTGCATGCTAGCCGATGACACAATGCAGCAAATGAGCAGACATCGGCGATTCTTCCATAAGGATGTCTCCGCTATAGTCACAATATCGGGCATCTTGAGGCTGTGGTTGATTTGACAGAATCCTTCTTGTTCATAAATAGTGGTACCTTGTTAAATCACGCGCTGAAAGGCCTCTATACTTGTATATGGTCGTTATATTTGGGCCCTAAGCTTATGGTCGATTGTGATGGAGCCATAGGAAGTATTTATATAGACTGGGTGCCCTACTGCAAGTAATCACCCCGCCCAGAAGAGTCCTCTATGGGGTGTTGGAGTGGGGTAAAACATTCCCAGACATACAGAGCAGGTCGAGGGTGTTTAGCCGCCCACTTATCGGTGGGGCCAACAGTTGCTGTAGAGGTCGGGAAATTCGCTTATCCGATAAGTCTTTCGAGGCCTCTACAGGGTACACAACCTTCCCCACTCTCTGCGCGGGCATCTTCACGTGGCCAACTGTCCTGTTTAACAGAAAGCTTACTAAAGAAAAAGCAATTGAAGTCACATAATACCCTTTTCTCCAATTTATATTTTGAAGTTTGAATACTATAACCAAATTCTGGTAATTCAATTCGTTAGTTATTATGACGCAGATTAAGGCTCGGCCCGGGCCTCTGCCAAGCCTTAACCCCTGTTTCGCGGCCCAGCCCATTCCTTTTCCGATCTTATGGTTCATGTGGGGCTTACAGCTCGGGGTGGTTCGGTAAAACTCTGCGTGGTTACGGTAAAACTCGGCGTGGTTACGGAAAAACTCGGCGTAATTACGGAAAAACTCGGCGTGGTTACGGGAGGGGTCGGGGAAAGCTGAGTGTGGTTACCAATGGAGTGCCGGAAAAGGTCGGCGATACTATATTTTTACCTATATAGAACGCGTATTAGTAGCTATAATTTACTATTAAACTAGAGGGAGAAGGTAATTGTAACGAAGCCTTGTAGCAGGAACTATAGTAGACTTGTCAATGGGCTGGGTGTAAGAGTACATATATTAGATCCCGCCGCGCTTGCGATCAATATCGCAAGCACTCCGTGTCTTTTTGGCCGAATGGCGACGTTGGGGCGGGAAACGTTACACTGGGTATGTAGGTAAACAAGAAGTCAATAACGTAACAATAACTGGTGGAGTAGTTGCCCAATAGATTAACTCTAGTTATATTCTAAGATTTACTACAAAAAAGAGAAACTATCTATAAAGACCGTGTATCCTTAAATATATAACTCCTCCCCATAGTAAAGGGTTTAGTACGTTAGTACGTTAGTACGTTAATACGTCGCATTCCCATATTCCTACATTTCTACGTTCTAAACTTATAACGTAACTAGCTATATAACTCGGCTACCCCTTATCCTATAGCTTAATCGGTTCTAGCGCCTCCCGTACTATCTTAACTAACCTATTTATATCCATTCTTAGTAGTCGTACTATATAAGGGCGCGGAGAGACTTCGGGAAGATTCGAAGGAACGATATAAATTCTATCTAAATCTAAGGGTATATAGCTCTCGCTAAGAACAAGACGTTGCGTAAAGAAGAGAAAGGAATAACAAGAGAATTATATAATTAAATAGTCAGGGGCTTGGTGGTCAATGCGTGCGCACGTGCGCACGTGCGCACGCGGTCTTCGACGGACTTCGGTAGAATTCGATTGATCTAGCAGAATTCGGTCAAAGCGTCGGAATTCATCTGTCAAGTGTTTCGCCGAGACATTCCTACTGTAACTGGGCTAGTCCCGTTACATACTACTGCTAATATAAGGTCCGTAATACTATCCCCCTTCTCTTTATCTTTATCCTTAAAGATATCTCCTATCTCTAAGTCGTCTATTAAAGGTATAGCATTTCTATCTTTAATTTAATAACCTTTATTATTCCTATCCGAAGAAATAGCCAGAACCATTAGCCGCCTTTTAAATAACACAGCACCAGGACCAGATAGGATCCCAAATGATGCCCTAAAGACCTGCGGACCACTAATAGCACCTTGGCTTGCGGATATAGCTAGAGCATACTTTACAATAGGCTACTACCCAAGACTCGGAAGAGCTATAACAACATTTATCCTACGTAAAGAAGGTAAAGCAAACTACTCATTTCTAGGGAGCTACCGCCCTATTGCCTTAGAGAATACCCTTAGCAAGATCTTAGAAAGGGTAATAGCGGACCGCATGGCAGACACGGCAGAGGAACACGCCCTACTACCACAAAGCCAAATGGGGGCAAGAAAGAACCGCTCAACACTATCAGCACTTACGCTACTCGCTGCCACCATTAAATCAGCATAGGCGATGCGAAGGGACTTTATAGTATTAATACTTAGCCTAGATATTAGTGGCGCCTATAACAACGTACCCTATAAGCGTCTCCTATACATCCTTAGAGCAAAAGGCTTCCTAGAATGGATTATATAATTTGTTTAAGGGTTTATAGGCCAAAAAGAAATATTGCTAGTCTTTAGCGGATACCAAAGCCCCCCTATTATAGTTGCAATAGGAATACCACAAGAATTACCCCTCTTGCCTATACTTTTCCTTTTCTTTATAAGCAACCTACTTAACTCCTTTAAGGAAGGGGCGACCTAGGGGATAGGTTTTATTAATAACATAAACCTAATTATATACGGGCTAATAGCCGCAGAGAATTACAGAACGCTAGAGAAAGCTTATAACACCTATATAGAATAGGTAAGATAATATAGAGTTTAATTCTTACTAGAGAAGTACTAGCTAATCCATTTTATAAGAAAACGCAACTAATTTACAAATCTCTAGCATATAATTCGCATCTAAGGCTTTAGGGGTTAGCTAGTTTAGGGCCTAAAAGTATTAGAAGTATAGGTAGACAGTAAGCTCTAGTAGAGCGTATATACGGCCTAAGCGGCCTATAAGGGCTAAGCACAGTACATTATATTATCTAGGATCGTTAATTCTATATAGGGCCTATGCTTTTAGAGGTTATGCCTACTATATATAGTAGTTATCCGGCCAACCATAACGTATAGGTCTAGTATTTAGGCCATTAGAGAATCTAAGAAAGGCCCCCCTAAATTACTCCTTAAACTACTCTAAAAGGTCCAAACAGCCTGCCTCTAAAGTATAATAGGCGGATATAAGCGAACGGCCACAGCACTGCTTAAGAAGGAAGCTAATATTCCCCCCCTATAACTATATATTAAAGCCACTNNAATATAAAGGGCNTAAAAGGAACGNAACTNTAATNTTATAAAGTATATTAAGANACNCCTAAATAAACTATAGAGGGACCCTAGGGCGCCTTATAGGAGAACAAACTAATAACCCTAAAGTAGGGAAGATATATTAGAGAAACAGGTAAAGAAAACAGAAGAAGAATAGTGCTACTTTAGGGCCCAGGCCTATATAGAGGAGGAAGGGAGACGCGTAAGAGGCTAGTAAGGATAACAGCAAGAGAGAGAAAAGAGCTAAAGTAAAGTATAAAAGAACGCCAGAAAACCAACTACCGTAATATAATACTAGCTAGACCAACGCTAAAGAGGCGTATAGAAGTTAAAGGTATAGAGGTTAACTAAGGCAAGAAGAACCTAAGCCGTAGCATAGTTAATGCTATAGGGGGTAAATACTCTAGGGCTCCGAGAAGGCCTAATAAAGGCAGAAAACATAATAGCAACACTTTTAAAAATAGGAGTAATAGGACTAAAAGACTGGCTCTACTAGGTAGGTATCCTAGTAGGTAGCCTAAGATATAAATATAGCTGGCTAAGACAGACACTAAAGCATATAATACTACTATGCCCTTTATATACTAACCAAGAAGTAATACTCTTAGTAGCTAGCACAAAGAACTATAAGACACTACTCTTAATATAAAAAGGCCTTAAGGCGGTTACCTAGTAGCTTATTAGCCAAAATATACTAAACTAGTTCTGGGTTATAAAGGAAATAGTAATAAAAGGTAGGGGGGTGAGTAACGGGTGCCCCCTAATGACTTTATAGTAGTAGAGTAAAGTTTACAATACTAGCGCGTCCGTAGGCTTATTACGGCAGTAGTGGTTTCTAAAAAGGTTAAAAAGTAAGATAATAGGAGCACTATAGGTAACTTATAGGCGCCTTACAGGCGCCTTATAGGCGAGTCCTAAAAGGCAGGGAGATAGATTATAGGGTTTTCTTAAATAGAGTTTTCTCTCTATATATATATAAGGAGTAGTCCGCGTAAGCCTAATAGGGATCTAAATCGGACGTTAAGCAATAAATTATTATTATTATTATTCCTAATGCCTTTTATTAGATCTTTTACGTCTAATTATTATAACTAGCTAGTAACGTTTATCCTTTCTCTTAGTAAAGTTATACCGTCCTATTCTTGTTATATAGAAAAGAAGTTAGTATATATTATAATCGCGGCTCTATCTAGTCGCTAACCTTTTTCCTATACTAAGTATACGCGAGCGAATATATAATTATCTTATTATTCTTTATAATTATCTAGTTCCTTATCTAATCTATTTTAGGGTTATACATATTAATAGTGGCTAAAAGACTAAAGAGTAAGCTAGCTAAGGCCCTTGCTAAGGTTTAGCGTTATTTTAATAAGGCGTCTTAAGCTCTAAAAGCTTAATTAGATACTTATACTCGCCTAAGCCGTTTAATAAAGGGTTATAAAAAGGTATACTTAAAGGAGTTATATTTAGTAAAGCAAGGTCTATTAAAGCTTAAGGCTAAGAAGGCTAAAAAGGATTATATTTAAGAAGAGGCGGAAATAACTAATACGCTAGTAGTAGATCCCTTAGATAATCCGGCTTATTTATTACCTTTAACTAATCCCTTTATCTTTAGCTCCTTCTTAATATTACCTAATCTGTTTTCCTCTAATACTCCTATACCTTTCCTATAGCGTTTTTTAAATTTTATAGTAGTTCCTAGGTAGTCTTATTATAGCCTATTTACTTAACCTTTTACTATATTTTATTATTAATATCCTTATAACTAATAATCTTTAAAACTTACTATTTATCTTNTTNNTNTCCTNTATATATNTCTNCTTTATAAANTAGTNGNTTAATATTCCTATATACTAGNTNTAGNATTATAATATACTATATAGGGTAGATCTTTATCTTAGCTAGTAGATTTAACTTAAATATAACTAGTAAAATCCTTTATATAATTTTAAAAGGTTTTAGTCTAATATCGTCAGGAAAAAATTTACCAGCATTTTCGCAGCATTTGGCGGCATTTGGCGGCTAAATGCGCAATCCGCGCACTACAACGTGTAGCGTATAGTATTAACTTAGGTGCGGCATACTACCGCATCTAATAACGCGGTGTAGCATACTGCCGCATCTAATAACGCGATATAGCATACTGCCGCATCTAATAACGCAGTACAGCATACTGCCGCATCTAGCAACGCGGTATAAGTATACTACCGCATCTAATAACGTAGTGCAGTATTCTGCCGTATCTAATAACGTAGTATAATATTCTACCGTATCTAATAACGCGGTATAGCATTCTGCCGCATCTAATAACGTAGTATAGTATTCTACCACATCTAATAACGTGGTGTAGCATTTTACCGCATCTAATAACGCGGTGTAGTATACTGCCATATCTAGTAACGCGGTATAAGCATACTACCGTATCTAATAACGCGGTATAGCATACTGCCGCATCTAATAACGCGGTATAGCTAATTATATATTTACAGCTACCTAGGCAAGTAATACCTTTATTCTATTAAGCTCTCTCTATACTTAATATATAATTAATATATAATACCCCCCTTACACATTCTATATATCTTACTTACTTTAAGCAATAGATAAGCGTTGCTCTTCCCGCGTACTTAATAGTATTTACTTAGTCTACGCGGTTAGTAGTATTTACCTATTCCATGTAATTAGTATACTTTACTTAATCTAAGCAGTTAGTACCCTTTACTTATTCTACGCAGTTAGTACCCTTTACTTATTTTACACAGTTAGTATTCTCTGCTTATTCTATACGCCTAGTATATACTATATAAAGAACATATTTTAACCTAATAGTAGTATAGTATAGCCTTAATACGCCTAATAACGCCCTTTAGTTAACCTACTATTTTAAGTTTAATATTTATATAAGTCCCGCCGCAATAGTAATACCGTACTATTAAACCCCTAACCGTTTTTATTCTTACCGTTATTTTTACTATTATTTTCCCCATCTATCCCACTACCTTCTCTACTCTTATCCTCTTCGTCGCCGTTATTTTCCCTATCTATTCCGCTACCTTCTCTACTCTTATCCTCTTTATTAGCAAATTCCAGTATTACTAGTCTATCTCTACTCTATAGGCGGGCCTTTATATCCTCTAATATAGCACTATTTATAATATCTATAACCTTAGACTCGCTAGTAAAAGTACACTATAAGATACAATAATTAATTCCTATTTCCTATTTATTATTACCTTAAATTTATTTAAGGCGCGCTTAAATAGCGTTAATATTATAGTTATATAGCATTAAAATCGTCTTATTAGTATACTATAAGAAGGAGACCTTATATATAGTTTTGGGGTTTATTCTTTACGATAAATACGCTAGGCTACCGTTGTCCTATTATATTATCTTTATTAGCCTATATATAACAATTAAAATAGCGTAATATTATAACATAGGAAACGGCGGTAAAGTGCTATAGTATACAGCGAGTATCGCGATATAACGTTACGATGTGATTAATATAATATTATATGTTTACACTTATAGTATACGGTTATTAAGTAAACCCGTTATTATACTTAGGATCTAGTTCCTTTAGATTTTCTATAGTATCCTTAAATAGATTGCTAATTGCCTACTAAGTCTATAGCATCTTATCTTTAGTTATATTCCGTATCTTATTAACTTATTATAAAAGTAGCCTATATAGCCTTTTATTACGCTTAGGTTAGTAGCTCTTNTANGTATTNTATAGTCGCTCCTAACTATCTATAATACGCTTTAGTAAGTATAGTAAGAGGCTTCCTATAGATTTACCTATAATTATAGCGTTGGCTTTAAACTTATAAATAACTTATATTCCGCTTCTATAGTCCTTAAGAGTATATTAAATTACTACGTATATAAGCTATATCGTATTAGCTGTAATAGGCAAGAGGAGGTCAGCACTATTCTTATTAAGGGTAAGTAACCTTAGCCTAGTATTAAAGAATACGCGCTTAATATAACGTGTAATAATTAGCGCCCTAAATCTTATCTCTCTATTCTAGCCTTAGTTAGTTAGGTATAATAAAAGGTAGAGTACTAACCGGGCTACCGAGCGTAAAGCGGTTATCCTTAAGTAGTTCCGCTACTTCCTTTACTATAGCCTTAGTATCTAGTTTAAGGCAGTTATAGCTCCTAGCAACGGTATTGCGCACTATATTTATTATATAATACTAAAACACGCTAAGCTAGTCATATAGCTGAAAAATTAGTTAGTATAGTGCTACTAAATCTAAGGACCGCGAACCTTGCGTGCCGCTAGCCCCAGTAGTATACTTAATACTCTATTTATTAGGTTTTTGTAACGGTCTATAATAGTAATCGCCTTTTTCCACATCTACTTTATTAGTATATTTAGACCGCTTATATTTATTTCTAGCTAGGGAAAAAGATAGAGCTCTTTAGGTATAGAGCCTGTTATTACTTATATAATAAGATATATCTAAGCGATACTATATATTATTATATTAACTAGGCTAAGTAGCTGCTTTATACGTTATCTAAAGTCATTCTATAGCGGTTGTTTATTTAAGTAATATATATATTTTTTTAAGTGTGGGTTTTAGATATCTTATAGTCGCTTAGGGTTTATAGGCTTTTATTTAATAAGAACAGAACTGTTCGTTAAGATAACATTATTAAAATTAATAATAATAGGTTATACTATAGCACATTAATAATAGCCTTGCCTTTTAATAGAGACAGTTACGGTATAGAGCCTAATATTATCCCCTTTAAGATCTAGATTATCTTAGGAGCTACTACTTAACTTATAGCATCTTTATTTACTTTTCTACGGGATAAATAGAGGATAAGTATATTAGTTTAGTAGAACTATTTAGCTTTTACACGCACCTTACTTCCCTAAAAGACGCCAGACAGTCTAAAGTCTTATACCTAATATACTTTAAACAATAACCTAGTTAACTTTTATAATATAAATTAGGCATCTCTTGCTAAGTATATAAAAAGGAGTTTTAATAAACTTATAAGGCCGTTGAAAACGGACTCTACACCTGTACGTGGTGACGGCTACGAACCTGGGTCTTCGAAGTTCAGACTCAGAGCCAACGCAGAAACGTTATATAGCGTGCGATAGGACCTAGTGGTCGTGGTTGTGAGCGTTATAGGCGGTAGTGAAAAATTTTCAGATGGTAAGATCTCGAAAACCACTACTATGGCCCTCTACAATTTAGCTACGCTATTCTCCTATTAAGGCACCTATACGATCCAACGTAGATAAACAGCATTCGATAGCATCCCCTGACCCCCAATAGAAAGCATCGACGACCTCTCATATCGACGAACGAGCGATCGCAAACAAACGAGCAACGAGCAAATATACGGCCCCTCCTAACCCCCAGGGCGATCGCCCGTGGAGCATGCGGTCACTCGCCGTTTTTTCTACCAAATACTACCTAGCAGCCTAGATTGCGACCCACAGTTTTCCCTATCTTCTTTCAACGGAGTGGTGACCCTTAGAAAGGGCCTAGCTAGGGCCTAGGCACAAAAGATACCCAAATACACAATATCCCGCTCGCTTATTAGTATTACAGTAGTTAGAACGGATAAATCCCCCTTACGCCTTTAATAGGCCCTAGGGGGGGGGAGGCATGGCGTATATAGCAATAGTCAAATAAGAAATAGCATACAGGGGATGGCCAAGATATAGGAGACAACAGCAAGACACAGCAATTAAGTGGCAAGGCCTAGCTGGGACATAGTAAACCCTAGCTTAAATAAGCTAGAGAAGGAAGCAGTAGTTCCCAAAAAGTTCGAACATCTAAGGAGGACAGGACATAACTATAGGCCCGCAGGGCCGCTGCTATATGCGGACATGGCAAACAGGGTTTTTCATCCTACTAAGGTGGCTCATAGGGTTTTTCCTCCCCCCCAGCAGCAAGGGTTTTTTCCCGTTAATATTACTTTTCCCTTATATACGGAGTAGTCTGCGTAGGGCTAGATAGCATCCATATCAGACGTTAATCAAAGAAGAATTATTAATAAACTTATAATAATAAGTTAGGAGGGCGGCCTAACTATTTATTAGGCTTTATAACGGGGCGATTAGATTACCTTACCATAGCATAGGGTCCTACTTTATATAATATTTTTTCTATACCGCATAGAAGCCTAGTTCCTCGCGATATTTACCTACTCTTAAGGTAAATAGTACGGTGTATAGGATATAAAGGGTAGCTAGCGTGTAAAAGGCAATGCGTAGTAGTATTATATTCTAGTTTATTATAGTTACAGTAATCTACCCCTTTATTATAATCCGGCGCCGCTAGTTATAACTTACCGCTATTTTAGCTAAGTTGTATTTATTTACCGCCTAGTATAAGCCTATTTCCTTATATATGCATTAACCTATACCCTATTTATTTGCTTAAAATCTTTATTATATATAGTATTATATATATCCCAATCGCTATAGTTATTTATAAAGAAACAGTCTATAACGTTAATATCCGTCGGTATAAGTGAGATAGGCCTTATAATATGGTTAATATTATATATCTAGAGGGTATCTAGCATACATTTCGTCCTACTATTAGATAGCTTTATACTCTATACTCTAAGCATTCCGGTTCTTATGTTAATCTTACCACCATTATAAACTTAGAGGGTCTCTACTAACGCACCAGCGTATTTTAGGTATTTACCCTTACTATCTAATTGCCTAGTATCCTAGATTATAAGTAGTAGATAAAGCCTCCCTACTTTATTGCTATAGAGGCTATTATTTACCCGCTTGTATTCTCGCACCATTATAGTATTATAGCGGGGGGCTCTAGTATTAGCCTATAACGGGGTATATTAAGTAAACACCTTATTAAGCTTATTAGTGTTAGTGGCATCCTTTCTAAAGCGAATATAGTATATAACGCTGTAATAGATACTTAAGGGCATCTTTAATACCTAATTGTTATCGGCCTTTAGTCGGTTAACGTCCCAGTCTATTCGCCAGATTTTATTAATCTGCTTATAGCATTCCCTTATAAAGGGGGCTAGTTTAGATATAAGGTCGGTAATCTCTATCTAGCGCTATACCTCCTTAACCGTACGCTAGATAGATATATTAATTCTCTAGTTTTAAAGTGTCTAAGTTATATAGTCGTCGAAGTTCTATATATATAAGCGATATACGCATATATTAACTGCAGGGCCTAGTTATATTGTCTATATTACGCTTATTAGGTCTACTATATTAATTATATTAGTTAACGCCTATAGCTTAAGTTCGTTTTAAAGCATAGTGTTAAGATATATAGTGTTATATCATAGCATCTACTCTTTGTAGTTATTCCGTTTATTAGTCCTATAGTAAAATGCCTTCTATAGCTTAGGTACTAAATGGTTAATTCGTTATATAATATATATTAAGATAGTATAGTAAAGTCCATAAATGCCCGGATAAATAGTATAGCGCCTTTATTCTATTTTAGTAAGGGTGCTATAGTAGGGACCAATTGTTGTAATAGAGATTTATATATCTTTCCTATCTATTAGCCGACATTTACCTAGCTATCCCATACTATTATATCGGTAAATTATTCCACCTATATAAAGCGGGTGGTAATAAGTACATTAATATTCGATATCTCCTGGCCGTAACCATCTATATGCGGGATATTAAGGCCCTAATATTTTCCGGCCTATATTTCGCTTTATATAAGCCCCTTAATCTAGTACATAAGATATTCACTAGTAAGGCCTTTAAGCACCTAGTATAGGAAATTAGGCGCCATTATCTTATAAATATTAGATAGATTATAGCCCTATATAAAGTTACAGAACGGCCAAATATAATCTAAGTTATCCTTTTTATTAGTATTGCAACCTTCCTACTATATTTATATTTAGTCTTTTATCAATTAATATATACAGAACGGCCACAATCACTAGATGGTAGTCGTTAAATTATGCTGTTTATTCGTATATATATAACAAGTTAAATATTTACGGCTACTCTTAATACCTATAAGCGTGACCTGTTCTTTATAATTAGCTATAAATATAGCCAAAAGTAGAAAGTAGTATTAATTCTAGCCATCTGCGCATAGGAGACGTACTCCTTCTTTACTAGCTTTCTCTAACGCTATAGGCATTATTAGCATAACTATACTAGTAGTAGGGTTATCGCTAAAGCATACGTTTAAGGATAGCCGTAAGGGTCTTATGTTACACCGCTAGTTATATTATTTAGTTACTAGGTATATAAACCGGGAGGTATATAAGCAGTAATAGGGCTAGTCAATTTACGGATTATTAAACGCGCAGTTTAATGTTTCTAATTAAAATATAGAGCGGCTATGCTTTCTTACCGCCAGCGTATTATATTAGTTAGGTCTTATCGCTAGCTAATATAATTGGCACTATAGTTGCGCCAAGCGGTAGCTACTCTTATATCTCTTACCACTAGTCTACCGTATTAAGCTTATTATATATTCTTATTCCTACTAATAAGTACTACCTTACTAGCGAGAAAGTTATATCTCCTTAGAAAGGGCTATAACTAATAAGGAAGGACATAATCTCTAGAGCATTTCGGTAACGTACCAGCAGCTACTAATCCCCTATAGTTATAATTGTTTTAATCCACTACGGTTAATTACTCTTAGATTATATCTATTTTAAAAGTAGTTTTACTTTAACATTATTAGCACTCTAGTAAGAAAAATGGTTAGTAAATACTCCCTAAAGCCTAATATCGTTAAACCACTCATTAATAGCGCGGTTAAAAGTTCCGTAGCTTACCCACTATAAGACCTATACGTATTCTGCCTTACTACCAAATAAATAAAATAGGGGAGGTGTTTTATCTAGTGTATTGCTAGTACGCTTAATATATGGTATAATATTATATACTGCCATAGTATTATCCGCAGTTTATAAATTTCCTTAGTTCCGTCCTAGAGGCTTTTCTATAGCATAGCTAGTGGCCTCTTTAAATGTTTTAGTTTAAAAGACGTCCATAAATATTCTAGTTAAAGTTTACTAATTAGTCTTAACTATCGCCAGGTTATGCACCCTATTAAATATTATAGAATTATTATTATAGTGCATATCCGTAGCCCTATTATTTAGCTTATTAATAATATTATCGCCTAGAGCTTATACGGATAGCCATTTATTACCTTACTCCGATTTAGCCTTACAATTAGTTATATAATGCCCTTCCAAGGTTTAATAGCATAATGGTATATCATCGTCTATATATTATATAAGTAGCTACTTATTATATTGCTCTAGCTTAGCCCTATAATAGGCTATCTAATACTCCTCTAAGCTTTAATGGCGTAAGGGTATATTATTATTTATCTCTTTAATATTAACGCCCTTATATCTACCCTTCTTCCGTTTCTATTATCTTAGATAATATTATTTATCAGGGCACTGAGCAGGCTGATGGAATGATACATATAATGCTCTATGAGGAAGAATCTCAGGGGCTTAAAGGCCCCGAGAAGGTATCTACACAATGGCCCGCGCGCTGTTACGTGACACGCCGCTAAGCTCAAAGAGACTGCCCTAAGTACCCCCCCCCCAGGCTTTATGAGCTCTAGCGAATAGGAAACTCCTCCGGGATGACTATACTATGCTCTATAAGGTTATAGTTAATAGGTAGGGGTAGTACAAGTAGTAAGAAATGAAATTAGGAAAAAATAGAAAATTTTCGAATATCGACAACGCTCGATCGCCCGTCTCCCATGCTAAAAAGTAGTATTAGTAAGCTTTTAAAATTTGGAACTGAGTTAATTAGCATCAATTCCGAGGTTCCACCGGTCGTAATATGATTTCCTAATTAGGCCTAGTTAACCCAGGAGACTTTGGTAACTCTAACACCTATCTTAAACGCCTTATAGGCGACCTTTAGTAGAGCCTTCGTTAAGCCATCTACTAGCTAGTCCACGCCCAGTATATAGTATAGTTTAATCCTACCCTATTTAATATTATCCTTAATCTTACAGAGCTTAATATCCGCATGGCGCTCTTTCAGCACCGGTCGTTCGCCCTTAGTAAGTGCTTGTACGTTTATACTATCTGTATAAATCTAAACTAGAGCTAGATCCGTGCCGTTATAGCTAAGGGCTCTTAGGAAGGTTATAATCTTAATCGCTTCTTATGCTGCCGATTTAATCGCTAGGTACTCTGCCACTATAAAGGACGTCGCTACTATTAATTGCTTCTTTAAGGCCCATTTGGATTAGAGCTCCAGTTAGTTTAATAAACCAGCCCTAAGTTAATTTACGGTTATCCAGGTCATCACTATAAGCTACATTAACGTATACCTCTAGGTCAAGTCTCCTGGGGTTGTACTGGTTGCCGCTATATATTATTCTATGGTCTTTTATACCTTAAATATATCCAAATACTCTCTTAACGTGCGCTTAATATTTATTAGGTAGGTTAGCTGAATATCGCGATAGCTTTCCTATAGCCGTAGATAGGTCTGGTCTTGTCTAATATAAGAGCCAGGTAAAGGATCTAATAGCTTTTAGATACTACTTCTTGTAGGCCTTATCTGCGAGGTCTTTTAGATGGCGCTTTCTTAATTGAAGGCCAGTAGCTATTAGTGTCGCTTTTGGGTTAATTCTAGTAAGCTTAAAGGACTTAAGGATCCTCGCCATATAGGCGTCCTGCATAATCGCGATCTTTTAATTGACTTGGTCGCGTACTATACGAATCCCTAGGAAGAATCGAAGCTCTCCTAGGTCCTTAATCTTATATCGTTTCCGCAGGAGCTCCTTAAGGGCCTCGATGACCAGTATTGTCGTCGCTGCAATTATAATATTATCTATATATAAGCAGAGATAGGCGTCCTAGTATTCGCGGTGTCGAAATACGTAAGGATCTTCGTCAATTGGGTCAAATCCTATCATCTTCAGATACTCCGTCAGGGTGTCGTACTACAGTAGAGGTACCTATTTAAGGCTATATATCGCCTTCAGTAATAGACAGATTAATATGCAGTCATCATTTTTAAATCCTTTTAGCTGTCGCACGTAGATCGAGTACTTCCTTATGAAGCTATTTAGGAAGGCCGTAATAACATCGATCTGGTAAGCCTCAAGGTCATATACCGCGATCAACGCCAGTAGTATCCTACACGTAGTTAAGGTCACTACCGCGGCATACATACTATTGTAGTCAATATTCGCCACTTAGTAGTTACCGCATATAACCCACCTTGCCTTATACCAGATCACCTCTCCAGATATATTATATTTAAGGTTAAAGACAAACTTTAATAGTAGTACTCGTGCGCCCTTTAGTCTTTTAACCAGTCGATACGTCTTAGCCTTTTAGTATTAAGTTATTTCAACCATTAGCGCTTAACGCCAGTAAGGAGCTTCTGGTGACTGTAGAGCCTCCTTTAACGTTTGCGGTATCTTGATCTTGTGCGGAGCTTCTAGATGAGGTTCCTAAGGAGCCGGCTGCATCTACATATAGGACGAGAATGCGATCGCCATGTAAGAGACCTTCTTCTTTTGGCCACGAGTATTTACTCTAACAGGAAGCTCCTCTAGTTTGGAAGCCTCTATCTCCACACCCCCCTTAAGCTATTAGTTAATTCGGTAAACTCCATTATTATCTAAGTCGACGTCGTCTTAATCATTATAGTCTTCGTCGTCGCTTTTAGCAATTAACAGTATTATACTCTCCCTACCCACTAGAAGTGAGTTAGCAGTCGACTACCAAGCTACCTTCTTAAAGGCTCGCAACGCCTTAGCTACATCCTTTATAGTAGGTACATTAGTCATTTAAAATATAGTAATATACCGTCGCATGTCTCTATACAGGTTAGTCACCTTTTTAGAAACTAGCGCTAACGCTAAAAAGTTCCCTAACTCCGTCAATAGGCTCCAACTTAATAACCAATTTAACTAAGTCGACGGGCCTAGTTCTAGTAAAGGAGACGACTATAGTATTACCCCTCTTAGGCCTAGTTCTTCTAGTACTAAGTCAGGAGTGTAGGGTCCTTCTAGTTTATCTATACAGTGTTCCTTTTCTTCTAGTACTTTTACAGCAGGGTAGGTAACTATAGTAACTACAGTAGTAGTCGGACCTTGTAGTTCTAGTGGTAGTTCCGGCTCTAGCTCCTACACAGTAAGCTTATCCTCCAACGTGGCAATCGGTAGATCTTAAGCTTTATTAAATATTATATCGCGCAATTATATAATCTTGTTCTTAGCCGGTATCCAGATACGATAGATATGACCGTTATTACCTTTATAACCAACTAGACGTCCTTTCTTAGCTCGCGGAGCTAGCTTCCTTAATTATACGCTTTCTGGTCCTTTAATATGGACATAGGCAGTTATACCATGACGTCATAGATATAATATATTTGGTATGCGCATTTCGAACGGCTAGTCGTAGTATTTAGCGTTAATTTAAAACGGTAATCTAGTCTCTTTTCCGTAAGGTATTCTGTTCCAAATTCAAATTACTATCTTATAAGCTTCGTCCTATAGGTGTTCTAGTAGATTAGCCTTAATCATTATTAATCTAGCTATACCTAATATAATGCCTTTAATGCATTTAGGCGTTCCGTTCTATTTAGAGGTATAAGGAGCTATACGCAGTACGTTTATGCCTATTAATTTAGCGTATTTAATACGCTCTTTAATACTAAATTCTCTACCGCTATTAATTACGAGCGAGCCGATATATCGTCCAGTTTAGTTATATACTAGATTATTAAGCTCTTAAAGCCCTTCTATAGCGATTGTCTTCTTAGTTCTAAAGAAGGCGTATATATATCTGGCGTGCGCTTCTATAAAGATTACTATATACTTATTACCCCCAACTCCCTCTAGGGTAAGGTAGAAGGTATTAATATACACACGTTTAAATGGCCGCTAAAGTGGTGTAGATGTAGTATAAAAGACCTAGCGCTTTACTATCGCTAGGTAATAGGCTTTGTATTAAGTCAGCTTACCTATAAGGCTAAAGTCGCCTATCTTAGCTACCTTTTATAGTATATCCTTGCCCACATAGCCGAGACGCTAATATAGTATATTAATGTCAAGCTGCTATATGGTGGCGTGCGCAATATATTAAGGCTTTAGAGCCAGTTAAATTATATACAGGCCATTTATACACATCGCTCTGCCTATAATTAAGTTATTTAAGTACCTCCGAATTATATAACCACCTATTTCCTTATTAGGTCCAATATAGAGCTACTTACGCTTCTTAAGAGCTAACTCTAAAAGGAGTTTATAAGGTAATTTGGATATAAAGAAGGCCTTAGTAGCTACCGTATAGGTACTATTATCGTCTATTAGTAAGGGTATATACACCGTTCCCTTACCGGTTGTATAATAGACGGTTCCTCTTAATATCCCTATTATAATAGGTGTTAATAGAGTCTTATAGTTAATAAACTTACTTTAATTATTGCTTATTATGATATTAGAATAGGAGTTAAGGAACCAGTTATCCTAGTTACTATTATCTAAGTTATTAACTATAGCCATACTGCTAATAAATAGGCCTCCTACTAAGCCTCTGCCTGTCGTCCCAACTTAAGAAGTTAAATTTAGTAAAGTTGCTTTTAGTTCCTAGGGTAGATCTACGCATAGTATATCCTTATTAAAAGGCTTTTATGTTTAAGGTTAAAGGTCCAAGTAAAAGTAAAAGCACCTATCCTTGCTACTATAATATTTTTTACCGCAGTACGTATAATCTTTATACTTCTTATTTAATGCTAATCCTTCTATATTAGATTTTAGTTAATTGTCTTTAGATAGCTTCCTACTAATTAAGGATATTGCGGTAGAGGTAGCTAGTCAAGTACAACTCTTGTCCATAAGGTCGCTTACCAGTTCCTTAATTATAATAAGGTTATCCTCCTTTGTAACTCTCCTAGCTACCTCTTAACAATTAGCTATTTAAATAGGAAACTTCTTCTCTACCGCATAAAGCAGTCAGGCGTGTGCTTACTTCCTTAATATTAGCATTAATACCGTATTTAATTTCCTTATACCTAAGACGAAAGCTTCTATATAGGCTTTAAGCGAGGTGTAGTCTTTGCGACTAAAATCGAGCTATTAATTCCATATTTAGTAGTTATAAATAAGACCTTACGCGGTATATAGTAATCGAATTAAATTAAGCAGATCCTTAATGGAGTCGCGCGGCTTGCCTAATGTAGCAAGTCGATCACAAATTAATTCCGACACTGCGCCCTTAATTACCTCAAGTCCCGTTATCTGTTTATAACGCTAATCTCTATACTCGTCTATCTGCTGAGGTGGCTCTACAGCCGTACCTTATATTATTAGTAGGAGGTTATAAAGCTTAAGTCGTCGTACAATTCGACAATACCATTCTTTATAATTGCTGTCCCCTTTTAATACAGGAATAGCCCCAAGAGAGCTCTAGTATTCCTTTTTCTTTTATACTATATCCGCCATAGTATATAATCAGTCGGTTTAACCGTATCGTACATAGCGTGTATTTGTATTGGTTTGTTATAAATTTCTATTGCACTATACCGGGGTCCAAATTTAAGGATTTGTGGGTTTGTATCGACTTAGTTAATTAAATAATAATATAGCAGCTAATAGAGCTTTAATTGAAGCTGTAAGAGGGCTTATAACCTATTAGGGCACTAAGTAGGCTAATGGAATAATACATATAATGCTCTATAAGGAAGAATCTCAGGGGCTTAAAGGCCCTAAGAAGGTATCTACACAATAGCCCGCACGCTATCACGTGACACGCCGCTAAGCTTAAAGAGACTGCCCTAAGTACCCCCCCCCCTACTAATATTATTTATAATAGGTCAGACCGCCTATACTTTTTACTTTAGTCCTATACTTTCTATATTACCGCTAAATAGAGCTTATTTATAAATTGCCGCATTAAGCTGCAATTTACTATAGTTTAGTTAGAAGGGAGCTAAAAATAACATCTATGTAAAACCGTATGTTTAAAGTAGTGTTTATAGCTTATACTATATTATAAGCCAGTTAAAATAGGAGGAGTATAGTAAGAGCATAGTAATATCCGTAGATACTAACGCGCTAAATAGCGCAACCCGTTACATTTTACGCTAATTTACGCTAGATCGCGTTACATTAGGCTAAAAAACTCTACTTATTACTAATATTACGCCGCCTCTTTATTATACTAAGCACAGGATTCTAAACACTACTATTCCCTACTTAGGATACTAAACTGTTTTTTATAATAGGACGCGATATATAACAGCGGTATGCCGTAAATGCAGTATAGTATAACTCTGTAAGCGCTATAGACCCATAAAAAGATATACAGCTTATTACCGGCTTAGGTATTACTATAGAGAGACTTAATACTATTAAGCGGACTTTTAAGCAGGTTATTATTAAGGACAGTATCCTATATATTTTATTTCGCGGATAACTAAACAATTCGCTACGCGAGCAGGCAATCCAGAAAGTTATCCGTTAGGTAATAGAATGTAAAAAGGCATTAGCGCTATAGGTATACAAGGCCATATAGAATATGCTAGCCCACATATAGTTAAATATATATAAGAAGATAAAGGTACTAGGGCGGCCTAGTATTAACTATATAGTAGATACGGAAAGGGGGCATATAGCTACCATAAACTCGCAGAGTTTATCCTAGCTTAACTATACGTAGAACTACGGCTATAATCTTAAACAACTTGTTATACTACTTCGTAAGCAGAAACTAGATAGTACGAACTTAGTCCTAAGTATAGACGTGGCCTTAAGTCTAGTGTCGCTATCCAATACGCCTTAAGACCTACGTATAGTCGAATATTAGCTGCTAGTTAAGATGTTTTTAGAGGCCGGGGTGGATTATAATAAGGAGTGGATATAGGCCGCCTATATAGAGACTATACCTATCCAAAACAATAGGGCCTTAAAGGCTGCTTTATTAAGGGCAGTTCATTATAGGGTAGGCTAGGTTATATTTACGGCTATCCATAGAGATAGTATACAGGTGTCTGTTATAATTATAATATATTACTAACGTTTATCTAGCCCTATCTTTAGCGCGACACGTTTCACTAGGCGGGCTAAAAGGCATTAATTAATTATAGCTAATCTAATCTACGTGGAGATAGTAACTTTAGTCAAGTTTGCCTTACAGCGAGACCTCCTATCGCACTAAGAAGCCCTAAGATTATTGCCTATATATATAATCTTAGGTTATCTAGACATAGTATAGCGAATTGCCTTTACTATAGGCTCTTCTATTAGGGGCAACTATATAAACATTATATTTATCCTATGTTTTGCTAGCTAGTAGCTAGTATAGTAGGACAGGTATTATTCTAAGGGCCTATAGTATTAGCGACAAGTTTCTTAAAATATAGTAACGGCGTACTAATACTAGGAATAGCATACCTAATATAAGTAAGAGAGGGCGTTAGGTCACATTACCTTAGTAGCAGCTATAGCGAGAAAAGGATTAGATCCTATTTAAGGTTATTACAGTTTAGCAAAAATAGAGGCGGCCTATACTATACGGAGAGTAATTAATAATAGTTACGGTTACTAGTAAGATATTTAGACTACAATCTAACTAGTTAAGTACTTAGGGAATATTTAGTTATAAGTTTAAATTAGAATAAGGGCTTTAGAATAGAGTTAATCTAAAGCTCTAATCTAATTCTAAGGCGACTATTTAGTTAAATTCTAGTTTAACTTAACTTTAGCTATAAAATTTTAATATTCTAAAAAATACGCTAAAAGTTACTAAAAAGTTGGCAACTTTACTATATACAGAATCTAAACTAAGGTCTTAGCGTTAGTTTAAATCTAAAGGCTTTAGATTATATACGTCTATATAACCCGTAGAGCCATAGACGCGTATTAAATTGGGAAAGAACGCGTTTTTTCTACTAAACTTTTAGTTTAGATTTAAAAGTAACAGATTATAACTAAACAACCCCTTAAAATCTAGATTATAAATTAATATTAATTAACCGCTAGCCTAAAAGGAATAGAAACTAGAATTACTAGGCTTTATAAATCGGGCTATCTTTACTATAATACGCTTATCTATTTTAGAGATCTTATTTAGCTATAATATATAATATCGCAATATACCATATTTTACCTAGTGCTATAGTAAAATTGCAAATATTAAAGGCCTATAGCTACTACCGCTCTTAACTTCTATCTAGTGTCCCTATTTAAGGGTCTTACTACTAGTAAAGTCTATAATATCCATCCTTACTACCCTTTTTATATTCCAACGCCACCAATATCCTCTCTATTATTATTATCCTCGTTATTATCACCGGCACCGCCCCAGCCATTATTATTAGCGCCCTCTCCATTAGCCTCATTTTACGCTTTAGTATAATTACTAATACCGCTAATATTTACTACACCCGCGAAGTTAGGGATAGCAATATTAAAGTTAACGTCTATACTATACGAAATAGGCGTATAATTAGCTGTACGCTAGCGGTAGACACGCTGTATAGTTTTGTTAACGTTAAACAGGGCAATAAGTTACTAGAAGTGCTCTTTTTACTTAGGATTCTCAAGGTTAATAAATACCTTATTATCCTTACACCACTTCTCAATTTTATAATACGCGGTATTTATAAAGGTTTTATTACTAATATAATGATTATCCCTTGCACGGATAGATACGTCCTATAAAATGTGGCCCGTGCGCACCAATCAATAAGGTGCATATATAGGCGGTAAGTTGTTCTGCTATATCTCTAAAGGAGAGACTCGAAGGCAGGTAATGGTTCAGGCTCTAGCGGTGGCCTTTTTGCGACTCGATTTTTGGAAATAAGATATTAAATAGGCTGCGCAAGGTCTATATCATTGGATGTGTAGTTACGCGCCATCTTGGTGGTGTTATTTGTTTACATTTAGACGCCAAAAAGTTGATATTCTTGACCCCGCGCACGGGCTACAAAATATAGGACCCTATCCATGCAAGGGATAGACTACCTAGGGACTACTAACGATAATAAGGCCCGCTTATAGTTTAGTAATTATAAAAAGGTTCCTTACTATATCCTAGACAAATTTTAGCGGACTAGCGACTGTTATATTATATACTAATAACTCCACCTAGCCGCCTTAGATGCCGTTAATAGTAAAGACCTTAATCTCGCTAACTACTAGCGCAAATTCCCGCCACTTACTGCCATCTTACTGGGTATAGCACTATTCTTTAAGCGCATATAGCGCTATAGAGTAGATAGCAAGTTAGGCTATATACAGAACGGTAAAGCTAACCTCTAATGGCTTAAATCTAAAGTCTATTAGCGCTATAGCTACCTAGAATACGCGTTAAGCGTAGACTAGGTTATACGTTAATTAGCTAAGCTTATTTACCTATATAGTATTATTAACGGCAAAAAAGGCGACAGGGTGGTTACAGCGCAGCATATCCTTAAAAAAGCTCGCCGCCAGCTTTGACTGCTCTCGGTCCTTAACTATTAGGCTTATCTAAAGCTAGCCGTATAGTAGGACGGTATTCACAAGATATACAATATCTTTGACAAATCAATATTATAGTAAGAACTATACTGTATCCGCACTAGCCGCAAAGAGACGCGTATAGAAGGAGATGGATTTCTAATAGTAAAACGGATTATCAAAATCGGGACTAAAGATTAGTTTTAGTTAGTATATATTACCAAGGAGAACCTAAGGCATAGGGTTACTAGCCTAGATCTATAGACCTCCCTAAATTAAATATAGTCTACTCTAAGCGAACCTAGCAAAACTACCTAGCTCGGACGCCTTCTTAGCCTCGTTATAGAAAACTACGCGTATAGCGCTAATAAAATATACACAAGTCTACGAGACTATATTAGGTGTTATAAAAATAACATCAGCCTTCTTAGCTAGGTCTACGATAACTACATTAGCCGCGAGTATTAATCCTATCTTATTATCTTGCGTCATATTATCACTAAGCGTAAATTAATATAAGTATTAGCGGAATTTGGCGTATTTAGTTATATTAAGGTCTGCGATAGAATATAGGTTTCCGTCGCTATCCAGGACACCTATAAGGCGTAATAACCACTAACCTTTAGACAAATCTATAACCTATAACCGCTTATTAAAGCCAGTAGCATTACTAGCCTTAAACGTACGGTAGAGTAGGAATGCTATATTTAGCATAAACGCGTCCTTGTTAATTATAGCATAGTTATCCTATTTCTTAAAATACTTAGGACAAGTATTAATACCTACCGCTGTTCGCTATATAACGGCATCCCGCTTATAGACCTTAGTTTCCGTTAAGCGCATATAGCGGCGAAGGATAATAGGAAATTTAGCGGGATGGCCTTGCGTAATTAGTGCCTTATAGTCCTCCATAAGCGCATTATTAATTATCTTAGCTAGTATATCTAGTTAGTAATTAAGCGGCAACAGGACCTAGATTTTAGTAGGATCCTACTAGGGCGACCTAAGTTAATACTAGTATCGTACTAAAATAGTTAAGAAGGTTAATTTCCCAACACCACCGGGGCCTTATATTAGCAAAATACCGCCTATTATATATTTAAGCGTAGTACAGGCACCTGTTTACTCTTCATTAAGTAATAATAAGACGGCCTTAAGGGCATTATTAACCAAGTTCTTCCTATATTTAGTAATATCGCAGTTAAAGTAATTAATACGCGGAAAATCTGTAAAGTTATTAGACAGCGCAATTTAGCGCTTAATATAGAAACTATCGCCTCCTTACTATAGGTGGCGTAGAGTGTTAATCTCTTAGGAGATTCTAACCTTAGGGACACGCTCGGTTATAAGACATTTAATACCCTATACCGTAATTAGGGCTTTACTTAGGTTACTAACTATTATAAAGTTATTACTGCTTAGGATATACTCCGGAGTAAATATAGGGTTTAGTATAAACTTATAACCTATCTATAGTTAAAAGACAAAAGTATAGTAGTTATAGCCGGAGCTAAAGGGAGTGGTATTAACAATAACTCCTTTTTAGCTAGCCTAGCTATCTACGTCTTTACCTAGGAATAAGATATCAATAATAAAGTTAGTGTAAAGGGTAAGACTATTAACTATCTAGATGGCAGCGTAGTAGACTTAGTCCGCGCTACCTAGGAAGATAATAAGATAAATAATAGTAGGTACCTAGGGGTTCTAATTAACGGCCTTAAGGCTTACGACTACGGCATAGAACTAGACCGTAAAATACTTAAGAACGCTATTAAACTAATACCTCGCGGGGATTTTATATAATAGTCGGTCCTCCACTAAGAGCTATATGCTAAGCTAAATATTTATATTACAGTTCTTCTACTAGCAACCTCAAGGATTATTAACGCTCTACTATTATAGGCTCGCGTTTAGGCTCGCGATATAATTATTAAGCTATTTAGTACTTAGTGTAAAGAAGTGGACAACGACCATAGGACTATTTAATAGCATGTCCTAAGCTTTATAGATTTGCGGTATAAATAGGCCGAAGTCTTTATTAATAAAGAAGTACTTACTAAGTAATATACGCGTACTTAGTGCGAGTTTATTAAAGGTAACAACGAACCTAATATAGTAAAGTTATAGGGTTATGGCATCTTATAGGAGAATGCAAGTAAGATACTTAAGCGTAGTTGGATATAATAGTTATTAAGTAACTAGAGAAGTAGCATTAGCAGTGTTAACCTTAATATCGCCAGTAATATTAGCATCTGTAAATCGGACAGACGCCATCTTATATAAATAATAAGTAGGCATTTTACCGGTCTTATAAAATACCTAAAACGTAATGCCATATGCTATAATATACTCTTTAATAATTTATATAATAAACTAAACTATAAGGTAGTTATTATTTAGAAGCTAGAGTATATCTAAAGGTTCGGCTATTATAGAATTGCTATCCTCTATATAGGTATCTAGATTATTTACTAGGCTATCCACTACCGGATAGAAGCTAGTTATATTAAAAGGTTTAGGCAATAAAGAGGTAGTAGCTATACTTAAAGCGGTAATACCTAGTGCATCTACCTTACCTAGAGCGGTTACGGCGTCTATCGCCTAAATTAAAGTAGGTCCACTTATACAATTATTAATATTATACCCTATAACTCTATAGTTCTTATATACCTAACTATAAAAGACAGTTTAATAGTCTAAGGAGCTATAGTTTAGGCAAATCCGCTTCTTCTTACCTAATAGCTAAGGATAGTCTCGCTTTCTATAGCCTATAGTACTATATTAGTTACACATTACACTAAAATAGTTACTTTTAAGATAACCGGCTTCCCTATAATTATTACACATAGGGTTAAAGTAGTTAGCTTTAAAATAACTAGCCTTACCATAGCTATAACAAAGTTAAGAGGCTTTCTTAAGAGGATAATTAGCGCGTATATGGCCGGTAGACAGACAGAGATAGCATTTTAGAGTGTCGTTAGCCGAGAGGTATAGACTGCTAAGCTCTAAAAAAAAAGGCTTATTAAGTATAGGGCCCTTACTATTACCTTACAAGATACCGGAGCCTATAGTCGCTATAATTAAGGCAATCTTAAAAACTATAACACCCTTAGCGAACCTTTTATAGTCACGGATATAGTTAACGTCGCGAGTTATAAAATAATTAGTAGGTAGGTCCATTTTAGTAGTAGGCTATATTAAGCGGTAATCTATATAAACGTATTAGTAAATATAGACCCTTTATTATATAGCTAAGGCCAAAGATAAAGCAGCTGACTTACTACGTTATAAGGCTCTATAGCTTAGATAGATCTATAGAGGCACTAGTTATAGAGGTAGATACTAGTAGGGTAGGAGTAAGGGTAGGTAGTTAGTAGAGTTAGGTTAACTAGTAAAGGTAAGGAAATAAGGCACGCCCTAACAAAATTATATAAATAAGGCCTTAGCGGTAAAGTATACGGTTATACACTCTATAGGTCAAACGCGTATAAGGGTAAATTTATAGTAATAAGACTAACCTATAGAGGAAGACGCGGTATAGTATAAGTTACAGGGACTACCCTACCTAGCCTATCTCTTAATATAGGCCAGGCAATAGTCCAGCACTATTAAGCTCTTATAGTTTATAATACGAGTATATAGATATATAGAAGGGTAAGGGAAAAGAGAAGCGAGTAGTAAAGTAAAAGCACTTTACTATAGGTAGGCTAATTACGTTATAGGTAAACGGAAACTTAAATATTATAATCCGTTAAAAATGTTACTAATAAGTACAGCCTACTACTACTAGAAAGTATAAGTTTTTTCCTCCCTTAATTAGTAAGAGAAAAGGTATTATTAACTAAATAATCTCTTATTAGAGTACTAGGTGGGGAGTGGGATATTATAAGACTGTATATAGTTCTAAATAGATCTAAAATAAAGATATTAAATTTAAGAGACTTTAATGCAATAAATACTATAGTAGAATACTAACCTCTTATATAATACTAAATAGATAAATAGCGAGATAAGTTAACGTTGCTAAGCGGCTAGATACTAATATATATAATATATCTACTATCCTAAAATGCCCTAAAATGCCGTAAAATGCCGTAAAATACTATTAATTATATAAACTTATAATATAAGATATAAAACCTTCTACTACCTTTTACGGTAGACATACGTTTAAATAAGCACTAGATGTTTATATATAGACATAAATCCTATATATTAGATAATTATTATTCTAAATAGACTTATCTAGTAGGCCCTTAAGTACTATATAGTATAATAATAACACTAATAATTACGAAGTAAGTGTAATATATTGCCGTTTACTAGAAGTACTACCTATTATATACTAAGCACTTTATAGCGATAGAGTCCGCATATATAGACGCAGGCTAGCCCTCTAACTCTAGTAGCGCGTATATCTACCGACTTTATATAATAATAAGAAATATAGTAACGCCTATAATAAGTGCAATACGTTACCATCTATTAGAAATACTACCTATTATATAGCAAACACTTCGCAGCAATAGAGCCCGCACGTATAGATATAGGCTAGCCCTTTAACTCTAGCGGCGCGTATATATACCAACTCTATATAATAATAAGAAATATAGTAACGCCCATAACCTCCTATAGTCTACTATACCGTAATAACTAGTTACCCCTTTATAGGCACTTAATAAATTGCTTATATTAAAAACTATAAGAGTTTAGTAGTACTAGACCGCCACCTAGCCCTAAATAAACTAGGTAGGGTAGTCTCCATAAGTTATATAATTATGCCCTTATTTAACTATATAGTACTAAGTCTAGCTATATTTACCCTAACTAGTAGCAGTAAACTATAGCTAATTTTACCTCTATACGGGTACGTATAGGCAATTATAAAATCTACCTCTTTACCTCTTCTTAATTAACTTTACTTACCCTACCTTTTATCTCTCCTATAACTAACCTCTAACTACATCTAATACTAAAGTTATGCTAGTATAGCGCTAGCTAGCTACCATACAAAGCCCTTTTACTTTAATAGTTACCTTCTACTTAATATATACTGTAATATTGTATATACCTAACTAAATAAGCGACTTAATAATAACGCAACTATAGGCAAAGCTAGACGCGTAGTACGAGGCGAACCTAAAGCTAACTAAAAATATAGATATTGCCTAAGGCTTTAGAATAAGTATTAAAAACTATAATAGACTAAAAGAGAAGGTTAAAGATATTATAATTAAAGTTAAGCCTAAGTACGTAATATATCGCGGCAACTTTACAATAATAAAAAAAGGGCATGTTAAGGAGTTTTATAAGCAACTCCCGCAATTTACTAATACTCTACTAGATTGGAAACTATAGGTAATCCTAAAAATTATAGGAAGTGCTTATTCTAATCGCGTAAGGAGGGTACTAAGTACCTCTAAGAGTAGGTATACTCTACGTAAATATATATTACCCCTAAAGACCAAAGCATAAGACAAAATAACGCCACCTTAGCTACTATATGCGATATAGCCTATAGACATTACCATAACCCCACTATATAGTATCCCTTCGCCTTAGCCAGTAACCTTAATAGCAAGCAACGCAATTAATATAGGAGATATTAAGATTAAAATCCAATCTACAGGCTTAATAGGTAAGTTAATAGTTAGGGTAGTCTAAGTCTTATATCTAATAAGCGGAAACCTATATATAGCTCTAGGCAAGCTATAGGAGGAACTATAAGCCTATATAGAGCTTAATATTAACGGTCCGCCTAAAAAAAACATCTATATATCGCTATAGAGATATAAAAACCTTACAATATAGTTAGAGGGCATACTTATTACAGCTCTTAGCGAAATAACGCGAAATAGCACAAAGGAGGCTATACTTATAGCATTACTCTTACCTCCTAGCTTAAACTCCTAAGTTACTACCACTAATAATACACCACTAGATATTAAATCTAAGGCGTTTAGACGCGACAAACGTAGTATAAAAGACAGCTAGTAAGTCCCAATACTATATAAGGCCAGCGGCAAGAGTAAACTAAAAAAAGGTAAGAAGCGGAGTTATTTAGGATTAGTAGTATATAGCTCCAATAAAAATAATAAGGGCGAGCCTATTAGACATAAGAAATTGGAC
Source organism: Cenococcum geophilum 1.58 (assembly GCF_001692895.1). Lineage (NCBI taxonomy): Eukaryota > Fungi > Ascomycota > Dothideomycetes > Gloniales > Gloniaceae > Cenococcum > Cenococcum geophilum. Next base: position 506,837 of record NW_027137582.1, on the reverse strand, counting down.
AATAGTAAGACTAAATCGGGCAGATATAATAAGTAGCCTTAACTAAGATTAGTAACAAGTGCCCTAGTAAAGGATAATAAAAGCAAGCCAGCCGCGCCTAGGAAGTTAAATAGTTATAAGGCCAACCTAAATAGAAGCAGGAAACGCCCTTAAATAAAATTAGCGGCAGGTACCCTTATAGAAAATAGTAATAATAAGCCAGTTATATACAGAAGGTGATTAGTAAAGGGAAGACGTAACCTATCTACCCATAAGCCTATATTAGCGAGTAACAGCGGTACCGGAGAAATTACCGCAGATAACAGTAAATTACTGTAATCTATTACTAAACCTAAAGGTATACACTAGCCTAACAATATAATAAATAACCCTACTACTATATCACTAACCGTTAATATCCCTTAAAATATTACCATAGAGGACAGCAAATTGCCGCAACGTGCCAGTGGACATAATAATTAGTTCCCATATTACACTAACTCTAAAGACGTAGAGAGTAAAGATAAAGACAAGGATTTAGTTAATAATAGCAACTAAAATAAGGATTTAGTTAATAATAATAACTAAGACGTAGATATAGAGGAAGAACTTAACTAGTAAACTTTCTTAGCCCAGCTCTATAAGGCTGGGAAGGATAACCTAAATAGCGCACTAGCGTATATAACGGAGGCGGATCTTCTACTTACTCTAGAGTATTTCCTACTTATCTTATTAAAAGTACTTTCTAAAACCGCCCTAATCGAACTCCCTAATTAGGGCCTCGTATTAGGCTTTAAATTTAGCCCATACTAAGTAGTATATATAACTTAGGCATTTAAGTAAGAGAGGACAATTAAAGGAGGTAGTATTTGTGCAGACGAACCTAGCGCGGGCAAGACTATATAAATAATTACTTAATAGCTAATAAACTACTTTTATTATTAGAACGTAATAGATATTTAAGAGGCCCGAGCTGCTAGGGACGTAACCTACTACCTACCTAAGATACATCCGCCGGATTTAAAATGCCTATAGGTAGTAAAGTAGCCAATTACATGCTACTATAAAGATAACCCTAAGAAGCTATACCCTATAGACCCATAGCGAGGCTGCTTAGTCGTCCTTACGCTAACCCTAGGCCTACTAGGATTCCTAAAGGACGTAAGTGTAATATTATAAAACGGCGCGATTATAAAGCGCCCTAACCCACCCTAGATTATAATTCTTGCCCCTAGCTATAATAAAGTTAAAATATTTAGTAAACTAAAAAAGGATAAATGGCCGTAAATCCGTAAGGCTCTTGAGTGGACTAATAAGGAATAATAGGAGAACGATAATAATATATATCTGGTTGGTAAGGCTCTCCTATTATACCCATAGGGTAAAGCCAGGTTTAAAAATAATTATAGCCCTACCCCTAATATAATGGAACTATTAGCGCTAAGATACTTAACCTAATTCCTTTTAATTATTACGCGAAATTATATTACCACATAACTAATACGCGGGTTTATTACCATATAAATTAATATATAGAAATACCTAAATGGCCGATCCCCTAGAACGTATTAGAAATTAAAGAGTATAATATAGGTTAGGCGTATCCTCTAGGATAAATACTACCTAGACGCAACCGATAGAGTCTTAATATTGTTTATTAAGGATATGGTTAAGGAGTACTGCATTATATATAATTGCAGCCCTACTATATAGGGTATGTCTAGTACACCTAATAACGGAAACCTAATATAACTAATGCGGTTTATTATAGTAGGATTAAAGAGGCTAGAGTAGGAAGAAGCTAATAAGCTAAAGGGAACGGAGTTTAAAGTACTGCTTAAGCTTAAAGAAGAAAACATCTAGCTAAAGAAGAAGGAATTTAACTGTCTCTATAAGGATACAAAGACTAACCTAGCTAGAGTAATAGTAAATAGGAAATTCGGCGAACTGGCTATATTTTTCTGTATAGTTATTCTAATGTTTTAGATATATAGAGGGAAGTTAACACTCTAGTTTAACTAGTAAAAGCTTATCCCAAAGAATAGCTATCTTAAATTAGTTATATTATAGGCCGACCCTAATAATACTAAGGCGGCTATAATTATAGCTATAAAGGACCAAGTAAAAATAAAGCAGAGGCGCTAATATAAGGAACTTCTGGCTATATAGGAGGAAGATAGTAGCGATTTAAATACTAAACCTAAGATACCAAAACTTACCTAAGCTAAGTTATACACTAACGCGAAAACGGCAGTAAGTATAGCTTAGGTTATCCAATACTAGGACTAGTATACCCCTATTATAATTAAGTCTAACAAGTCTAATAAGTCTAATAACGAACGCCTAAAAACTTAAAGTTGCACACTTAAGGACCTAATTATCGCTAAGTAAACTACTAACCCACTTAGTAAGGAGTTCACCAATATACTTAACCACTATTTTTAATAAAATATAAAGTTCTTTTAAGCTAAAAAAATCTATAATTACGTTTATGTCAAAAAACGAACGGATAGTTTAGCGTATAAGATTATTATTACCACTCACTTACCTCTTACACTAGCTTATTAGTTTAATAGGCTATATAAAAAATACGGTAAAAATAAGGTGCTCCGCTATACAGCTAGTATATCTAATATTAAGAAGGCTAAGGCTAGGCAAACCTTCGATACTAATAACTCTAAGTAAATCCTACTTTGCACCTTTATATTAATTAGGCTGTTTATTAACCTATAGCGCGCAAATTATACTATTATAGTTAAGCTAAGCTATAAGCTCTTAGAGGTAAAGCAACTATTTACTTAGATAGATTGACGAGGATAAACTAAGCCCATCTGCTATAGTACTATTATAGCTAATTAGAAGTTAAGTATCGAGTAAAGGATATTAAAGTTAACTAAATTTATGTTATTACTGCACAAGTTAGTGTACGAGGAGAAGGCCAATTTAAGCTTAAAAGTAGGCTAAGATAAGAAGGAAGATACTAAGACTATCTAATACTGGTAACAATTATAAGAGTATAATACAACTATAGATAGTTCCAAATACTATATATAGCCGCTATATAGCGAAACCTATTATAATTATATAGTGGCGTATATATAGGCTAAGGGATATGTCTTCTAGTAACTTATAGGTAGTAGCGTAGCGTATATAGTAAACTTAGTTAACCAAAATATTTCTAGTATTATTATTTCTAAGAGAGCATTAAGCTGTAGCTTGCAGCACTTTTATTATTAAGGCGGCGTTTAGCCGCAAATTGCAGCATTATTATTAGCGGTGTAGTATATAGCTATAAAATATAACTAAATACAGCTAAATGCCAAAATTGCTTAATTAGTATAAACCTAATTTAAGATACTAGTAAATTTTTTTATAATACCGCCCCGCCCCCTATACTTACTAATATTAATAAAATATATATAAAATATTAAATATTAAATTTTTATTAATAATATTAAATTTATAAAAATTATATTGTTCGTACTAACTTAATAGCACAAGTAAGTCATATCCACGGGCACGAAATACATATAGTATCGTATGCTTGTTTGGATGGTAACTATTAATTATATAAAGCAGACTACGTAGTCTATATACTAATACACCTCCCCCCTAATTAGTTAGTGCTTTATAAGTGCACCAGACGCATAAGCAAGTGGTTAGTACACTAAACACGTAAACGCGTACCTGGTGTACCGAACGCATAAGCACGCGTTTAGTACAATAGGTGCTGTAATTATACACTAGCAGTACTTGAAAAATGAAACCACTTATATACAGCCTCCGTAATTGCTTTAATAAAACTATAAAACACAAAGGAAAATACATAGGAAATCTCCCTAAGGTGCCGTCTAGGCTGCCTTCCAAACGGTGCCCCAAGCTGGCCGTAAATTCTGCTTACGGTCTATAAAATAAACCATACGGCCTTTTAATAGGCAGTAGACGAGCCATAAGTCAGATTTTAAGGGCCGCTAAGGCGCTAGTGCTAAGTAAACCAATGGCGATTTTCCATCCCGGGGATAGAAAATCGTAATTAGTTAATTTAACTACCCTGCAAAATTCGGTAGGTCACGTAAGTCCACCAAATTCCACCATAGCTTTCCACCGTTTTCTACCTATACCGTATAACGAGCCATACGGCCTTTTAACGGGCCGTAGACATACTATAGGTGCTCCGTTAGTCCCATTCTACCCATTCTATAACTTTTAGGTTAAGTTTATTTGTATTAATTAGGGTTTTAAGGGCTTAATATAGCTTTGCCTTAGTTATAGCGTCCGCTAGATTGTCTCTACTACTAATCTATTTAACCTCCGTAATCTCACGTCGTTTATAGGCCTAACGTAAGCACATTAGGTCAACCATAAGCCTCTTCTCTTATGTTATACCTAGTTTAACTAGGCAGTTATAAAGAGACTTTAAATTAGTGCATAAAACCAGGGGTAACTACTTTAGTTATAGAATCTTCTAGACCGTTAATTTAATTACGGCTGCTATATTAAATTCATAAGCTAGTGTATATAGTTTAGAAGCTAGTACACTATGGGTTACTCGTTTGCACTTAATTAAAGACTAGTATAGTATATTTGCGTCCTAATTGCGGTCCATAAGTACAATTATAAAGCTAATTTATAATAATAGGTCTTTATTATTAGCAAAAGAGGCGTCCGTAAATACTAGTAAGCTAAAGGAACTTAGGTCTAGTGGTATAAAAGTAAGTCCCCTTACTGCATTATTAATTTACCACTAAATGCGCTTATTAAGCTGCTTAATATTTTCTTTTTACGGATCTACTACTTAGGCCGTAAAGGATAAGTTATAGGCAGATTTGGGTTAGTAGACTGTAGCAATATAGGCGCCTCTTGCACGCTATACAGCATATTAGTCTTTTATATTTATAGTCTTATAGGTCTCTCCGCGGGAACTAGTAAGGTCCGTAGGCTTTACTATAATAAGCTTTAGGTTTTAAGCTTGGCGTTCCTAGGTTAGCTAAATTAAGTTGCCCTTTTATATAATTAAGCCTCCGTTAAACTTAATTAGAGTCTACTTAGTTAACTACTCTCACGGCTTTACTAGGAACTTAGCTTCTTACAGTTTAGTCTCTTTAGCGTCTATAAATTTCCGGTCTGCTAAGAAGAAAGTATTATCTGTTTAGAGTCTAACAATACTAAAGCCGTTTAATGGGCTGTATAGGAGGTAGGGGTTATAGGTCGACTGTTCCATTTTAAGTTTACTAACGTGGTACTAGTGGTATATCTTAAACCAATGATTTCCGGCTTCTAGTACTCTGTAAAGAGGTTTTATAACCCATAAAATTGTTCCTAGTTATAGGTTAAGCTCATAGGGTGGTCGTATAAAGATATCCCTACTTAGGTAAGTATTAGACTGCACGTAAGCTTATAAGATGTCCCGTAAGTAAAGGGCTACGGATTTAGTTTGCTGTAGTCTAGGCATAAATGCGAGTATAATCCATTAACTAACCCGTTAAATTATAAGCGATTGTATAAGAACTAGGTCCTTTCCCTAGTCGTTATAAGCTTATATAATAAGCCTTAATTTCTTAAAGGCTTTATTAGTACTAGGGTGCTTAATCTCGTTAATAAAGCGTAAGTTAAATATACAGACGCTTACGGAACGTCTCTTTCCGTTACAATCGCAAAGACACCCTTTTTAAGTAGTCTGTTAATCTCTTTACGCCGTAAGTCCATAAAAGGGGTTTCCTATACTAGAACTAATATATCTATAGGCGGAGATTGCTTTACGGATGTGCCTGCGGAGGTTAGGTGGTTCTCCATTACGGGATTCTTACGGGGGCGTCCTCGGCCACGCTTTACAGCAGGTTTAGTAGGTTTAGTGGGTTTCTAGGGGACCTCTAGGGTAGGTAAGGGTGCCTCTAGTTTATCTAATTCGGCAGTTGTTTCTAGTTCGTCTAGTTTAGTAGTTGCTTCTAGTTTATCTGGCTTAACGTCATGGGTGTTTTTAGGCCGAAAGTAGGGTTTTACGGACGTGCTTTTGAAGCTAGTTAGCCCGCTAGGAAGCTATACGCAGCACGTCTCGTTTTCTACGGCTAGTAGATAGTAAGGTCCATTCCAACTACCGCTTTTACGCCATACAAGGACTTTAGAGTTAAGCGGGAGGTTATATACTAAGGTCGTATTAGGTCCGTTGCAGTAATACAGGGCGTTATTAATAGTTTGTTTAGCCCGTAATTTAACTATTTCGGCTATTGCCTTCCGTATTATAGCTGCTCGTTCCGTAATAGACGGGGCAGGGGGGCCTAGGTTGCTTATCCTTAGGTAGGCTCCATAAACTAAGAGAGTAGGTATTAGTCCATTAGGGCCAGCGGTGTTATTAACAGCTTTTACGGCCATTTATAAAGCCAGTTCCTTTTAGATATCCTTATACTCGTCTATAATAATCTAATAAGCTCTCCGTAGAGCTAGGTAAGCTNNCTTAATAAGCCTAANNGACTAATACGCCTNAACTANNACAGCTTTTNTTAATATAGCNATNGCTATAGCATACTNCTNGAATTCCTTACTAATAAAGTTCCTACTGGCGTCGTAGGTGATATACTCAGGAGGTCTAACGTACGTATCAATCTAGTAGGTCCGTAAAATATCCTAAGTGTGCTTTATAGATATATTTTGCAACNAANAGGCGGCTTAGTAGNGGGTTGCCTTNTNAATTATATATAATACTNGGCTGNCGTTAATGTANATAATNTCTACGTANACTAAGTAGTTAAAGTTAAGGTCCTTATAAAGGGTAAACTTAAATCGGCCTAGGGAACGTCCGTATTTCTAGCAAAAGGAGCAGTATTTAGTCAGGTAATCAACTGCCTTCCTATTGATGTTGTCGTGTCCAGAGCATTTAAGGACTCTATATAGCTTTTCGGCTAACAGGTGGCCGAAACAGCGGTGCAGACGGTAGATCTCCGTACTAGTAAGGTAGCACGGGTTATAGTTAAAAGATTCCTAAATGTAGGTCCGTAAAGTCTCTCCCTATATAAGGAACGGGTGTCCAAATTATCGTATAATTGGCAGGGTAATATACTTGCTTCTTAGGGCAGTTGCGGGGCCGATTAAGGTGTCCGTAATATTGTTATAGTAAACCTATAACCTATCCATGTCCGTAAGGCAAAGTAAGAAAGGGGTGTCTGCTTTTACTATATAGAAGTTAACTAGGCTAATTGGGGTCTTAACTGCAACTGATCTAATTAATGCAGTTAAGCCAATGCTAAATTAGACGTTTACGGCCCTAGTTTGCGTAATATTAATGTCCGTATTATCATTTGCGGTGGTCCTATATGCGAGGTATTGTCCGTAGCCTATAGTAGACTTTTTGGAGGCGCCTGTGTTAATTATAACACCGTAGAATTCCTTGGGGGTATAGCGTTTTGTAGTGATATATGCAAACGGGGGTGCTTACGGAATAGTTTTCAGGCGCAACTGAGTGTATAAAGGAACGGTTAGCTAATACGGTCGTAATATTAAAGGCTTAGCTATCTATAAAAGGTCCAAAAGTAGTTAGGAATATCTCTAAGGTCTCTTATTCCTAAGCGTCTAAGTTAAAGTTAATTATAAGGGCTTCTATTAACTTATTAGGGGGCTCTTCTACTTCCTCTCCTTTGTATTCCAAAATAAACTGGTTAATACGGCTATTAAGTCTCTTCCTGGACTTGTTACGTTCTTCCCGGGTATACCTTATAGACTAATATCCTTCCTTACCGCACACGAAGCACTTCTAGCTGGTTTGTCTGCGGGGGTATATTTTTGTACGGGGGTTACTATAGGGGTTACAGGTAGGACTTGGTCGGTATGGGTGCTGCTGGCGGTAGCGGTGGTCCGTAAAGTAGACGTCTAAGTCTATTTACGGATATTAAATATCCGTAATAAAGGCTTAAGTGCTNCCTNGTGGGTTTAANACTTTATANGTTNTAATAGAGGAGCNTANATNATTAATAAGGCCAGCTAAGGTATCTGTAGGCTTATAGTAGGCGTACTTACAGGGCTCTACTTCCTGGTAGGCCGTAATAAGTTTATTATGTAGGAAGTCGTCCGTTTAAAGCTTGATATTAAAACCGTACTATAGGTAGCGGAGGTCTTTAATAAGGATTTACAGGCACTCTATGGTCAATTTTTCAGTGTTCTTGTCCATTACGGTCCGTAGCTTAGTCGCATTCCATTAGGTAAAAATATCACGCTTATATTCCAATCCTTTGAAGTAGTTACGTATAGCTTCGCATAGCTTATTAAAAGGAACACCAAGGGGGTTACTCTTAAGGTTAGTGTAGTAGTGGTTGAGTACTAGGCCGCGCAGCATGGTAGAGTAGGCTTAGCTAAACTCTTATTTAGGAATATTAGCCTTCTGGCAAAGGTCCGTAAAGATAGTTAGTTTAAAGTTAAAGTTATCATTTTCGCCGCTATACTTAGATTCATTAGTATAAAGCTTAGCCAGGTTAGCTAGCTCCTTACCATAGGTCTTTAGTTAGGTGGGTTGCGGATCTATAACTTACGGATTTGTAGTTTGCGGATATATGGCTTATGGATCTGTGACTTAAATAATAGGGGTAATTTGGTCCGTATTTTGGTTTACGGGGGTATTGCGGTCCATAACTTAAGTACTAGGTATGCTTTAGCCCGTAAAATCAATTCTAAAACTACTTAGGTTTATAGGACGAATTTGGTTAAGTGGGTTAGGTATAAGGCTAGCAATTATATTAAGTTTAAAAAAAGCAAAGAGTTCCTTAGTTTCTTAGAACTGGTCTAGGATTTCCTCTTTAGTCCATTCTGTTTAGTCCTTCTTATATATTATATTATACAAGGACTATACAACAGTAACTTATTTATTCCTTTTAACCTATACACCTTAGTTATATAAGAGGGTCCGTAGGTTACGGATAGTAGTAGGGTTGTATACTTTAAAGATAGCTTCCGTAAAGTCCGCAAAGTCTTCCTAGTATTACTCCTATAGGTTGACGTTTATAAGCTTAAAATATTCATATTTAAGAACTTTAAATTTAATATAGTTGTTAACGTTAGGTATAGACGTAAGGTCGGCTCCCTACCTCCACTTTTCCTAGCCTTCATTGACTTGCTTCCTTAGGTCTGCTATACTATATAGTGTAGTGTAGTACGCAGTGGGTGGAAGAGGTCTTATAGTGGTCCGTAAAGGCGGTTGATGTCTATAGCGGTTCGTAGAAGGGTGAGGGTGTTTATAAGGGGTCTTAATAGGTCCGTAGTAGTTCGCAAAGGGGTAGGGGGTCTCCGTAAGGGGTCTAAAAAGACGTCGGAGGTATTAAAAGAGGGTGTAGTAGGGATAGGGGTTTAAGGTTTAAGGGTAGGGGGTTCCGTATAGGTCTATATTCGTGTCTATTATACTTTTAGTAAACTATACTAAGACTTAAATAAGTATACAGAGTTAGAGATAAGTCCGTAATCCCCAACTTCTAACCTTCTAGTAGGTCGTACTAGGAGTCTAAACGGGTAGTCGCTATTAAGTATCGCTCGGGGGGAGGTATTAAGTAATTACTAATCTGTGCGCGCTTACTAATTAGTGTTTGTACTAACTTAATAGCATAAGTAAGTTGTATCCACGGGCATAAAATACATGTAGTATTATATGCTTATTTAGATGGTAACTGTTAATTGTATAAAGCAGACTACGTGGTCTATATACTAATGCACCTCCCCCCTAATTAGTTAGTGCTTCATAAGTGCACCAAACGCGTAAGCGAGTGGTTAGTGCACTGAACGCGTAAACGCGTACCTAGTGTACCGAACGCGTAAGCACGCGTTTGGTACAATAGGTGCTGTAATTATACATATATATTTTTATATACTTAGTAATATTAATAAAGCGTATATAAAATATTAAATTTATAAAAATTATATATTTATATATGCTTAGTAATATTAATAAAGTGTATATAAAATATAAAAATTATAAAAATTATACTTTTATATATGCTTAGTAATCTTATAGTTAGCACTTAGTAGCTAAATACTAACACTTAATTATAAATGCGGCATTTGGCAGCTAAATGCTAACACTTAATTCTAAATGCGGCATTTAGCAGCTAAATGCTAACACTTGATTCTGAATGCGGCATTTAGCAGCTAAATACTAACACTTAATTCTAAATGCGGCATTTGGCAGCTAAATGCTAGGAAATGCTAGAAATGCTAGAAAATGCTAAAATGGCAGAAAAGTAAAATTAAATGCTGGTAAATTTTTTCCTGACAATAGTCTAACTTTTTACTTAGTTATTAACTCTTAAAAAATTTGTATAGTAGCTATACTTTATCCCCCTTCTTAAGATCTAGTCCCTTAGATCTCTTAACGTTATAGTACCTTTTTATTCTCTTTTATACTTTTTTTATTAATTCTATAAGGTCTATATAAAGATTTATTAATATCTTTATTCTTTCTTTAGCTATACTACTCGTTTTCTTTACTTACTATAGTAATAATAATATTCTTAGCTTATATCCGTAATTTACCTTAAATAGTAATATACCTATTCCTTCTTATAGTGTTATATTATATATAAACTATATAGTAATTCTTAATTAACGTCTAATACGGATCCTATCTAGGCCCATATAGACTACTCCGTCACAGGGGGAAAACTTATAATTTACAGGAAGAAAACCCTGCAGTTTGGGGGAGGAAAAATCCTATAGGCCACCTTAGTAAGATAAAAAACCCCAGTTTGCCATGTTTGTCCGTAGCGGCGGCCCTACAGGCCTACGGCTACATCCTATCCTCCTTAGATGTTCGAACTTCTTAGGAACTACTACTTCCTTCTCTAGCTTATCCTAGCTAGGGTTCACTACGTCCTAGCTAGGCCTTGCCGTTCAATTGCTGTACACTTGTGGTTGTATTCCGTATTTTAACCACCCCCTATATACTATTTCTTATTGACCATTGCTATATACGCCATGCCTCCCCCCCCCTAAGGCCTATTAAAGGCGTAAGGGGGATTTATCTATAAACCACTATACTAAAAGGCGAGCGGGACGTGTATGCCTGAGTATCTTTTGTACTTAGGCCCTAGTCACTAGGCCCTTGCCAAGGGTCACCACTCCTTAAAAGGAGATAGGAAAACCGTATAGTGTTATCCAGGCTGCCAGGTAGTATTTAATAGTTAATGGCGAGTAACCGTATGCTCCGCGGGCGATTGCCCTAGGGGTTAGGAGGGGCCGTATATTTGCTCGTTGCCCGTTTACAATCGCTCGTTTGTTGATATAAGAGGTCGTCAATGCTCTCTACTGGGGGTTAGGGGATGTTATCGAATGCCGCGCATCTATATTGGATCGTACAGGTGCCTTAATAGGAGAATAGTGTTGTTGCTGTTATTGCTATAAGGGGCACTTAGTGGTTGTTTTCGAGATCTCACCATCCCATGTGAAAACTTTTCACCACCGCCTATAATACCTATAACCACCACCACTAGGTCGTATCGCACGCTATACGACGTCTCTGCGTTGGCTCTGAGTCTAAACTTCAAAGACTTAGGTTCGTAGCCGTCACCACGTATAGGTGCAGAGTCCGTTTTCGACGGCCTATATAAACTATATAACTAGTAATAACAATACCTAATTATTCTATATATAATTAATATAATATCTTAAATACTATTCTAGTATCTAATTTAATCTTTTTATCTATCCGTCTGTCTATGGATAATATACTATTAATATTACTACGTAAACTCCTTATTTCGCTAAAAATACCTCCTAAAATACTACTATAAATTTTAGATCTCTATCCAATATAATCTTGCTTAATACTCTATATCTTATAAATACTTCTTTAATATAGATTCTAGTAATATCTTCCGCTAAAATTTCTTTTGTATATACTATAAAGTAGCCCTATTTAGTTAACTTATCTACTATTACTAAGATTATATTATACTCTTATCCAGTAATAGAATCTGTTCGTACTAACTTAATAGCATAAGTAAGTTATATCCCAGGGCACGAAATACGTATAGTATTATATGCTCTTTGGGATGGTAGTAACTATCAATTCTATTAAGGTAGACTACGTAGTTTATATACTAACATACCTCCCCCCTAACTAGCCAGTGTTTTAGGAGTGCACTAGACACGTAAGTAAGTGGGTATACCAAACGCGTAAGCGCGTACTTAGTATATTAAACGCGTAAGCACGCGGTTGGAACAACAGGTGCTATAATTATACACTAGCGGTACTTGGAAAATGGAACCACTTGCGTATAGCCTTTGTAATTGCCTCAACAGAACTATAAAAGACGTAAGAAAATACATAGGAAATCCTCCCCAAGGTGCCATCTAGTCTGCCTTCCAAACGGTACTCCAAACTAGCCATAAGTCCTACTTACAGTCCGCAAAATAAACTATACGGCCTTCTAACGGGCCGTAAGTTAGATCTTAAGGGCCGCTAAGGCGCTAGTGCTAAGTAAGCCAATGGCGATTTTCTATCCCGGGGATAGAAAATCGTAATTGGTTAATTCGACCACCGTGGTAGAATAATAGGCCGTATAAGCCGTACGGCCTTCTAACGGGCCGTAGACGTACTATAGATACTCTATCAGTCTCGTTCCACCTATTCCGTAACTTCTAGGTTAAGCCTATTCGTATTAATTAGGGTTTTAAGGGCTTAACACGGCTTTACCTTAGTCATAGCATCTGCTGGGTTGTTTCCGCCACTAATCTATTTAACCTCTACAATTTCACGTCATTCGTAGGCCTAATATAAGCACATTAGGTCGACCATAAGCCTCTTCTCTTATATCGTACCTAGTTTAACTAGGCAGTCGTAGAGGGACTTTAAATTAGTGTATAAAACCAGGGGTAACTACTCTAGTTATAGAATCTTCTAGACCGTTAATTTAATTACAGCTACTATATTAAAGCCATAAGCTAATACATATAGTTTAGAAGCTAGTATACTACGGGTTACTTGTTTACACTTAATTAAAGACTAGTATAGTATATTTGCGTCCTAATTACGGTCCATAAGTATAATTATAAAGCCGATTTATAATAATAGGTCTTTATTATTAGTAAAGGAGGCGTCCGTAAATACTAGTAAGCTAAGGGAACTTAGGTCTAGTGGTATAAAAGTAAGTCCCCTTACTACATTGTTAATTTGCCACTAAATGCGCTTATTAAGCTGCTTAATATTTTCTTTTTACGGATCTACTGCCTGGGCCGCAAAGGATAAATCGTAGGCAGATTTGGGTTGGCAGACTGTAGCAATATAGGCGCCTCTTACACGCTGTGCAACGTATTAGTCCTTTATATTTACAGTCTTATAGGTCTCTCCGCGGGAGCTAGTAAGGTCTGTAGGCTTTACTATAATAAGCTTTAAGTTTTAAGCCTAGCGTTCCTAAGTTAGCTTAATTAGGTTACCCTTTTATGTAATTAGGCCTCTATTAAACTTAATCGGATTCTACTTAGTTAACTACTCTCACAGCTTTGCCAAGAACTTGGCCTTTTATAGTTTAGTTTCTTTAGCGTCTATAAAGGTCTAGTCTGCTAAGAATAGGGTATTATCTGTTTAGAGTCTAATAATACTAAGGCCGTTTAATGGGCTGTATAGGAGGCAGGGGTCGTAGGTTAACTATTCCATTTTAAGTTTACTAATATGGTGCTAGTGGTATATCTTAAACCAATGGTTTTTAGCTTCCAGTACTCTATATAGAGGTTTTACGACCTATAAAATTGTTCCTAGTTGCAGATTAAGCTTAAGCAGTAGTCGTATAAAGATGTCCCTACTTAGGTAGATATTAGACTGCACGTAGGCTTATAAGATGTCCCGTAAGTATAGGGCTATAGGTTTAGTTTACTATAGTCTAAGCGTAAGTGTAAGTATAATCCGTTAACTAACTCGTTAAATTGTAGGCGATTACGTAAGGACTAGGTCCTTTCCTTAGTCATTATAAGCTTATATAATAAGTCTTAACTTTTTAAAGGCTTTATTAGTACTAGGGTGCTTAATTTCATTAATAAAGCGTGAGTTAAATATACGGACGCCTTGCGGAACGTCTCTCTCCATTATAACCGCAAAGACGCCCTTTTTAAATAGTCCGTTAATCTCTTTGCGTTATAAGTCCATAAAAGGGGTTTCCTATACTAGAACTAATATATCTATAGACGGAGATTGCCTTGCGGATATTCCTACGGAGGTTAGGTAATTCTCTATTATAGGGTTCTTAGTTATAGGGTGCTTTCGGGGGCGTCCTTAACTATATTTTACGGCAGGTTTAGTAGGTTTAGTAGGTTTACGGGGGACTTCTATAGTAGGTATAGGTGCTTCTAGTTCGTCTAAAGGTAGGGGTGCTTCCAGTCTATCTAGTTCGGCGGGTGCTTCCAGTTTATCTAGTTCGACGGGTATTTCCAGTTCATCTGGCTTGACGTTATAGTTGTCTTTAGGCCGAAAGTAGGGTTTTACGGACGTGCTTCTAAAGCTAGTTGGCCCACTAGGGAGTTATACGCAGCATATCTCGTTTTCTACGGCCAGTAGGCAATAAGGTCCATTCTAATTGCCGCTTTTACGCTATATAAGGACTTTAGAGTTAAGCGGGAGGTTATATACTGGGGTTATATTAGGTCCGTTACGGTAGTACAGGGCGTTATTAACAGTTTGTTTGGCCCATAGCTTAACTATCTTAGCTATTGCCTTCCGTATTACGGCTGCTCGTTCCGTAATAGACGGGGCAGAAAAATCCAGTTTGCTTATCCTTAGGTAGGCTCCATAGACTAAGGGGGTAGGTACTAGTCTGTCTAGGCCAGCAGTGTTATTAACGGCTTTTACGGCCATCTGTAGAGCTAGTTCCTTTTAAATATCCTTATATTCGTCCGTAATAATCTAGTAAGCTCTCTATAAGGCTAGGTAAGCTTACTTAATAAGCCTAATAGACTAATACGCCTTAACTAAAACGGCTTTTGTTAATATAGCTATGGCTATAATATACTGCTAGAATTCCTTACTAATAAAGTTCCTACTGGCATTGTAGGTGATATACTACGGGGGTCTAACGTATATATCAATCTAGCAGGTCCGTAAAATATCCTAGGTATACTTTATGGATATATTTTATAACTAACAGGCGGCTTAATAATAGATTACCTTATTAATTATATATAGTACTAGGCTGCCGTTAATGTACATAATGTCTACGTATACTAAATGGTTAAAGTTAAGATCCTTATAAAGGGTGAACTTAAATCGGCCTAAAAAACGTCTATATTTCTAGCAGTAGGAGCAGTATTTAATTAGGTAGTTAATTGCCTTCCTATTAACATCGTTATGTCTAGAGCGTTTAAGGACTTTATATAGCTTTTCAGCTAATAGGTAGCCGAAACGGCGGTATAGGCGGTGGATTTCCGTACTAGTGAGGTAGCACGGGTTATAGTCAAAAGATTCCTAAATGTACGTCTATAAGGTCTCTCCCTATATAAGGAATAGGTGTCTAAATTGTTATATAATTAGTAGGGTAATATACTTACTTCTTAGGGTAGTTATAGGGCCAATTAGGGTGTCCGTAACATTATTATAGTACACCTATAACCTATCTATATCCGCAAAGCAGAGTAGGAAAAGGGTATCCGCTTTTACTACGTAGAAGTTAACTAGGCTAATTAGAGTCTTAACTGCTACTAATCCAATTAATGCAGTTAAGCCGATGCCGAATTAGACGGTTACAGCCCCAGTTTACGTAATATTAATGTCCATATTATTATTTGTAATAGTCCTATATACGAGGTATTGTCCGTAGCCTATAGTAGACTTCTTAGAGGCACCTATGTCGATTATAACACCGTAGAATTCCTTAGGGGTATAGCGTTCTATAGTAATATATGCAAATAGGTCCTGCTTATAATCTATAATATACGTAACGGGAGTACTTACGGAATAGTTTTTGGGCGCAACTAAATATATAAAGGAACGGTCGGCTAATATAGTCGTGATATTAAAGGCTTAGCTGTCCGTAAAAGGTCTAAAAGTAGTTAGGAATATCTCTAAGGTCTCTTATTCCTAAGTATTTAAGTTAAAGTCAATTATAAGGGCTTCTATTAACTTATTAGGGGGCTCTTCTACTTTCTCTCCTTTGTATTCTAAAATAAACTAGCTAATATAGCTATTAAGTCTCTTCCTAGACTTATTACGTTCTTTCTAGGTATACCTTATAGACCAACATCCTTCCTTACCGTACACGAAGCACTTCTAGCTGGTTTATCTGCGGGGGTATATTTTTATACGGGAGTTATTATAGGGATTACAGGTAGGGCCTAGTTAATGCGGGTACTGCTAGTAGTAGCAGCAGTCCGTAAAGTAGACGTCTAAGTCTGTTTACGGATATTAAATATCCGTAATAAAGGCTTAAGTGCTGCCTGGTAGGTTTAAGACTTCGTATATTATAATAGAGGAGCGTAGATTATTAATAAGGCCAGCTAAGGTGTCTACAGGCTTATAATAGGCGTACTTATAGGGCTCTACTTCCTGGTAGGCCGTAATAAGTTTATTATACAGGAAGTCGTCTATTTAAAGCTTAGCGTTAAGGCCGTGCTATAGGTGCCAGAGGTCTTTAATGAAAATTTATAGGCACTCCATAGTCGATTTTTCAGTATTCTTATCAATTACGGTCCGTAGCTTAGTCGCATTCCATTAGGTAAGGATATTACGCCTATATTCTGGTCCTTTAAAGTAGTTACGGGTAGCTTCGCATAGCTTATTAAAGGAAACACCAAGGGGGTTGCTCTTGAGGTTGGTATAGTAGTGGTTAAGTGCTAGGCCGCGCAGCATAGTAGAGTAGGCTTGGCTAAACTTTTATTTAGGAATGTTAGCCTTTTAGCAAAGGTCTATAAAGATAGTCAGTTTAAAGTTAAAATTATCGTTTTCACCGCTATACTTAGATTCGTCGGTATAGAGTTTAGCCAGGTTAGCTAGTTCCTTGCCGTAAGTCTTCGCTTAGGTGCGTTACGGATCTATAACTTACGGATCTATGGCTTGCGGATATATGGCTTGCGGATATGTGGTTTGCGGATATATAGCTTACGGATCTATAACTTAGGTAGGTTACGGATCTATAGCTTTATTAACGGAAGGGTTTTAGTCCATATTTTGGTTTACGGGGGTATTACAGTCCGTAACTTAGGTACTAGGTATACTTTAGCCCGTAAAATTAATTCCAAAATCGCTTAAATTTATAGGACGAATTTGGTTAAGTAGGTTAGGTATAAGGCCAGTAATACTATTAAGTTTGGGAGAAGCAGAGAGATTATTAGTGGCTTTAACCTAGTTTAGGATTTTCTCTTTAGTCTATTCCGTTTAGTCCTTCTTTTATATTGTGTTGTATAAGGACCATACAACAGTAACTTATTTATCCTTTTTAACCCATACACCTTAGTAACGTAAAAGGGTTCGTAGGTTACGGATAGTAGTAGGGTTATAAGCCTTAAGAATAGCTTCCGTAAAGTCCGTAAAGTCTTCCTTATATTGCTCCCATAGGTTATTATTTAGAAGCTTATAGTATCCGTATTTAAGGATTTTGAAATTAATATAGTCGTTAACGTCGTCTGTAGACGTGAGGTCGACTCCTTAGCTCTACTTCTTTTAACCTTTACTAATTTGCTTGCTTATATCTGCCATATTATATAGCGTTGTATACCTATATAAGCTGTAGCGGGTCATAGTAGCTTATAGCGGGTAGAGGAGGTCTTATAACGGTCTATAAAATTAATTAGCGGGTCCGTAATAGTTTAAGGGGTCTTATAGTAGTTCGTAAAGGTAATTAACGGGTCTATAACGGTTTATAGAAGGGTAAGGGGTTTCCGTAAGGTCCAAAGAGGTTTAGGATTTAAGGGGGTTAAGAATAGGGGGTTCCGTAAAGGTTTATATTCGCGTCTATAACTTCTAGTAAACTGTACTAAGACTTAAATATGTATATAGAGTTGGTAATAGTCCGTAATCCCTAACTTCCGACCTTCTAGTAGGTCGTACTAGGAGTCTAAACAGGTAGTCGCTGTCGTATATATCGCTCGGGGGGAGGTGTTAAGTAATTACTAATCTATGCGCGCTTACTAATCAGTGTTCGTACTAACTTAATAGTACGAGTAAGTCATATCCCGGGGCACGAAATACGTATAGTATCGTATACTCTTTAGGATAGTAGTAACTATCAATTCTATTAAGGTAGACTACGTGGTCTATATACTAACATACCTCCCCCCTAACTAGCCAGTATTTCAGGAGTGCACTAGATGCGTAAGCGAGTGGGTATACCGAACGCGTAAGCGCGTACTTGGTGTATCAAACGCGTAAGCACGCGGTTAGAACAACAGGTGCTATAATTATACAGAATCTCTTAACTTTAGTAACTTAATAATAAAGTCCTATAATATAACCTCCCATAGTCTCTCTAGTATTTTAATAAATTATAGCCTTCTATATAGCTTATACCTTATTAGTTTATTCCTTTAGCAATCTAAATACTCCTTTATTACTTTTTTAGCTATACCCTAGATTCTATTAATAATATATTCTTTCTAAAGTCTTAATACTAAGCCTATTACTCCATTATATCCTTAAGTTATTCCCTTATAGAAATCTTCTATAAAATGCTCTACTATACTTTTTAGGATATACTTCGCTTCTTAATTTTTATATATATCTATCTATAGATCTTCTAGCTATACTTTTAGAATTCTTTATACCTAAAAGCTCTCTAGTATTTTATAAACTCTTTCTAGTTCTTTATCCTCTTAAGTTATTGCTAGCTTTAGGTAATTATATCTAATTAATCTATCCTTATCTCTGCGTAGCATTACTCCTAATAGTTTCTTATTATTTTATAGTTTAGCCTTTCTGCTTAGTACGTCTACTCTTATATTTTTAGTTCCTTTAGTATACTAAATCTTAAAATAGTATTCTATAAGTATCTCTACCCATCTAACCTATCTATAATTAAGTTCTTTTATTATTAGGAACCCAGTTAGGTTTATATAATCCGTTTTAACTATAAATAGTTTCTTTATACCTTATAAGAATACTCTCTATTTTTTAAGTGCTATAACTATACCTAATAACTTCTTATTATAGATGTTATAGTTTAACTCTAGTAGTATTATCTTCCAATTATAGTATACTACTAGATGCTATATATTCTTATACTTCTATAGCAAATATACTCCTAGTATAAAGTCTAATATATCCGTTTCTATAACCGTATCTAGTTCTAGTTAATAGATTTTAAGGATTAGCTCCTAGGTAAACAATTTCTTAAGTTTCTTAAATAGCTTTTTTTACTTATCTCCCTATACCTATAGTTCCTCTTTCTTTATAAGCTTAGTAAATAGTTTAATATTCTTTAACCACTATACTATAAACCTCCTATAGTAGTTACAAACCCCTAAAAATAACCTTAACTACGTTATATTCTCTAGTTTTTACTAACTTACTATCCCTTAACCCGTTGGGGTCCTTAGAGAATTTGCTACTAGATTTAACTAGGCACCTACATTAAACCGGGTTCTCCGATTAGCTGGTCCCTTATCGATAACCATAGGACCCAAATCAACGGGTTAAGGGATAGCTTTAATCTTCTTTAGGTCCATACTAATATATTTTAGTTTAATAATAAATTTAATAAAATTGGTCTTCCTTATAAAGAACTTATATTTTTTAATTACTACTAGTATCTATTCTTCCTATAGTCTCTTTAAGACCTATTTAACGTGTTCCCTATATTCTTCCTTAGTTATTAAGTAGATAATAATATTATTAAGATATACCATAATAAACTTATTAAGGTGTTCTCCTAATATACTATTAATTCTCTTTTAAAATATTACTAGTGCATTTATTAATCTAAATTATATAACTAATAGTTTATATAGTCCTTCTTTTAACCTAAAGGCTGCCTTTTATTTATTACCTTCCTTAATTCTAATCTAATAGTATGCCTATTTTAAATCTATCTTTATAAAGATTTATATATTACCTATCCAATCCTAGATTTTGCTAATTAAGGGTAAAGGATACTTATCCTTCTAAGTAATGCTATTTAACTACCTATAGTTAATACATAGCTTAAGTTTTCTGTTTTTTTAGTATAAATAATACTGGATATCCTACTAATAACTATAATGGTCTAATATATTTTTTCCGTAAGTTCTTTTAGATAAACTCTTTAAGTGCTCTTAACTCCTTTTAAGTAAGCTTATAGGTTAAAAAGAACCTTAAACTTCTTCCTAGTTCTAACTCTATTTTATAATCCTATACTATATAATTTACTAATTTTTTACTTTCCAGGCTCTATAGCTTTTTGCTATACTTATAGTATCTTTTTAGTACGTAACTTAAGCCTTACTTAGTCTCTTTATATATTGCTTTAACTTAGTACTATACAAACTTAGTTTATTATTATATTTTATATTATTAAGTATCTCTAATATTAACCTAACCTATAATCTAATTAATCTTTAAATTGTATTTCTATAACTAAGGCATTCCTAATACTACCTTATCCCGTCCTAATAGTAGGATATTAAAAGATATCTTAATTTGTCTCCCTTTAATAGTTATCTAAATAGGTCCTATTTTAAGGTTAATAATCCCTCCTCTATAGGTTATTGGTACTCCTAAAATTATAACTAATAGGTAAAATGGTTCCTTCTATTTATAAGGTAATTTTATTTTCTTAACTGTTACTAGTAAGATATAGTTTCTTATTACTCTACTATCTATTAGTGCTTTAAACTGTTAATCTTACTAATTAACTTATAAATTTAGGTGTTATCCTTAAATTCCTTTAAGGGTCTAAGGCTCTATTACTAGCTCCCTCTAGTCCTATAGGCCTCTACTTTTCCTAACTATTAGCTATTTAATCCTATTAAATTTAGCTCGCTCTTTAGCTAATACCTAGTTCACTTTTTATCTTTAATATACTATAGATATATATTCTTTAGGTATTCCTACTACTATTATCTATTTAAGCATTTTTCTATAAGGAATTTTTTTAGTTAAAGTATTAAGTCTCCTAATTCCTAAACTTCTACTAAATGCTATTTATATATATACTTAGCATTTTTATACTATTACTTATCTAGCGCCTAATATATCCTTATAGGGTATTTCTAACTCTTTTCTTTTAGATTCTTATATATATTGCATATATTATCTACGCATACAATCTATAATAGCGTATAGTATACTAGGTGCTTTAGGTTAACTCTTAACTTATTTTTATTCTTAAGTTTAAACCTTTACTGTGTTAATCTAAACGTTATAACTTTATTCGCGGGTACTAAGATATGTCTTTTACTTCTCTAGTCCTCTAATTATTTCTTTAAATCCTTTAACGTTATAATTAAGACTCCCTTAATATAACTTATAGCCTTTTCCGTAATAGGGTAGTCCTAAATAACTTGCTTATCTAACTATATATAGAAATCTTCCTACTTATTATTATATCGCTACCTATACCACTTTTAGTATAGCTATTAGAGTATATACGGCTTATCCATAAGGAAGTATCTTTTTATTACTATATCATAATAGCCTTTTATATATCGTTCTTTAAACCTAGTAAAGATTTTTAAACCCTCTTCTTATTTTAGTTTAATAAGCTACTTAGCTCTTGGCGTGCCTACCCTAAGCCTATTAGTAATTCTTTATACTAGTGCTCTATTCCTAATATAACCTAGTATACTAGTTCTTTAGTCTAGTTCTATTCTTACTATATAAGGATTCTCTATCTAAATTCCTCTATATTTTCTTTTGGTTTTTGCCTTATAAGTAGATTCTTAAAGTCTTCTTACTTCTTAATATTAGTTTATTTAATAGTCCTTATTTATATCTAGAAATCTTAGTTCTATAGAATTCTTAATCCTAAGCTTACTTCTTTCTTAAGCTTAGCTCTAGCCTTAGTTTAACTAAGCTTTTATAGTATTCTTATCTTATCTTAAGAGTCTTAAATTTTACTTATTTTATCTTAAGAATCTTATACCTTTAGGAAACTTTATCTTAAGCTTATTTATATATTACTAAACTAAGCTATTACTCTACTCTATTAGTTATCGTCTATTATAGGTCCTTAAGCGTATCTTATCTCTTTCTAAGAATTTTAAGCGTCTTTTATCTCTTCCTAAGAATCTTAAGCCTATAGCCTTTTACCTTTATTAAGTACCAAAATAGTTCGCTATTCTACTTCTCTTATATCTTATAAAGCAATAGATATTATATCTAGTAGGGTCTTAATCCCTACTAATATTCCCTATTTTATAGTGGAATTATTCTCTACCTCTTTTATAACATCTTTAAGGTCTATATACTCCTAGTAAGCTACCTTTATTACCTTATTATTACTAAATATTTTACTTATATTAAATTTATTATCCTTAATATCTAATTTATAAGATAGTTTATTAGTTCCTCTAAACTCTAATAATTTTAGCTCCTATAGCTAATAGCTTACGCTATACTTAGCGTCCTTATAAATTTAGTATACGTTATTATAATAAAACGCAAAACTCTTAATTAAACATTTTTTTATTTCTTATAGTATATTATTATCCCTCTATATATATATATTATCTACTAGTCTTATTCCTTTTACTATATAGTAACTTTATCTACTTTTATAATCTCTAATAAAATAACCCTATTTTCTATAGTTTATATAAGCTCCTTTTTTAAACCATTTTTCTTGCTATAAAGTCCGCCTAAATATCTTCTGCTATTAAGATCCCTAGTTTAGCCTTTACTCCTTAAACCTTTAATTACTTAATTCTTATCCTTTAGGTTTCCATAGTTATTTATTTTATTTTTATTTTCTTTAGTACCACTTAGGTCTATTAGCTCTGCGTTATACTATAGTTTTTAACTTTAACTTTATTATTATATACTTTACGCCTTATATAACTATAGAACTCTATTTTAACCCTTTTTAGTTTACTCTCTTTAGTAGATTCTATTATTAATCTTAATTACTTAATTAATTAAATCCCTAAGAGTATCCGTATCTTCTATTAGGATAATTATATCCTAGACTTTTACTTTAAGTCCTTACTTATATTATACTATAAGCGCCTTGTTATTCTATTTAACCTATATTACTAATATTTAAAACTACGTCGTATATTTAATTACTAAAGTTCTTTATACTAGGTTTTAAAGCTTTCTTTTTATTATAATAGTTACTTCTAGGTCTCTAAATATTTGCGTTAGGCGTTCTATAAACCTATTCTAACTTAAAAATATATACCGTACCTCCTAGTTAGTAATTATTATACTATATTTCTATACCTCTATAAGGTAAGATTTAAACCACTTAAGTACTCTTTTTATTAAGAATAATCCTATATAAGCGACTTAATCTATAAGCGTTCCTAGTTTTACCCCTTCTTATATAACCTTAAAGTGCATTTATATAAAAAATCCCTTAAGTTTTAACTTCTCCCCTAAGAATTGCTTAATTAAGGATAACTTAACCTTAGCTACTCCAATTCTATTAATCCTTTCTTTAAATATCCTATTATTATCTATTAATTAATTAACTATTTTCTATAGCTGTCCAACGGTAACTAGCTAAGAGTTAGTATTTATTATACTAGTATCGTTACCTAATCCCGATATAGTTGCTACTATTAATAATATTATAGCTACTGCTTTTAGTAGCATATTATTTAACTTTATTAATACTATAACCTTAGTAGTAAATAGTAGGAACTATGGTAAACTTATTAATAGGCTAGGTATATAGGTAAATAAGAAGTTAATAACGTAATAATAACTAGTAGAGTAGTTACCTAATAGATTAACTCTAGTTATGTTCTAAGATTTACTATAAAGAAGAGAAACTATCTATAAAAACCATATGTCCTTAAATATATAACTCCTCCCTATAGTAAAGGGTTTAGTACGTTAATATATTAGTATATTAGTATATCGCGTTTATTACGGACGCTTTAAGTACAATATTACAACTACTTAGAGAGGAGTTGGAAGAAGCTAGTTAGTTAATATAGGTATAGTCTAGGATAGAGCCGGTAGAGCTATATAACGAGGAATAGTAACCAAGGTTATATAATATAATCTATATAATCTATAGGATCTATATAATCCATAACAGAGTAGATAGAGTATACGTACCTTACGTATAAAGGGGATTTCTTAGGAGTACGGTTGTGTATTTAAAGGACCACAGTCCCTACCTAGATAGTTCTCTCCTTTATAGTAAATCTTAGAATATAATTAAAGTTAATCTATTAGGCAACCACTCCACTAGTTATTATTACGTTATTAACTTCTTGTTTACCTATATACCCAGCCTATTAATAAGTCCACCGTAGTTCCTGCTATAAGGCTTTATTATATATTTACTACCAAGGTTATAGTATTAATAAAGTCGAATAATATGCCACTAAAAGCAGCCACTATAACGCCATTGACGGCGGCAACTACTTTAAGGTTAGGTAACGACACTAGTATAGTAGACATTAACTTATAGCAACCTGTAACGGTCGGATAGTTATAAGAGATAGTTAACCAGTTAATAGAAAATAATACGACGTTAGAAAATAGGATTAACAGGATAGGCGTAGTAAAGGTTAAGTTACTATTAATTAAAAGGTACTTAGGAGAGAGATTAAAGCTTAAAGGATTCCTTATATAAATGCACTTTAAGGTTATATAGGAAGGAGCAAAGCTGGTAATACCTATAGATTGAATAGCGTATATAGGACTGTTCTTAATAGGGAGGGCACTTAAATAGTTTAAGCCTTACCTTATAGAGATATAAGCGAATAGTATAACAACCACTAACTAGGAGGTATAGTTTATATTTTTAAGCTGGAATAGATTCGTAGAACGACTTATATAAATATTTGGAGACCTAAAGGCGATAACTATAGCGGAAAGGAAACTCTAAGACATTATATAATAAACCTTAGCAATTAAGTATATAATGCAGTTCTAGACGTTAGCGATATAAGTAGAGTGGAATAATAGGGCGCTTATGGCATAGTATAAGTAAGGACTTAAGGCTAAAGTCTAGGACGTAATTATCCTAATAGAAGATATGGATACCCTAAGGGAGCTAATAGATTAAGCGATTAAGATTAATAATTAGATCTACTAAAGGGAGCAGGCTAGAAGAGGCTAGGATAGAGTTTTATAGTTATATAAGACGCAGAGCACGCAATAACTAAAGCTAAGTTAAAAACTATAGTATAGCGCAGAGCTAATAGACCTAAGTAGTACTAAAGAATCTAGAAGATAGAATAAGAAATTATAAAAACCTAAAGGATAAGGATTAAGTAATTAAAGGTCTAAAGAGCAGAGGCTAAACTAGGGATCTTAGTAGCAGAAGACGTTTAGGCGGACTCTATAGTAAGAAAAATGGTTTAAAAAAGGAGCTTATATAAATTGCAGAAAATAAGGTTATTACGTTAGAGACTATAGAAGTAGTTAGAGTTACTATATAGTAAAAGGAATAAGACTAGCAGACGATATATATATATAGAGGGATAATAATATACTACAAGGAACAAAAGAATGTTTAATTAAAAGTTTTGCGTTTTATTATAATAACGCATGCCGAATTTATAAGGACGCTAAGTATAGCGTAAGCTATTAGCTATAAGAGCTATAACCTATAGAATATAGAGAAACCAACGAACTAGTTCGTAGATTAGATATTAAGGACGATAAATTTAATATAGGCGAAACATTTCATAATGATAAGGCGATAAAGGCGGCTTACTAGGAGTATATAGACCTTAGAGATATTATATAAGAAGTAGAGGATAATTCTACTATAGAATAGGGAATATTAGTAGGGATTAAGACCCCACTAGACACGATATCTATTGCTTTATAAGATGTAAGAGAAGTAAGACAGTAAACTACTTCGGCACTCAATAAAGGCAAAAGGCTAAAGGCTTAAGATTCTTAAGAAGAGATAAAAGATAACTAAGATTCTTAAGACAAGATAAGGCAAGCTTAAGGACCTATAATAGATAATAACCAATAGAGTAGAGTAATAGCTTAGTTTAGTAATATATAAATAAGCTTAGGACGAAGTTTCCTAAAGGCATAAGATTCTTAAGATAAGATAAGTGAGATTTAAGACTCTTAAGACGAGATAAGAATACTAAGTAAGCCTAGTTAAACTAAGGCTGAAGTAAAGCTTAAGATAGAAGCAAGCTTAGGATTAAGAATCCTAAAGAACTAGAAATTCGGAGAATGAATAATAGTACTATAGATTAGAGAATCTGCGATATAGGTAGTAACTAGACTAAGAGACAGATATATAAACTTAGAAGACTTACCTATCGAACATATCCTTTAACTAAGAAATTAAGAAGTTAATACTAAGATTAAGAAGTAAGAAGACTTTAAGGATTTAAGCGTAAGACGCAAACTAAAAGAAACCATAGAAGAATTTAGACGAAGAATTATCGCATAGCAAGAACAGAAACTAGATAAGAGATCTAGTATATTAGGACGTATAAGGGATAAAGCGCTAGTATAAAGAATTACTAATAGGCCTAGGGTAGGTACACTAAAAGCTAAGTAGCTTACTAAACTGGAAGATAAAGAGGATCTAGAAATCCTTATTAGGTTTAAAGAACGATATATAAAAGGCTATTATAATGCAGTAATAAGAAGATACTTCCTTACGGACAAGCCGTATATACTTTAATAGCTATACTAAAAGTGGTATAGATAGCAATATAATAATAAGTAGGAAGATTTCTATATATAGTTAGATAAACAAGTTATCTAGAACCACCCGATTATAGAAAAGGCCATAACTTATATTAAAGAAGCCTTAATTATAATATTAAAGGATCTAAGGGAATAATTAAAGGACTAAAGAAGTAAAAGACGTATTTTAGTACCTACGAATAAAGTTATAACGTTTAGGTTAGTATAACAGAGGTTTAAACTTAAAGATAAAGATAAGTTAAGAGTTAACCTAAAGCACCTAGCGTATTATACGTTATTATGGATTGCATATGTAAATAATATATATAAAATGTACAAGAATCTAAAGGAAAAGAATAGGAAATACCCTATAAGGATATATTGGGCGCTAGATAAGCGACAGTATAGGAATGCTAAGTATATATATAAATAGCATCTAGCAGAAGTTTAAGAGTTAGGAAACTTAATACTTTAATTAAAAAGATTTCTTACGGAAGAATACTTAGACGGATAATAGTGGTAGAAATGCCTAGAGAATATATATCTATAGTATATTAAAGATAAAAAGCGAACTAGGTATTAGCTAAAGAGTAAGCTAAGTATAATAGGATTAAGCAGCTAATAGTTAGGAAAAGTGGAGGCCCATAGGACCAGAGGGAGCCAGTAGTAGAGCCTTAAACCCTTAAAGGAATTTAAGAATAACACCTAAATTTATAAGTTAAATAGTAAGATTAGCAGTTTAAAGCGCTAACAGATAGTAGAGTAACGCGGAACTATATCTTACTAATAGTAGTTAAGAGAATAGGACTACCTTATAGATAGAAGGAGCAACTTTACCTATTAGTTATAATTTTAGGAGATCTAATAGCCTATAGAGGAGGGATTATTAATCTTAAAATAGGACCTATTTAGATAACCATTAAAGGAAGACAAATTAAGATGTCTTTTAATATCCTACCATTAGGACAGGATAAGGCAGTATTAGGTATACCTTAGTTACAGAAATATAATCTAAAGATTAATTGGATTATAAGTTAGGTTAATATTAGAGATACTTAACGCTATAAGATGTAATAGCAAACCAAGTTAGTATAGTACTAAGTTGAAGTAATATATAAAGAGACTAGGCGAGGCTTACGTTATATATTAAAAAGATACTATAAATATAGTAAGAAACTATAGAGCCCAGAAAGTAAAAAGCTAGTAAATTATACAGTATAGAACTATAAGATAGAGTTAGAACCGGGAATAAGTCTAAGGTTCTTTCTAACCTATAAGCTTACTTAAAAGGAGGCGAGCGCACTTAAAGAGTTTATCTAAGAGAACTTATAAAAGGGATATATTAGACTATCATAGTCATTAGCAGGTTATTTAGTACTGTTTATACTAAAGAAGAACGGAAAACTTAGGTTATGCATTAACTATAGATAGTTAAATAGTATTACTTAGAAGGATAAGTATCCTTTACCTTTAATTAGCGAAATCTAGGATTGGATAGGTAATGCGCAAATCTTTATAAAGATAGATTTAAGATAGGCGTACCATTAGATTAGAATTAAGGAAGGTAACAAATAAAAGGCAGCTTTTAGGTTAAGAGAAGGACTATATAAGCCATTAGTTATACAATTTGGATTAATAAATACACCCGCAATATTTTAGAAACGAATTAATAGTGTGTTAGGAGAATACCTTAATATTATTATTATCTACTTAATAACTAAGGAAGAGTATGGGGAATACATTAAATAGGTCTTAAAGAGACTATAAGAAGAACAGATGCTAATAGCAATTAAGAAATACGAGTTCTTTATAAGGAAGACCGATTTCGTTAGATTTATTATTAAACTAGGTTATATTAGTATGGACCCAAAGAAGATTAAAGCTATAGTAAGTTAGTAAGAACTAGAGAATATAACACAGTTAAGGTTATTTTTAGGGTTTTGCAACTACTATAGAAGGTTTATAGCATAATGGTTAAAGAATATTAAACCATTTACTAGGCTTACTAAGAAAGAGAAACTATAGATATAGGGAGACGAGTAAAGAAAGTTATTTAAAGAACTTAAGGAGTTGTTTACCCAGGAGCTAATCCTTAAGATTTATTAACTAGGATTAGACACAGTTATAGAAATAGACGTATTAGACTACGCACTAGGAGTATACTTACTATAGAAGCATAAGGACGTATAGCATCTAGTAGCATACTATAGTAGAAAGATAATACTACTAGAGTTAAACTATGACGTTTACAATAAGGAGTTATTAGGTATAGTTATAGTACTTAAGGAATAGAAAGCATTCTTATAAGGCGTAGAGAAACTATTTATAGTTAAGATAGATTATAAAAACTTAACGGGGTTCCTAATAACAAAAGAACTTAATTAAAGATAAGTTAGATAGGCAGAGATGCTTATAGAATACTATTTTAAGATTTAGTATACTAAGGGAACCGAAAATATAAGAGCAGATATACTTAGTAGAAAGGCTAAACTATAAAATAATAAGAAACTATTAGGAGCAATACTATATAGAGATAAGGACGAATTAATTAGGTATAATTACCCTAAGCTAGTAGCAACTTAAGAGGATAATAAACTAGAAAGAGTCTATAAGATATTAGAAAGCTTTTAGGTATAGAGAATTCTAAAAGCATAGCTAAAAGATTTACAGATGGATATATACGAAAATTAAAAAGCGAAGTACATCCTAAAAAGTATAGTAAAATATTTCGTAGAAGATTTCTATAAGGGAATAACTTAAGGACACAACGGAGCTATAGGCTTAGTGTTAAGACTTTAAGAGGAGTACATTATTAATAGAATCTGGAATATTATAAGAAAAGTAATAAAGGAGTGTCTAAATTATTAAAGAAATAAACTAATAAGGCATAAGCTATATAGAGGGCTATAACCTATTAAAATACTAGAGAGACTATAGGAGGTTATATTATAGGACTTTATTATTAAGTTACTAAAGTTAAGAGATCCTATTACTAGATAAGATTATAATATAATCTTAGTAATAGTAGACAAGCTTATAAAGTGAGGATACTTTATAGCATATACAGAAGAAATCTTAGCGGAAGATATCGCTAGAAACTATGTTAAAGAAGTGTTCGCAAGATATAGAGCACTAAGTAAAATTATATTGGATAAAGATCTAAGATTTATAGCAGTATTTTAAAAAGTATTCTTAGCAGAGTAAGGAGTTTAAGTAGTAACTTTTACCGTATATTACCCGCAGATAGACAGTTAAACGGAAAGATTAAATTAGATACTAGAATAGTATCTAAGGCATTATATTAATTATGTATAGAATAATTAGGTATTACTATTACTAGTTATATAGTTTATATATAATATAATACCACAGAAAGGAATAGGCATATTACTATTTAAGGCAAACTATAGATATAAGCTAAGAATATTATTATTACTACGGCAAGCAAAGAAAACGAGTAGTATAGCTAAAAAAAGAATAAAGATGTTAATAAACCTTTATGTAGACCTTATATAGTTAGTAAAGAAAGTATAAGAGAGAATAAAAAAGTATTATAATGCTAAGAGATCTAAGGGACCAGATCTTAAGGAGGGAGATAAAGTATAGCTACTATATAAAAATTTTAAGAGTTAATAACTAAGTAAGAAGTTAAACTATGTTAGACTAGGACCTTTTAAAATTATTTAAAGAATTTTACCGGTTACGTTTAAGTTAAACCTACTAGCTAAGATAAAGATCTACCCTATATAGTATATCGCGATGCTAGAGCTAGTATATAGAAATATTAAGCCACTAGTTTACGAAGCAGATATATATAGAGGATAGGAAGAAGATAAATAGTAAGTTTTAAAGATTATTAGTTATAAGGACGTTAACGATAAAATATAGTACGAGGTTAAGTGGATAGGCTATAATAAGACTACCTAGGAGCTACTAGAGAATTTAAAAAAACGCTATAAGAAAGGTATAGGAGTATCGGAAGAAATTAGGTTAGGTAGTATTAATAAAGAAGGATCGCTAAAGAATAAGTTACCTAAAGGGGACCTAAGAAGAGCAGTTGCCGAACTACTTAGATCTATTTCCTTCTCTATTAAAAGAGAATCCATTCTTTTATCGCTAAGTTCCTATAAACCTTATTTTATAAGTTTCTACTCCTTAGAACGGACCTTCTTATAAACCTTCTTAAGACGGATTAACTAAGTAGACGTAGTAAGATAAGAATTAAGAGCCCTTTACTAAGCTTTAGCAGCCTCTTACTTAGCGTTATAAGAATAATAAAGTTCTAACAGCGTAACGGACAGTTTATTATCTAGCCGCGTAGTAGTAGATTAAATATAAGACCCTAAGATAAATTAGTTAAGAAACCAGATAACTATTAAGAGTAATAGGTTATATATATTTAGTATTAGAGATGGGGTAAACGTTATAGGACAAATAAATATTCGCTTTAGTGCACTCTAAATAAGAGGACGGTTGTTATAAAGATGGACTTGCTAACGTAATATAAACTAACCCCTTTTTTAAACAATAAGAACACGGAGACGGTATAATCTCACTAAGAGATAATACCGTAGTAATGGTACAAGACTAATAAGCTGTAGACGAAAAAGAAGGAGCCTTTAGTATAATAAGCAACGATATTAACCAAATTAATTAAACGGACATTATACCTCTAGTAAATAACTTAGAGGTATTTAGAATCTTTAAGGACGAAGATAAAGGGGAGGGAGATAGTATTATAGACGCTTTAAGTACAATATTACGACTACTTAGAGAGAAGTTAAAAGAAGCTAGTTAGTTAATATAGGTACGGTTTAGGATAGAGCTAGTAGAGCTATATAATAAGGAATAGTAACTAAGGTTATATAACGTAATCTATATAATCTATATAATCTGTATAATCTATAATAAAGTAGATAAAGTATACGTACCTTACGTATAAAGGGGATTTCTTAGAAGTATGGTTGTATATTTAAAGGACCACAGTCCCTACCCAGATAGTTCTCTCCTTTGTAGTGAATCTTAGAATATAATTAGAGTTAATCTATTAGGCAACCACTCTACCAGTTATTATTACGTTGTTGACTTCTTGTTTACCTACATACCTAGCCTATTAACAAGTCTACCGTAGTTCCTGCTACAAGGCTTCATTACAGCGTTTCTACATTCCCACGTTTCTACGTTTTAAACTTATAACGTAACTAGCCATATAACTTAGCTACCTTTTATTCTATAGCTCGATTAGTTCTAGCACCTCCCGTACTATCTTAACTAACCTATTTATATCTATTTTTAGTAGTTGTACTACTGCCGATATAAGGTCCGTAATAGTAATGCGAGGAATTAAGACCCTAATTTTAGGCGTAAAGTTATAAACATTCTTACCAAAAATAACCCCTACTAAAAATTACACCCTACTAAATTACGCCCCTACTAAAATTAGCCCTACTAAACTACCTAGTATAAATATACTTCTTTTATAATAGAGATAGAAAGACTATATAGAATTAGTCTTTAAAGCCCAATACTTAATTTTATAAACTGTTACGGCTTAAATAAATACCCCTAAGTTAAAGCTTAAATAAATACTATATTCTAAAAATAGTAAGCTAAGGAGAAGGAAAAGGGGTTATTAGGACTGATATAAATAAATATATAAGCTAGCCTCTAAGGCGCTAATAGTAAGAGAGCTAATTATAGAGTTAGTAGAATATGGCAGTATTATAATAAAATTTAGTAGGTAACGCGCCCTAGCGCCGTTATATTACCCTCTCTTTTTTTTTAAAAAAAAAAGCCTACTTTTAGGCTTATTGTTAGGTAAAATCTAAGTAAATAGTTATATAGCTATAAGGTATAGGTAACTTATTTACAATTCGCCTATAAAGTATGTATACTATATATACTTAGGGAAAACCCTTCCTTATCTTATACCTTAGACTCTTTCTTTCCCTTAAGGATTTATCTATCTATACAATATACCCTATTATTCTATTAATTGGACTCCCTATCTATATCTTTACCTTATATTTAAATCCATACTAATCCCCTTAGAAGGATAACCGATTAAATTTTTACAATCTATAATACCTCTAAAGATAAGATTAACGCCTATACTTAAAGGTAAAACGCCTATAATATAACGGCAAAACGCCTTAAAATCTAGTGCAGATAAAAACGCTAAAAGTATACCAGTAGAATCTAAGCTACCTTCTAAATCTTAAGATAATTAGATATCTATAAACGCTAAAGATTAGTTTAACTTATATACTTAGGCCTAATAGGAGCTTAGTAGGGTTACTGGTTACTAGCGCTATACTAAATAATACTAACCTAAAGGAGCTAGATAAGCTAAATAAGAAAATAGCTAACTTATAGAGCATTATTAATTTAATAAAGCCCTTTTATTATCTCTCTAGTAAAGATTATAAGTCGCGTAGTAAATGTATATAATAAATAAATCTTAACGCTATAGTTAGGAAGTTACCGCCTAATATTAGCGGCACTACTTAATAGAAGTTTAACTGATAAAGAAAGGAGTATTTATAGATAGGTGTTACGGGATACCCCTATAATACCTTACACACATCTACCTATTTTTACTAACTTAGCAATTAGAGACCGACCGCGAAATGGCAATCTAATAGCAATCTAACGGCAATCTACGGCATTCTGCTATATTCTGCTAAGTTCTACTAAATTCTGCCAAGTTCTGCTAGGACTATAACCTAAACCCTATTCTACCCTATATACGTATTAACTAAGTAACTAAGTTAATAATATATCCCTTTCTTCCTATTTTCCTACCTTTTTTTCTTATATAATGTCTTAACCTTATTATATAGTTTATATATATAGCTTAATAATATTTACTTTGCTATATATTATTGTCGCTTATACTTACTCCGTAACACTATATTACGTTAAACCTATACTACCTCGCCCTGCCTAATATATAGAACAACCTAAAAGCCCCTATATCTATAACTAACTTATATAATATATTTACCAAATAAATAAAGGGCCTGCAATAGGCCTTTATAAATACCCTTACTTAATAAGAGGCTTAACACTAAAAAATAATTAGATCCCTAAGAAAAGAAATTAAAAAGATCTGCTATAACCTACCGTTTGCTATACCGTCGCCCCTACCTATTTCTACTAGTGTTAACCTATAAGTACTAAATAGAGAAGACGTGTCTAGGACTAGCTCCTTAACCCTAAATTCGCTAATTAGTGCCCCTATAAAGAAGCTAACTAAATATCTCCCTAATCCTCCCGCTTATTTAGGTAAAAGGAGTAAACTACGCTCCTTCCTTAACTAACTTAAAAACAAGCTAAACGGTAATATTAATCGCTACCCTACCCCTAACAGTTAACTATATTATACTATAAGCCGTCTAATAGGAAACGCCGTAGAAACTATATACCTGTTTTAGCTAAACACTATAAAAGAACTAGTTACTATACTAAAAGCATCTTATAGCGACCCTAACCAAATTATAATAGTATAAAGGAAACTAAATAAGATAATATATAGCTCTAAGAGCTTCCTATTATACTTTACTAAGTTCTACCGCTATACTAAAAAGACTAAATAGAATAAACCCGCCTTAATTAATCGCCTAATAAAATCCTTAAACTCTAAACTAAAGGCTTCCCTTATAGGAGTTAAGCTACTAAATACCCTTACTATCTACACTAATGTTATTAACGGCCTATATAACGATATACTACGCCTTACCCTAAAATATATATCTTAATACTTTACCCCCTAGCCGTATAAGACCCGTAAGGACCCAGACGCTATAGATATTAATACTACAACCCTCTCTTACGCCCTAAAAGGATCTATTAAACGTAAATAACGTATTAAATATAGCCTTTGTTTTAAGTGCGAAAGCGATACTTATATTTTAAGTTACTGCTCTATCCCCCTGCCTAAAATAAATATTTAAACAACTAGTATAGGCGGTATACCACTGTCCTAACTATATAAAAGGATAACTAGTATAAGTAACTAATCGCCTTAACTAAGCTTTACCTACTAACCCTAATTATTATCTGGCTCTAATACGTTATATAATAAGCACCACCTATAAGGACGAAGCTATAACCGATATACTATAAGAACTCCATTCTAATTATATCTAAAAGGAAAGTCCTAGAGCTAAGTCGCTCTCTAGGACGGCTCTACCTTAAGATCTTATTAAATGCTTTAGATATTATAAACTCTAACTTTTAGGATTATAGTATAACTATTAACTACCGCCTATAGCAGAACAATTAATGGGTTAGTGCTTAAATCTTAATTAATATAGGAGTTAGCGGTATAGGATTTATTAACAAAATCTTCGCGTAAGATAATAGTTTTACCCTAACCCCCCTTAACCGGCACATTAACGTATTTGGATTTAATAGTAAACGCACCATCTTAGGCTATATTACCTATATAGTATTCCTAAGACTCTAATACCTAAACCATAAAGAACTAATTAGGCTTTTTATTACCACCCTAAGTTACTTAGTAATCCTTAGATAACCCTAGATAAAGCTATATAAGGTAACTATTAATTAGGACAACCTTAAGCTTTTATTTACCGCCTCCTATTATAAGCAGAAGTGCCTTATAACTTACTACTTAAACCTAAAACTAAAATCTGAAAAATCTACTAAGATCTACTAGCCTAAGAATTCTACCAAATTCCACTAAGACTTCCACTAATATCTACTAAGGATCCGAAAATTCCACCAAATCCCATAAACAGACCCTAAGCACTATACTACCCCGCGCTAAGTAAAAGCTTAAGCTTACTATATAAAAGTACTAGAAGGACTAGTACTCTACTATAAAGAGTATACTTAAAGAACCCAAACCTAAATCTAATACTAACTCCGCACTTAATATTAAACCTAAAGCTAAATAGGAAGCTATATAAGAAACTATAAACGATCTAAGCGAGCTTAGCACCCTAAATATCCGTATAATTAGAGCTACCCTACTAGCGTAACTTACTAAGAAACCTAAGTATATAATCTTTACTGTTATAATAGCTGATATTAAAAAGGCCTTAGTATTAAAGAAGCACACTAACCCTACCATAAAGGTACTAGTAGAGTATTATTATCGCCTAGATATATTCTTATAAAAGGAAGCCGATAAGCTACTAGAACACTAACTATATAACTATAAGATTATACTTAAAGAAGGGAAGCAGCCTAGATTTAGACCCTTATATAGAATATCCTAAAATAAACTCTAAGTGCTATAAAAGTATTTAGACGAGAACCTAAGCAAAGGATTTATTAAAGTAAGCTCGTCGCCTATAGCCGTACTAGTAATCTTTATTAAAAAACCTAGCGGCGGTCTACGCTTCTATATAGACTACTAAGCTCTTAATACTATTACTATTAAGAACTAATACCTAATTCCGTTAATATAAGAGACGCTAAACTAATTAAGTAAGGCTTGTTACTACACAAAGCTCAATATTATCTCTATATTTAACCGTCTCCATATTATAAAAGGAGATAAATAGCTTACTACATTTCGTACCCGATATAGACTATTTAAGTACTTAGTAATACCCCTTAGCCTTATAAACACTCTAAGCTCGTTTTAATATTATATAAATAATACCCTACGCCCCTACCTAGACATCTTCTATACTGCTTATATTAATAATATCCTAATATATAGTAATAACCTAACTAAATATCGGAAATATATTAACCTTATTTTATAAGCCCTACACGGAGCTAGTCTATAATTAGATATAGATAAATGCGAGTTCTATAAAACGGAAGTTTTATACCTTAGACTCCTTATTTCTATAAATAGTATATAAATAGACCTAAAGGAAGTTAAAGTAATTATAAACTGGCAAGAACCCAAGAATATTAAGG
Source organism: Cenococcum geophilum 1.58 (assembly GCF_001692895.1). Lineage (NCBI taxonomy): Eukaryota > Fungi > Ascomycota > Dothideomycetes > Gloniales > Gloniaceae > Cenococcum > Cenococcum geophilum. Next base: position 470,248 of record NW_027137582.1, on the reverse strand, counting down.
ATGTAAGAGCCTTTATAGGATTTACTAACTTTTACTAACGGTTTATTAATAACTTCTCTGCCCTAGTTTTACCCCTTATAGCTCTAATCTAAAAGGATAAAGTCTTTATTTTTAATAAGGAATATAAGAAGGCCTTTATCTATCTAAAGGTTATTATAAGGGTACTTTTGGTCCCTTACTCGGCTACATCGCCTAGGGGCTCTTAGGGGTCGCCAAGGCTAGCCTTTGGCTAGCCCTTGGCACCTCCTTATAAGCACCTCAGGCTTGCAGCCTCCTTCCTCCCCCATCGGTTCGTCTCCGTACGAGGCTATTGCCTACTCTTTACCATATCGTCCTCTTCCATCGACTCCCTATGTAACTCATACTCGGCTTACCTACTCCCTACCATACACCCTAGCAATACTACCTTACAGTTATATTTACTACTACGCCTATACTCTAATACTTTAACCTAAACTAAATAAGTATTATAGAAGCCGACTTATCTAACTACGTTATTAGAAGCATCCTATCTTAATATAATAAGGATAGAGTATTGCACCCTATAGTATACTTCTTAAAACAACTAAGCCTAGCTAAATGCAACTACGAAATCTACGATAAGGAATTATTAGCTATTATTAAATATTTTAAACAATGGCGACCTAAACTAGAAGGCGCTGGATTTCTAATTAAGGTCCTTAGTAACTATAAGAACCTATAGTACTTTATAACTATAAAACAGCTAAGTTATTATTAGGCCCGCTAGTTAGAATATCTATCTTATTTCCGATTCTTAATTATATACTACTGTAAGGGCGCGAAGAGACTTTGGGGAAGATTTGAAGGAATAATATAAATTCTATTAGCTTAGTTAGGGCGGTAAGCAGAACTAATATTTTTATAGTGGGTTTTGGCAAGGCAGATCTACCTAATTAGATAACTTTAACTGGCGGTTAAAGTTCCTTAATATCTTATGTATTACGTAATTATATTATAAACGTTATAATATATTTTAAGTTCTTTTTAATTTTAAGCTTTCTGCTATTGTGTTTTATATATTTATATTAGGTAGTAGTTATTTATCTTTATATTATATCTATTTAGCTAAAGTAGGCCGCAAAGGATAGTCCTTATAGAATTCTTTTGCTAAGGAAGGCGTGTTAGCCTTAATCTAGTTATAGGTTTCCTAGGATTATATTTTATATCCTTTTTACTTAATAAGAAGTTTAAATTATTTAGATTATGTTTTCTATTATATATTATTAATTAAGTTAATAAAGTAAGAACCGTTACCGTTATTAATAATTATAGAAGGTAGTGGCGGTACTTTACGAGTTAAAGGTTTACCTTTTAAAGGTTATAGTAAGTTTATATAAAACGTTAGATATATTTTTATCTTAGTTAGTAGTTTAAGCTTATAAGCGTATAGGCTTAATTTCTTCTTAATTTAGTATAGGCCCGTAAACTTCCAGTCTAGTTTCTTTAAGGGTTATTAAGTCTTTAGGTTTTATATATTTAGATAAACTATATTACCTTCTTTAAAGTCCTATATAGGAGCTTGTCCTTTATTTATATGCCATTCCTATACTATTTAAGCGTACGCTAATTTACCTTGTAATAGTTCTATTAACTGCTTTATTTAATTAGCGAAGTTATATATATTAATTAGTTAAATTCTCTTAATTATAGGTCCTGTTATGAACTAGAGGGCTATAAGAGGACTATCTAGATTTATAATATTTATAACCCCCAATAGATAAATAACAGTATCCGTATGCTACCGGAGCTGCTAAAGGCTAAAGGAGAATACATACTGTTAGGCGATTTTAATCTACACTACCCCTTCTAGGGGGGTATAACAGTAACATACGCAAACAACACGGCAAATGACCTTATCCGCGCCATAGAGGCAGCCAGCCTAAGCCTAGCTACTAAGGTGGGTATAGAGACGTAGGTAAAGGGCATGTTAAGGAGTACGCTAGACCTAGTGTTTACCTCCCCCTAGATTACTAATAGGCTACTATAGAGTTAAAGATAAGACCGCTAGCATATAGGGTCCAACCACTTTCCTATTATTATAAAGGTGGACGTAAAGGCACCGGAGGGGCCCCCCTTATTTAAGAGACCGCTATAGAAGAAGGCTAATTGGAAGGTAGTATAGAGCGAGCTAGAGGGCCGACTTTAGCCCCTATATAGACTCCCACGCGACATAAGAGATAAACTAAACGCGCTAGCGGAGGCTATATACTAGGCGATTAAGAATACTATAATAAAAACAGTACCTAACGCGCGGCCCTCGCCGTAAGCCTCTAAAGCGTGGTTAGAGGAATATATAGAAGTAGTAAAGAAAACCCAACAGGCCTTCTGGGCGTAGAAGGTCTCTTAATTAGTACCTAACTAAATTAACTACAGAGTTACACAGAATAAGAAGAAAAGGGTAATCTAATAAGAGGCTAATAAGCTATAGAGAAGGACTGTTAAAAAGTTAATAAATAACCCTAAAGGGATATAGAGGATAGTAAAATAGGCGCACATAGCGGACGGGAAGCCGAAGGCCCTACTATAATTTCCTCCTATTAGCAGACTAAGAGAGGAGACCCTATACTATAACAATAAGAAGAAGGCCACTATCCTTATAGAGCAGTTCTTCCTGCTACCGGTAGAGGCAGACCTTAGTAATATGTTAGGGTTTATATACCCAGAGCCGCAAACAGTAAAGAAAGTAGTTAAAAAGGAGGATATTATTACGGCCTTAAAGGGGCTTACCCCTAATAAGGCCCTAGGTCTAAAGAAAATTATTAATTAATTCCTTAAGACGTACGGAGAGTAGCTAGCCCTAATACTAGCTAAACTCTTTAACAGCTATATAACAATTAGACATCACCCAAAACTATTTAAAGACTCTATTATAGTAGTCCTCCGGAAACTATAGAAGCCATCCTATACTACGGCAAAGGCCTACTAGCCAATCGCGCTGCTTAGCACTATTAGGAAGCTACTTAAGAAAATAATAGCTAGCTAATTATCTAAAATTGCGGAGGAGACGGGTATACTACCAGCTAGTTAGATAGGAGTAAGGCCGGGGCGCTTAACGCAGATAGCACTAAAGCTACTAACCTAATAGGTATATACGGTGTAGAGGAGTAACCTAAACCTAGTAGCCTTATTATTTAGCCTTAATATTTCCGGGGCCTTTAACCAAGTCTCCTATAAAAGAATAATCTATAATATAAAGGCCTAAGCTATACCCTACTAAATAGTATAGTTTATAAAGTCCTTTCTTAAGAATTAAATAACAAGGCTCTTAATTAGAGGATATATAGTATAAACAATATAAACAAACACCGGTATGGAAAGATAAAGTTCAAAAGTGGGAATGCCAAGCCCTGTCCGACAGGCTGTCGGGGCTGTCGGCTGTCGCCCGCAAGCCTGTTCGATGTTCTTGACCGCGCGCACGGGCCACATTTTATATCACATCGACAATGTTAGGGATAGCTGCGAGGCGCTATAAAGCTTTATTTTCACACTAGAAGCACACCGAATAGTAGCAATTTAACAGTATTATTAAAGTCTTGTGCATGCGATGTTACTCTGGTGGGAAAGGTCACTCTAAAATGGTAATGGAGCGCTATGTGGAAAAAGATATAGATACCACTAAGCAGCCGTACAAAAATGATGCAAAGCTAGTGACTGTTGAAGACCGCACCAGAAACTCCGTTGTCTAAGTTCTAATGTACAAAAGCGTCATTCCCCCAAAATTTTGCCTGTGCGCATGCTTTGTACCGGTAAAGGGCTAATCCTAGGTAACCACCATCCATTCCCACTGGTATCTATGATGAGTATACACAGTCTAAACCAGTGGCCGCACGTTGGCCTCCGAACTACAGAGGGGTTAGTAGAGTAGAATTACCAACTTTTGCACTAGCCGATGGAGGTTGATTCACCTTGGTAGTAGCAATGCTATCACAGCATAGCTTGTATGGACAACTGGAATCATATACAATCGCGGCCGCAGCATTGCCTTTTATGTTTGTTAGCAAGAATATTTGACAATGGTAGAATTTTTGTTGGGTTAACATACAACCGACATCGGCAGTGATTGAAGGAAGCCCTGGTGGAGCAACAGGGCAGCAAAGAGGGTAGACGTTGCTGCTTGGGCAAGTGAACGACACGCGTTTGTCGAGGGAGCTGGGTGCGGCGAGAGCACTGCTCGTGAAGGTCAAGGCAACAGTGAATAGAGAGAAGCGCATTGTGAAAGTGAACGAAGTAGTAGTCGCTGAAGTGATATCTAATTCTGCTCTGGAGTAGGTTCCGAAGTGGTTGTTGCTGAAGTGATATCTAGCTCTGCTCTTGAATTGCTTTCGAAGTGATGTTGCTTTGTTCTGTGGCAGGTAATAAGGCACGCCGAAGTATTTTATATATCTCGATGGTCGATCGAAGAAGCAAATCATTTTTGGAACTCCGTCTTACAGTTTTCCATTATGTGAAGGTACCACCGAGCTCCGGGAGGTAACCGCAGAGATTCGGTAATTGCAGTATCGCGATACTGCGGGATTCCGAGTACAGTAGGCCTGCTAGCTCTCATCCTGTCGCGGACTGATGCTGCCAGCATCAGAATGCCTGTAAATCCTGCCAGGACCCAGGTATCTTGGTTATTGAAATGGGGTTCAAAGAAAATCCGGTAACAGGAAGCAAACAGCCGGTATTCCACCGTCCAACAACCCATAGGTTAAGCATAACCTTTGCCGCCTTTACAGTTGAGTTTGTAGGAAGAGCCCGTGGATCTTAAGCGGAGTAACCGCATTTCAATCTTATTGTTATCAACTCAGACGCCAAAGATACCTCGACTGACCTTCGTTAGTAGCACTGTCGTAGTCTGTAGGGATATGTAAAGATGCTATAAGTTGTACGTAACTCCCAAAAATCTGCGGGTTAAAGATTCTATCGTGTAACTGAAAGTTTGCGTGATGTGGAGGAGACATCTCAAGATGTCTTGGCAAACGGGGGTGGCTTCGCCGTCCGTCTCACTCGGGCTGGTCCGATGCGTCTCTTGGCGCAGGTACGGGAGTTTTCCGTCGACAGGCATCGTAGAGCAAATGGTCGGGTATGTATTGTAGTGAGTCGCTTGTCAGACGGGGAATCCCAAGCTCCGACCTGAGGCGACCCGTTGAGGCTCTTCTTCGCCAACATCGGAATCTCGAGAATCGTCCTGGAGTTGCCAAGTCCGTACGGAAAGTCCATCTTATAGCCTGCCCTAGCCTCCGGACTCTTAGGATAATGATGGAACAATGTAACCCTAAAGGAGTGCGTATGCTAAAAGGTCAGCCCGATAGGCGAAACCTCCGCCCACCACACCAAAGCTCGCTCCCCTTATTCACTTTGACCTCACCTTCCACCTCACCTTGCATCTAAAACGCATTCAAAAAAGGTTACAATTGCAATGCCTACAACTTTGAAGAGTTGTGTAAGCTATTTAGATTTTATTAAGCCTACCTTCAGCAGTGATATCAGTGGTTAGGTTAGGTTGACTGGTTAAACCAATATAAAATTACTAAATCAAGTAAGTAAGAAGTTCCTATCCCGTTCTTAATATATTACTAACTCAATAATAGCGACGCGATGAAATAGACCTAACCAGTTTAATATTTCACTTGATTTAGAAAATCCAATGCTGTGGGGGGTATATAGACTATTATTTTAGGTTTATAACATAATGCTAACGTGCTGGGAATATGTTTAGAAGAAGCCGAAGGACTATAGAGCATTAAGAACTTACGTTAAAAGAATGGTCTATTAGTTAGAGCCGCGGGAAATGGGGGAGCTCTTCTGTAAATAAGTAACAAGAGGCAATGTGTAACGGGACTAGCCCAGTTACAGTAAGAATGTCTCGGTGAAACACTCGATAGATGAAATCCGACGCTTTGATTAAATTCTGCCGAATTCTGCCAATTCGATTGAATTTTGCCAACTTCTGCTAGTCTTCTTCGTGGGGAGTGTTCGGTTGCAAAACTTCAGATCAGATCTGTACTGAAAGTCCGGCAGAAAAGAACGCGTTCCTCCCTAATTTGGTACGCGTTTGTGGCTTTGTAAAAGCACAGGCGTGTGCAATTTGGAGGCTTCAGATTGAAACTGAAACTGAAATCTGGAACTTAGACCTCCATATTGAACAGACGCCAAGACCTTTAGTTCAGAAGCTTCATACAGTAAAGTTGCCAATTTTTAGTGTTCTTTTAGCGTGCAATTCTGGCGTTCTTTGAGCGGTGAGAGGAACATCAAATTTTTGAGGCTGTGCAGGCAAAGTCACTCCGAATCAACGGATTCTGAACTGAATCTGAGGCCTCCAGATTGCAACCGAACACTCCCTTAGTTATTCTGGCTATTGAGAATGGCTTTAGGAGTTGTGGGTGTTGATATAATCAAGCTCAAAGTAGGTGTATTTAGGCCGTCATACCCCGCATAGGATTATATAAAATACGATCTGTGTATCAGACCTTCTAACGAAGGTTTGACCCAAAACGGTTTGTGCAAGGTTAAACCTCGGATGAAGGCCTGGGCTGAGATAGTTATCCGATTTTATCACGTGCACTTTATCTAATCGGCTAGCGTTGTCGCGACTTCGATATGAAAGTCGCGCGTTCTCGGTGAGCACCTTTGCTTCCTCCAACCGCGTCCAAAAGTTGCCATCAGCATACACACTGTATCTCCATCAATCATGATTCTTACCGTAAATCCGTGGCCTCATCAAAATACATATACCCCTCTCCACCCCTCTCCTTTATCGACCCGATCCGCCAATGCCTGCTCTAGCGTATTCGCCAATCCAATCATGGCGGAGCGCCGGGAGGTAAAGAAGGAATTGCCCTTCTCAAAACGGGCGATAAAGTCCAACCCTATAATCCAGAGTCGAGATGCCGTGAAAGAACGGCGACGCGACCTCTTTCTCCGGAAAGTTCAGGACGATCGGGATGATCGGAGGTGGGCATCGCGTGGTGATCAGGTAGATAATCCTCGGGTCAATTCTCGCGTCTTTGAAATTTTATTAAAGAGAGGATATAGATACTACGACTAGACTTTATGTCCCGCCAGAAGCGATGGGAGGCGGCGAAAGCACATCAGGCCCCAAGTTTGGACGTTGATCTGGACGATTATGTGATGGACACTCTATCATCCAACAGACGGGAAACAGCTTGGTCACAGACATCGCAAGCAACTTTCACCGAAACCCACATGAACCCCGAAGAAGTAGATATGATTCTAGAGCAGGAGAATCGCGATTTGGACGCATTGATATCGCTCATGAATGAGAATCAAAACCATGAAGACTCCATACTACAGCACTACGGGAGTGACGAAGAAGACTATGATTCCCTCTTCCGGGAATATCTCGCCACTTTAGATGATGAGCGGTCTAGTACCATGGTTTATTCTTATGAAGCGGATGCTATGGATACTTCGCATGGATAAATACACCAGGTGTTTTGCATTTCATGGCGTTCCTCTTAAAGTAACCATTTGTTGTACGGGCGCTTGGTTCAAATAATTGGCCCAAAGCGTTTGATGGGTGGGTTGGTGTTTGAGGAGTTGTCGAACATTTATGGGAACGCTGCTGATGTTGTATGATAATCATTGTTGTGGACAGCCTGCGTCGATCTCACCGAGCGCTTCTTGAGCTGCGTTCATATCGCCAACTAGATCCGGAGGGGGCGAACCAGCTGCTTGCATCTGCAGTCGTGTTAGTAAATATATTGTGCCTCTTACTGTTTCATTACTGCTCTTACCTTCTGCATTCTTTCGACGATGTATTCCCGGTCTGAAGCATTAGAGTCCGAGTACCCCTCCCCTTCAAATCTGCCAATTATCTCTGTCACCAGCGTATGTTGTTCTTCGTATCTCACTAGGTCTGCTTTGTCTACCTTGTCCTTATTCTTTTCTAACCAGCCTGGGAATTTTTCGTAAAGCTCCTTCATTGGCTCATAGAGAATATCTTTATTAGTTAATTGTTCCATCATGCCCATAAGCATCTTCGAAAAATCCTCGTCACTTGCCTCACCATCAAAACCACCTTTTTCCATCTCCTTTAACATTTGTGCAAAGATGCCATCCGATTCAGCAGAGGCTGCAGCTGCGCTTGCCTGGTCACCAGATTCTTGCATTCGTTCCATAGTTCTTCGTATCGTCTCTTGGAAGGGCCCCTCCGCAGCTTTAGTAGACGGTTTTTCTGCAGAGGTTTGGTCACCAGAGGCCCCCACGCCAGAAACTAGGCTGTCCATATCTCCCATCCCTTTCACCATTTTCTCAAATTGGTTTTGAAGATCTGGCGAGGCCTCGAGCTCTCCAAGTAGATCTGCCATGCCGGCTTGTAGCTGCTTTGCGAAGTCATCATCTTCAACTGTAGATTTAGTGGGGGGGGGAGTTGGTCGGCCTGGGCCTGATGGGGCTGGTGCGGGTGCTTTTGTGTCTATCTTCGTAGCTGCAAACTCATCTAAAACGTCTGCGATCACTGTGAGCACCTCTTGAAGTGACCGAGGGAGTCGGCACTAACCATCCAAATCATCAAGATCGTCCTCATCAGGGTCAGGCGCAGTTTCAATTGTAGTCTCTGAAAGGTTTTCGGTCGCCTTGTCGGCCATTGCTGCTGCTTTTGTTTTTGTTGTATAGGTGCTGAAGGTGCTCAATCTTGGTGGAGCCTGTCTCTAGCCTCGGCACCTTGAATAAACCCGTAGGCGGGGTTCAGGTGGCTGCAGCCACAGCTTGGCGCTCTCTTCACCTAATCGCCTAGAAATACACACCTTCGCCAAGGCTCTTCATGACTAGACGCCTTCACTCGCCTTTCATATGACTTTACAATACTCTAGATTCCGGGAATCTACCTCCTCTGCTTCATTCTCTACAGATTCGTACTTCACTCGCTTCTTCTAGCCCGCCTCGTGCATTTGCTCCAGGTTCGATATCCACCAGACAGCCCATCTCTTCTTCAGCCTTATCGTCGCGATGTCACTGTGCCAAAATCGCCTCCAAGAGGAGCGGTGCGCTATTATTCATTCATTACTTTTCCATGTTGAAGTTGCTAACCTAAGCTATAGAAAACAATGGCGACGCGATCATCCTTTCGGCTTCTTCGCGAAACCCATGCGCAATCCCCAAGGTGTTCTTGACTTGAAGAAGTGGGATTGTGGCGTGCCGGGGAAGGACAAAACACTTTGGGAGGGTGGACTATTCAAGCTAGAAGTTGCATTTCCGGATGGTGTGTAAAAACCTACTCGTTCGTAAGCAGGTTGCACAGTTCGCTGACAAGCCTTAGAATATCCAACAAAGCCCCCCAAATGTGAGAACCCTATGTAAGTCTATTTGCGTAACAGATCACTAGTGCTAATGTAACTCAGGCAAATTCGTCCCACCACTCTTCCACCCGAATGTGTATCCTTCCGGGACTGTTTGCCTCTCGATTCTCAACGAGGAAGAAGGTTGGAAGCCAGCAATTACAATCAAAGAGATACTGCTAGGCATCCAGTCACTTTTAGATGAACCGAACCCCGAATCACCAGCACAAGCGGATGCCTTCAATTTATTTAAGAAGGATCGAGCGGCGTATGATAAGAAGATACGAAACCTTGTCAAGGAAAACCCCGCGCCATAGGCTGAGGGTGATAGGTTCCGTGGAATACTTTCAATATTTGAGTGGGGCATTGTAACTATGCTTATCCAATCTAAGAATCTACTGTTTATGGAACGATAACGCTTTGGAGATCCACAGCATGGGGACTTCATGGCGTTCTGGGAGGCCTACGCCTTTGGTTGATCTGTTTTCCTACTAGGTTGGAAAGATTTGCTCTTACTCTCATGAGCACCTAAGAGTTACGGAGTCGGTTACGGACCTTCCTGAACCTTTTAAAGTCGAACTTTCGGCGTAGATAGAAGGTAGTATCGTAGGAATGACACAAATATAATACCGAGCCGGATCTATCATAACCTGGTTCATTCTTCTCTTCAAGCTCACATTGCTATGCAGGTGTACTATCTGTAAGATGCAATAGTAGTGCATATACAAGAAACATGGCGAATAAGAAGCGTGAGTAAGGAGGTGTTAGACACAGTCACCAGGGGTGTTTTGAAGTTGTGATATTGGTCCAGTGTCCATCAGAGTAAACCTCATTCACCAAATCCTCTCGGCATTGCTATTGTACATGTCGAATTCAGAATATAGTAAAACCTTCATTTTTTGCGATCCATACCCCCGAAAGATTATAGACAGTGGCTTGTAATCATGCGCCTTCAAGTTCAACCTCAGGATATAGAAATCTAGTAAGGGGAATATCCAGATCGGCCTGGAGGCCCTCCCCTCGGACGATAACCACCACGATACCTTTACGTAGGTCAGTATTGGACCGACAAAAGGACGTATCGAAACTACTCACCCGCCTCGAGAGGCATAGGGTGGTGGGCCATAGCCCCCACGACCACTATATGGAGAACCTCGACCTCCGTAGGGACCGCCCCGACTACCGCCTCGACCACCTCCGCCACGCCCTCCTCTTGTCATGCCCGGTAAGTTTGTCCGCTTCGGTACAACCTAGTCGCAGATCAGTACCAGCTTAGGGCGATCATATTGCAAAAGATTTCGGACAGACCTTCAAGTTTCGTCCTCTGAACACACTCTCGTTCAGAACCAATGCTTGAGCAACGAGACTAGGCTCTGTGAATTCCACATACGCATACCTGCATACGCTCATTAGCGTTCCAACTCTTTCTGCCAAACTCTTGCCAGGTAGCGAAGACTTTTCAACGGCATGAAAGAAATGGAGCAAATTGGACACTTGGGCCCCTATTAGACGCAGAAATAACTCTCCAGAATTCACAGAACCACAGTCGAAACTGTGTCTTTGCAAAGAAAAACCCGTCTCTTGGTAGTGACTGACCCCTTGGGATGCCCGGTGAACTTGTCCAGCAATATTGTGACCCGGTTTATACTTCCACAGCTCTGAAAGTGCGCCTGGATCTCCTCTGGCGATGCTCCATAATCGACATTGCCAACAAATATGCTTCGAGCATCGACATCCTCTTTGTTCTCTCGCAGGTCGTTGCTTTGTTGATCTAAAGACGCTTGCATTTCGCGCAACTTCGCGGCTTCCGCCTCCATCTCTTGCACACGCTTCTTCATGGCAGTTATCTCTTCCTGTTGACACTTCATTAGCATATAGCTTGCGATGGGCATTGTTCGCGACAAGATTCCACGCGATTATGCCTCCATGTTTGCCATGCAGATCATACCTCATCATTTCCATCCTCATCGTGCACGTCTAAATGCTCATCTTCTCGATGAATGTGGGTGTCGGACATAGTCGTGGTTAGTCGGTTAACTGTACTGGGCGATGTTGGGCTATCGCAAAAGCTATTAGCTTTCTGGGTTTCTATTCACGGGATCGAAGGGAAGGACGTACGACTACCAACAAGGCTAAGAGTGCCGGTGGGAGAAGGCTATGGACGAAAGATGGTGCTTTCGTGGATACAGATGTGAAGTATTACTTGGTCGAAAAATGTAAGAATACTTTGGTGATGAGGCTTGTTAACTACCAACTTGAAGCTCCACAGCCAAGCTTCTTTATCGCACGGACCAGGTGCGCTTGTTACCAGGGTCCCTCGCTTTCACCTCGACACCCTGCGGTCAAGTGTGTCCATAACTTGGCAATATCGTTCAATTGGCAAAATCGCCATGGCTGATGAAGAACAACCTCTTCTTGATGCATATGCTCCCAATCAGTCTCATCTCTGCCAGCGGGTTAATCCGTTTCGGGGCCCTAGAATCGCGAGAAGTCGAACCCAGCTTCGGCGATTTCTCACGTCAAGGGCTGGTCACTATTCTGTCTTGCTGTTGGTTTCACTAGATGTATCATGTATTTTTGCAGGTATTTAATATTATCATCCTCTAGTCTCAAGAAATTCTAATAGCAGTATACTCACTCAGATTTTATTATTAATCTCTTCACATGCGAAGCTCGCAGCGCACAGTCTGCATGGAACACTGCTCTAGAAGCCCTCGGGATTGTGAGCTTGGTATTCTCATGCCTATTCATGGTTGAACTGCTAGCCTCGATATGGGCTTTTGGCGCCGCGTAGGCCTAATTCTACCCACTTTTTATCTTCACCCCCTACCCTGTTACTAATCAATTAAACAGATATTTTAAATCAAAATTCCATTGCTTCGATGCCCTTATTATTGTTGCCGGCTTTGTTGTGGATGTCCTTCTGCGAGGCGTAATCGAGGAAGTGGCATCCTTAGTGGTCATTTTGCGCCTCTGGCGCGTCGTTAAAATCATTGAAGAGCTCAGCGTTGGCGCCCAGGAGCAGATGGAAGACCTAATTGAGAAAGTAACAGATCTACAAAGGGAAAATGAAGAACTGAAGGCTGAACTGAAAGCACTAAAGGCGACTGCCAATAAATAACTAGAAGACTGTCGAGGATCGGGTGTTACACTTGCTCATATATTTCTTTTCAAAGTTTAGAATGGCCTGCTTGGTTGCCACTCTACTCTACGTGCAACGAATTACCCTGATCTACAGCCACCCAAGTGCTCCCTGCCATATGCTTAATATACTAGTTTTATGCAAAACTTCAATCCTGTTCCATACTTCCGTCCGATGTATAGGTTATTTTGGGAGAAGGAGCCTCCCAAAGGATTGTGAGGGGCTTATTTAAGCTGACCTGCCACGTTGCGGCCAACCTTGTAAATCACCTTTGGGCGTGGCAGTCTGCCATTAACCTTATATTGTTTGTTAGAATATGTTAAAAGTTAAAATATACGAGTTTAATTACTTACCAAGATTCCCTCGCGGAACGCAAGCTGGTTCTCGTATGTAATCGGAATTGGGTTTTCGGGAAGTTCGAGGAGTTCCTCTAAGCCAGAAAATTGCTGAGTTGTGCCCACGGTTTCTAGGTCTTCCGAAACCTGAGAACCTTCCAAGTTGCCGTGGACTACGGGCCTACTTGGACTTGTGGTCCGGTTCTCAAGGGGTGGATAGAAGCTGCAGGCTCTACGCGGCATTACCACGGGCTTGCGAGGCCCATCTAGTTCCACATGGNGGTTCAAGCGATGTGTCCTAGCAAATGCCAGCCGTTTCCCAAACGTAGCCTTTCTAGAGGGACGTTTCTTGATCTCTTCAATCTTCTTCTGCTTGTCCCAGAAGACATTGTCTATCGCATAATCGGGAAAAACTGCAAAAAGATCCCTTTCCATGGTCTGGTCTTCCTGCTGCCGGTCGTGCGGAACAGTGGGTAAGGTCTTATTTAGAGATCTCCTTTCTATGACCTTATCTGACCCTTCTGAAAACTGCTGATGCTCTTGGATCGATTTATTCCATCTCTGACCCAAGCGTTCTCGCGAATATTCTGTTTGCACACCCTCGAATGTCTCCTCATCTGTGCTTGTATCAACCCAGTCGACGCCTCGCCGTGGTGCCGAGGAAGTTGATATGCCGAGAGTTTTAGGATCCACACGAACTTTGCACTTGCCGTCCTGGGAAGATAGATACAAGGTGCTGGAAATGCCGTTCGATTCCCTGGCCGACAAACGGCCTTTTATGGCCTCATCAGCTATTTCTTCAGCTATAGGGTTCGCTCGTCTTATGTGCTTGATTTGTCTTGGCCATTCACGCAGGTTCCTACAACCCAGAGTTTTTGCTTCATCTCTGTCAATGTACCTGCTCAGGCTGAACACGCAGCGGCCGTCTGATAAGAGCTGAATATGTTTAATCCTCCCCAAGGCTTCTCTGCTGGGCGATTCTGGATGTGTGTATTTCACATCATTGCCTATAGAGTATCTACCATCTCGCAGGTATACCGTTCGAGCTTTTGGAAGTTCTGAATGTTTCTCAAAGGTGGCATGAGATTTAACAAGCCTGTAAATACCACGAGCGGTTTGTTCCCATTGTCTGCCCACTCCTGCAGAATTCCCTTCGTTTTGCTTTAGAATTTGATCATTTTTCTCGAGTGTACTTCCTGCCAGTTTAGCTTTGTGCGCCGAGGTGTCTTTCACGGGGGGCACATAATTTAAAGTAGGATCATTCTCATAACCCCTTTTAGCATCTTTCGCAAATGTCCAATAGCAGCCTTGCTTAGGATCATCAAACGGCCCCCTCGGAAGTTTAATAAAAGTCTTATGTTGGCTTAAAACAGCACCGATACCCCCTTCCCATTTCCCCACACCTCGAATATAGCACGGGAAGGTGTTAGAAATCCATAGGTGGATTTGAGCGGCCGTCAAGCGGTTGTTCTCGGATGCAAGTAATGCCATACTAATAAGATTTCTGTAAGAATAGGAAGGCGGCGGTTTCTTTGAGGGCGTGGTAAGTGAGCTACCAAAAGGGCAATGCTGCTCGCCAGCCTCGGCTCTGTCCCCGAGAGTTGTTGAGCCATCCCGCCTAGTCATAACAAGAATACCCTTGTGAGCAGGTATTCCATCCTTGTCCTCGATCCTAAGCCCCTTAGGTGATATCTCGTCATTACCTAGGGCTATTTCTGCGTTGGGTCTTTCGGTTGATTTAATAGAAATAGATCTAGGCCTTGAGGACCCAAAGTGGCTTGGCGAAGACATATTGGAAGTAACTGCTAGGGGTGATCCATGAATCTGTGATAATGCTAAAGATCCATCTCTATCGTCACTAGGCAAAGAATAACGTTTAGTCAACGACTCAGCCGGCTGCGTGGGAAGGTCTGGAGAACTGATCGCTTTAGGCATGTGTGGCTTCATATGTTTAGTCGTTTTGCTAACTATCTTTGGCTTTGAGAATCCCAATAGACCTTGCAACCATGGCCTCGATTCTGTCTTCTCGACACCGTTTTGCCCGATCGCCCCTGGATTTACTGCATTTGTCCTCGATGATGGTTGCGCATCACCATCTTTGTCCGGGATAGGAGCCGTTTCTGGAGTTTCTGGGATTGAAAGCAGTGAGTCATCTTGTTCGCCATTTGATTTCCGCTTCTCTTTACAGCTCACACTATACTAATTAGCCCTCGTACATATTAGAGAATAGGGAGGCTGACCAAGTAGGCTTGTCACCTCTACTTTGCGGTTTGAGAAGCTTCTTGCCGCAAGCCACGCAACAAACTAACGGGTGAATGGTCCTTTTGCCAAGAACTTTATCGGAGAGCTGGGAACTTCCAGTGACTTGGATGTGTCCTCTCCGTTCGTCAGGAGGCAGTGACGTTCGTCTGGAATTAAGGTTATATAGGAAGCTCGACGGACTGCTTTGGTCTGAGCTATGCGGGGCACCCCTGTGTGAATCTCGTGTTGGCGTATCGGGAATTTCGGGCGGTTCAATTCCAGTACTCGTCGTCGGCGATGCTACAACAATCTCATCAGTAGAATCCGTGTGTGAAGATTCAAGGATCATAGATCCATCAGTGAGTTCAGACTCCACTTGGTCGAGCGTATTGCGACCTTCTTCATCGAAGCCTATAGGGTTTGCTGCCAGTTGGTTGAGTTGTAGTGTTGAGGAAGGGGACGTTTGAGATGAGTGAGACCTAACTTTCCAATCCTCGGAGACTTTCAATCTGTTTTGAGTGGGAGGTTGCGGTGAAGCTACCACCACCTCCGAGATATTGCTATTACAATTTAGATCAACTATAGAGGCAGAAGAAGGTTCCTGGGGAGAAGATGAAGCCCCTATGAGTTGGTCTGTGCTTTTGAGGCTGTGACCTGGACTAGAATCTAGAGCCAGTTTGCTCGATGTCACCGCATCTGAGTTACTCGCGGAAGATGGTTGAGATGCACTAGGCTTTCGTGGCGATTTAAGGGTCTTGGATGGTCTAGATTTGATCTTTTCGCGCTTTAAGCAGTGATAGCATCGCCACGAAGACCTGATATTGTGTCAATCGCGGTCAATGCTTTCCTAAATCCATCAAGGACGACGTAGAGACTTACTCGAGTAAATTAGTAGAGCTAGGAGGTTTCTGGCACGCTTGATGAAATCGTCGACGACATGAACAGCAACCAATTAAAGGGTTATACTCAGGCGCATGAGTGTTTTTGCACAGGTGACAGCGAGAATCCCGAATTTTCGAAAGTGCTGAAGATGTGTCTGAAGGAGTAAGAGCACCTGACAGAGATGCCTCGTCGTCCTCTCGAACACGAGGCTGTAAGTGGGTCGAAACCACTGTATCACTGCGCGGACGCGCCGGATGTAGAACTTGAGTGACCTTCGCAGATGTAAAAGAAACTATGGAGCTGGACTGGTTGTTCCTAGAATAGGGTTAGTTGCAGGCTCATAGAATGAGGATAAACAACTTGCCTATTGTCCTTTAATGTACCATCTAGCAGAGAATGTTGGGAAGGAACGACTGAAGATCCTGTGCACGCCTTCTCTCCTGGCAGCTCCTTGAAGGTTTGTAAAGGGGCTGCTGATTGTCCATATTCAAATTTACGATGGCCGTTTGGCTGTGGTACCGCGTTGGCGGATTGACCCTTGTCGATTTTTTCCCTCGCTAAATCGGCGGTAGGAGTCGACCTTAGTTCGCCTGGTTCTGTCAATTTTGGAGGAATGGGGCTGGAATTTTCGGTGGAACAGAGTTCTGAGGCATCATTTTGCAATGGTTGGCCTCTAGACCAAGACATGGCCATCGTATAACTGAACAACCGCTGTAAGTTGCATTCTCTGTAACATCGCGAAGCCTGTTCCACTCCGGACTGACTACGTTCAAACGTAATGTAATACCCTGTACTGTCCATAGTAATGTCCTTGACACCGTATTTTCTGAGGCGCTTAAATAAGTGTGGAACCGTGGTATGAAGTGTAGGTACGTGATGTGAAGAAATAAAAATATGTGGACCAGCTTTGGTGTTATTAGGCACAAGCGGTTCGATAAAGGTAGGCGCTGAAGGCTTCTTGAACGGTCCTTTGGATGACCCTTTTGGCCCTTTGGGTACTTTGGAAAAATCAAAACCTTCACGAATTGAGTCACTGGTTGATCCACTTGCTTCCACTCCTGTCTCAGAAGGGGAAATGCCAGGCATTGGAGTGCTTTCTGCCTCTCGGTCACCATTCCCAGTATAGCTATTACGTACAGCAGTGGACACCTTTGAGCTTGGATTCACTGAAGCTTCGCTCTCGGCTATCGAGTCTTTTCTGGTCCGATGTGCCGAGGTTTCAGAACTTAGATCCGACCGATTTTGGCATTTGCTAGGGCAACTCTCGGAATATTGAACTGATGTTGAGAGTGCGGGTGTGTAGCGGTCAACGAAGCCACCGTTACGAGCTCTAAAGAAGTCTTTGTAATCAACGTCTTGGGGCGAATATCTGTCTAGTCGACGACGCTTTCGCGGCGGGGGCGATGTTGAAGGAGAGTTCAACGGCCTCTTATACTCAAGACGTCGATTATCGTAGGAATAAGTACTGTTTTTGCCAAAACCTGGAGAAGCGCTATTGGGAGGCGAGGAATTTGAAAACGCCTGCGACGCGTCATTATCATAGATATGAGGCGTAGTGAAGCTGTCTCCCATCGATAACTTGTTGTTTGGCACTAATGAGGTTAGGAGATTTCTGAACATTGTTTGAAGGCTAGACATCTAGGAACTACCTAATATATTATGTAAAATTTCCTGTTAACATAATTAGCATCATTCTAGAGACTAATTTCGTGCAAAAAGTCTTGGATGCCTATCTCAGATCTTTTCAGTCTATTTTCAGTCATCAAGTCGCCACCTTCAAGGTTCCAGTCTCACGCCAGTCCTATGTCACGCGCCTCAGCTACGGCGTGTGACCTTATAGCCAATCCGTCTGATATAAAAGCAGAAGAGGTTTGAGCAAACCTGGTAACTAGAAAGCTCCGGCTTGCAGCTCTGCGCCATTGCCATTAAAGACAGCTCGTGGAGAGGAAGCTAGAGCTGGCCCTCCATATTGTGGCGCCCTCATTTGAGGTGTATGTACTCCTGATACTCCCAATTTCATATCTCTACCTTTAGATTTGCATACTGAGATTAAAAGAGCCTGCTAATGTAATATAAAAAGCTAGGGCAGAACCTCGCAAGCGTCCTTGGCCGCGTACGACTGCATGACAGGCAGAGCCGGAACCATCAGAAGGCGACTTGCGATATGACCTTTTACCATTGATTCATCATCGAAGGGCGAGAATTGCGTGATTGGGTTGCCGTGCAACAACAATCATTAAATAAGGAATGTCTCACCTGGTGGCTGTTGATTCGGTCTGCACTGACATCAAGGAGAGCTTGAACTGGCTCGTCAGAGAAGCAAAGGTGCTCGAAAGATGGCGATTTCATGCCTCCCCGCGAGCTTCGATTCATTTAGACAGAGTGAGGTGAGATGAGAGGCAGGCGCGGTGCGAGATGAAGTAGAAACGAAAGTGGAAAGCACCGATCCAAGCCTAATCTAGGCCGGTAGAGAGCATACCATTAAGACAGAAGCATGCGTAGATATGGCTTTTGTATTCGCAGCGCGCCCCTCATCTGAAGAAGGGAAGACGTCAACTGTGTTGTTGAGACGTGCGGCGGCAGGGTTAGGACGAGGAAGCTAAAACTAACTAGAAGCACACGCCAGAAGCTTAAACCTAATGCAGCCACAAGCTCGCGTACCTAATCTAATCGGTGCCAAGCTCTCCCGCATTCACATCGACCTCCGTTTGAAGTGGCCTTTCGGATGTAGACAGCTGTTCTTTCCCCTACTTTCGTCTTTATACTCCGTTAACTTGGGGGACCATCTTTTGGAAATCCATGGAATTTTTGAAGTCTGCTGTTGCCTCAGCAATATCCAAAGGGCCATCTTTTCCCTACGCATTTGGTGAAAGAGTTGACATCGACCAGTCCATCTGGACCCTGCATAACGGAACAAAGCGAGTACGACCACAAGTTCGTAGTCGTTAAGAGCACTATTAACCCGTACCTGCTAGGAAGATGGCTCGAGGTGCAGCATATTTTCCTTCGATATCGCCGCGAACAAGTCGCGACTGCCATTAGCACGAAATGCCCTGCGTAAATTGCGGACTATCCGCCATCCAGGAGTGATTAAAGTCCTTGATACCGTTGAAGTATGTATTGTAATCGCAAAATGACTGCGGGATATGAAACTTAGAGCGTTATAGACAGAAACGTACATTTACATTGCGACTGAACGTTTGACCCCACTAGGATGGCATACAAGGAGGAAGAGCCTTGCTGAGGAAACTATAAAATGGGGTTTACATAACATTGCTGTAGGTATAGCACTAGGTGATCAAGATCGGATGATTCTGATTTTCTGTGGTATAGAAAACAGTCAAGTTTATAAACGCAGAGGCTGCTTCTATCCATGGCTGTATCCGCACATCCTCTATTTTCACTGGCGAGAGCGGTGAGTGGAAGTTGGGGGGCTTCGATATTCTCAGCTCCGTGAAGGACGATGAAGCTATCATATATGTGTGTACAATTCCCTACACCCTTGGAGCAGTGTTGACAGCTGGCAGACTTACGGAACTCTAACCCCCGACTTCGGACGGTATGCACCACCCGAAGTATCAAATTCTGGTTGGGAAATTATCAAACGGAACCCAATTCATGCTGTTGATGCATATAATTTTGGAACCCTTATCGTCGAGGTGTTTAATGGCAGTTTTGTAGGCGCAGAAGTTGGACAAACCAAAAACTTGCCACCTAGTATGCACCAGAGCTACAGGCGACTGATTAATTCGAACCCAAAGGTCAGGCCTAGTGTCGCCCAGTTTTTGGATCAAGGGCGGAGGAATGGAGGCTTCTTTCAAACGCCGTTGATACAAATAACTGAGGATATCGAGAGTCTGGGCTTGAAAGCCGATGCAGAAAGAGACGAGCTCCTAAGGTGAGCCTTTCAATCAATTCAGAATTCATATGGCTAATGTACAACACACCTGCTAGCCAACTAGATGAAGTTTCCGATGATTTTCCTGAAGATTTTTCCAAGATGAAGATCCTCCCAGAGTTGCTTAAATCCGTTGAGTTTGGGGGTGGTGGTCCAAAAGTTTTTGGGGTTGTCATGAAAATCAGCTCGAAACTATCGGATGAAGAGTACGATGCGCAAATCACTCCAGTCATAGTGAGGCTATTCGCAAGCTCGGATCGAGCTATACGCGTGTGCTTGTTAGATAATTTTCCCCTTATGATTGACCATCTCTCACAGAAGATTGTTAATGATAAGATATTCCCTCAAATGGTGTGTGATCCCATCCAATCAACTTAATTTGTTGCGCCGGTGGTACTAACAGTTCCAAAGGTTACTGGGTTTACGGACGTTGCTCCTGTTGTACGGGAACAAACAGTTAAAGCCGTGCTTACAGTGGTTACCAAACTGTCAGATCGTACGATTAACGGCGAGCTCCTCCGGTATTTAGCAAAGACGGCAAACGACGAGCAACCTGGCATTCGTACAAATACAACAATTTGTTTAGGCAAGATTGCGCGTAATCTTGGCAGCAATGTGCGTTTCTTTACGATATGCTAAAAGGGGGTGGTAGCTAATGTTGACTTGATAGACTCGTACTAAAGTCCTCACCGCAGCTTTTGCAAGATCTTTGCGAGATCCTTTTGTACATGCTCGTAATGCCGCTCTAATGGCACTGGCCGCTACATCTGATTTATTTAGCGAAGAGGACTGTGCTGCAAAATTTCTTCCAGGAATTTGCCCCTCTCTGGTGGACAAAGAAAAGTAAGCTCATGAATCAAATTAGCATCACAAACTTCTCTAAACCTTCTGCCTTCTGTAGGATAGTTAGAGACCAGGCCAACAAAACCTTGGACCTTTATCTGCAACGCATTCGCAAATATAGCCAAAACCTTCCCGAGACTGCTTTACCACCTCAGACAACCATAGGACCAACGAGCGCCAACGCCCCGCGTATGGGTACCCCGCAACAAGACACTTCGTGGGCTGGCTGGGCTATATCTTCCTTTACAAACAAACTTGCATCGGCTAGCGGGGAAATGCAATCTAATACTAACGGCAGTGAGGTCGCTCAGCAACAGCAACGCCCATCATCAGTACCCCCCACAACTTCTTATAACAATGAGAGGCCTACAACAACCAACCCATTTCAACATGGTAGCCTAGCTAAACCTAGCCGCAATCCTGCTAACACCTTTGCCCCAACATCCTTAGAGACTGCAAACAACGAAATTGAGACTGAAGATTTTGGCGCCGCATGGGGTGACGAAGAAGTGGGGGCAGATACGTCTACGTCCTTCGACCCGTTTGCCCCAAGTGCGCTCTCAGACACTCCTGCAGCCACTTATGACGACAAAGGCGAGCCTGATTTCGCGGGTTGGCTGACCGCGCAAGCCCAAGCGAAACAGAAAGCCAAGAATTTATTGCCTAAGGGCTTAGCCAAACCATCACAAACAACTTTGAACAGGCCAAGCATAGGAGCGAGATCAAACACCACTGGCCAAGTAGCGATAAAGAAGGCGGCCGTGTTACCAGCGAGAACGAAACCCGCCGCGTCTGTGAAAAAGGCTCAGCCGAAAGAGGAAGACGAAGGATGGGGTGATGCCTGGGACTGATCGGGAAGCCTGATTTAGCTCTTGATTGATTTGCGATGGGCGCATCGAAGCTTGAGTTTCTTTTAAGTACTCTGTGCTATAGCGGGGCATTATAGAGGTGCTGGGCGATATGGATCATCCAATTCATCGTCGTATTGGGGGTAAATAGTGGTCATTCCACATGTTTGAGCTATTTGGTGCCTGTCAATCCTCGGTGTACTACGTATATCACTCTATGGAAGATGTTAGAAGGTTTAATGAGTACTGATGTAGACTCTAGCCGAAGTTGAATAGGCGAAGCTGGAGCTCGGCTGACCAGCACTCAAATTCGTGTTCTCAGTTCTCCAATTTACCCTAAATGAATACCCTTGAAAGTCTACGCTGAGCAATAGCATGCATGCATACATGCATTCATTATTTTATTTGGTGTCGTGCTATCTCTCTAAACATATTATACATTCTCACTCAAGCTTTTCATTTCTTTTCAATCATCTCTTTGTCTGCAGGTTTCCGATCCTTCTGTGCTAATTCCTTCGCCTCAACGATTTCCGTCTTGGTAATATCCATAGCTTCCAGATATTCTACGAATGCGAGAACAATTTTCTCCAGTCCACTCTTAAGTACTTCGAGCAGTTCTTCCGTCTCTGGGATCCTCCTGATTTCATCCTCATTCTTCCCTTCGAGATCAGTGTCCGTCCAGTGAACCTCGATACCGCTCACAAACCCCTCAATTTGCTTGATTGCTGTTACGAAGGCCCTGATAATCTCTGGAATATCTTTGTAGACCTGGCCTAAACTGTCTTCTTTCAAACTGCAGACTGCAAGGCCTGTAAGAGCACTCGCAGCGTCAGCAATCATACCGGCGCGACCGTAAGGTGTTCCAGCTACAACCAATTTTGCATTTCGTCGGAGAGACTTGCGGAATGGGGTGCCGATAGGAGAGCGGATAACAAGCAAAAGTTGAGTTTGTAACCGGCTAGTTAAAGTACCAGAGCTGAGCTGTGCCTTCCTTTCGGAGGCTAATAAAGTGTTGCTGTACTCGAGGAGCCTCTGCGTAGGGGGACTCGATCCGGGAGGAGAAGCGTGTGTCTTGGCAAAGTCGCTGGCGAAATTACCAAGCTTGTCAAGCCGTGTAGAAGGGTGAGCATTTTTGCCGATAATCTCGTCCTCTTTCAGAGGTTGCGAAATTCGGGGAAGGGTTTGGACAGGTTCCGGCTTCTTCATGGCACCAGGATCTGGAGTAGGAGATTGAACGGCCTGAATTCGTTCGCTAACACCTCTAATCTCGGCGAGGCAGACAGCGAGGACCTGTTTCCAAGTCGAACCATTCTTGCGATCAATTTCTTCGTAAATAGATCTACGGCGCGTGTCGAATCGCTCCGTAATCAGGACGAGCTCCCAGAATGCAACATTCTATGATAGCATTAGCTTTATTAGGGCCTAAGAATATATAAATAGGGGGAACATACTCTTGGCACTTCCTTTTTAGCTTTGAGACCATTTAAGAGACTCCCATTGGGATCTTTGGAGTCATCCGTGATTGGCTTCTCCTTTTTCAGTGGTTCTTGAGCAAAATATGCATCGAATGCCGTATTTGTGAATTGCCATAACAAGGTTAGGAGAAATCCTTCGACGACGAATCGAGCCCAAAGTTCTGCGAGCGCTGGGTTTGCGCTAGGTCTAGATGTTTTCGCCAGGCTGAAGATCCACCTCCCAAACCTATAATTCCATTCCCATACTGCTTGCCGCAAGAAGACAAAATATAGCAAGCTCCCGCCGAAGAGAACAAATAGCATAATAATAAAGGAATTGGAAACCATCTGTTTCGATTTCGCCCAAATTTGAGTACGGGGCATTATGGAGCTGTCACCTGTGTTGTTGGATTTCTTCTGTCCCTTCAAAACGGGGAAGGCGACCCTGTCGTAATCTTTGTATAGGTGAATCGTTGATTGCGCCACTGCTAGACACAAGAACATGAACCGAAGAAACATTGGTCGTTCATTTAACCGAATACGCTCGTGGGTTCTAACAGTCATTAGCAAGCTCCATATGCCTAACGAGGAACGTACAACGGCCTGGGGGTGGAGGGAACGATAGATTTAAATGTACCTTCCATAGTCCGTAAAGCCCAATTTAGCATTCGGAGCTTGCGACCAAATATAAGTTTCGACGAACAACCATGTTGAAACTATATACCAAAATAGGGTCATAATAGTATTGAGACGAAATAGGTATTTGAAGAAGGTTTCGAAAGGGTAATTTGTTGTTCTTTCACCAACTGAGAGCCTGTCAGTGCGTTCAGTCGCCCTTAATACCAGGTTTACTAACTGTGCATCTGTGAGACTCTTAACACGTAAATAGCCATGCTTGCTATACATAGCAAGCCAGTCCTAATTCCAGCAAAGCCTAAGGGAAACCACGGCCAAAAGACTGTAGTGTAGAGGTTAGCCTTTCCCCGCTGTTGAACTTTGTTCAGCCATGGACTGCTCACAGTTGTTCCATTCTCCCATCCACACAGCTTCCGTATAACATAGACAAATTGTAAGGGTGAAGGCACTTGTGAATCTCCGATGAAGTGCTGGGGTTAGAAAATCCCGGTATGGCCTTGCTGTTGTTCGTGGACTCATGGTTTCGATGAGGGTTGCTTTGTTTGCTAGAAGGAGTGGAGAGCACTGTGGCGGAAAACTTGCGGCTCAATTCACATCAGCCTAGTAAAGAATGACAAAGTGGGCGACTGTTTAATAGTGAAGGAGGAAGGAGAGCGTTGGTTTTGGCAGCCCGCGTTGTCCTCTCTTCAGAGGAGCTCCAAGCAAAACATTCGCCAAGACGGGAGCTTGGCGACAGGGCGGCACCTGCTTCGGCCCTTCCATCATAAGCGTAGGAGCGCCATAGGCACCTCTTTCCCACAGAGCATCTTGCCATCTTTTCCAACTAACAACTTCCTATTATCCTCCTATACCGATGACCTTCGGCAAGTTCACATAGCTTTATTTCATTCAGGATTTAGTAAAACCATGTCCTTCCAGGATTCATCAGCCCTCGAGTCGCAGCCGACGACCTGGAGGCGCGAGGACGACCCTCAATACAGCGACGACCCCGAATTCCGTCACTTTACACAAGATCTGTCCGACAGACTCTTTTCCTTGACCTCTAATATATCGCGACTCTCAAGCCAAGTCGCTCTGCTTGGCACAAAGCGGGAGACTGAGCGGGTGAGGGAGAGAGTGCGGGACTTGATCGACGAAACTTCAGCAAGCTTTAAAGATATTGGAGAGGGCCTTAAGAAGGTTTCTACGTGGCATGACTTAGGGGTACGTATCCTGAGCTTGTACCTCTGGAATTTAGTGTCGTGATTATTTCATTACATGGCCTGATAGCCACAGACAGCTTATCAATGC
Source organism: Cenococcum geophilum 1.58 (assembly GCF_001692895.1). Classification (NCBI taxonomy): domain Eukaryota; kingdom Fungi; phylum Ascomycota; class Dothideomycetes; order Gloniales; family Gloniaceae; genus Cenococcum; species Cenococcum geophilum. The sequence continues at coordinate 445,377 of NW_027137582.1, read as the reverse complement.
TAACGGGTACTTCCGGCACAGCCATCACAGAAATTCACTCAAGGAAAGCTCAATCGAGAGTTCAAAGCTTCTCTCACCGAATTTCAGGTACTCCAACGTCAAGCAATTGAAAAAGAGCGGGCATCCGCCTCCGCAGCTCGTGCTGCGCTCCAGGACCAATCAGGATCGCCAACTCAAGAGCACGGCGGGTTTGGACAGCAGCAAGAGCAGGAACAGCTACGACTGGCATCTCAAGACGAGGTTGACTTTCAGGAATCACTAATTATCGAGCGGGAATCCGAGATACGCAACATCGAACAATCTGTTGGCGAACTAAACGAGCTCTTCCGAGATGTCGCTCACATGGTACACGAACAGGGTGAACAGCTCGATCTTATTTCGGAACACGTCGAGATTACGAACGAAGCCTCGCAGGGCGCGCACAAAAACCTTGTTCAAGCTAGCAGATACCAGAAGAGTGCACGAAGCAAGGCATGCATCCTATTGATTATCCTAGCAGTGGTACTTACTATTATTATCCTGGCAGTTGTTGTAGATTAGCTATTTTTTCATCTGGCCACAAATTTACTTCGTGCTGATTTTGGGGAGTTCGTTGGTTTGGTTTGAGCATTAGCTATGCCGATGGCGTACGGCGTGATACTCCCTCCGTAAGGGTGGCAAGGTTTGAAGTACATAAGTTTCATTTATATCTTGTCATCAGATGTAGGATTATTGGAGAGGATTCTTTGTAGGAGAGTGTTTTCTATGAGCGGTTACTTTCCAATACCACCGCGGCTGTGCAAAATCCTGGCGTTCTTTCTCCTTTACTTTGCAATATCGATCAACGCAAGCCTAGGCTTGCGCTGCAACAGTTCTATAATTAAACCACAATACTTAGTTTCCCCCAGCATGAAAGAAACTGTCGTTTGCTGTCAGGATTCTTCCGAATCGATTACAGGGTCCCCGCCCCGAGCTATAATAACAGCTAATATAGTACATTTTTACACGCACACTACTACGTCTCGGTTTGAACGCCAGTGCTATGCCCCTAATACCAAAGCTCTATGCTTACACCAAAGTTACCCACATCATAATTTCATAAGCCCATTAACCTGCTCACCCTCATTTTCCATCCTTCAAAGCTATTTAACTTCGGCCTTACATCGAGGTAGAAGTTAAGTTCTTTGCCAGCCTTCTTCTCGTCTCTTCCAGCATAGAAATCTATTACATACTCGATCTTCATCCCGCACCTATCTACGACCCAGTCATGTCTATCAAAAGGCGGTTGATATCCCAGAAGGGTATTGAGTCGCGCCCTAGGAGTCAAAGCGGATGAGAGACCGCTGAATGATTCGAGGCGAGGACCACCACATCTAAAGACGTCAGATGGCAAAGATATGTTGTATGTGCTGTTATATGCGCGACTTACGATTCGCCTCCCCTTCTCATTTCCCATTCTTTAATTTCCTTCCATGCTTGCTCGTTCACCGCATTGTGGATTGGCACGATTGTCCTCATGTCTGCTTCATCTGGGCTATAGTTCTTCCTCTTCATGGCATTGAAAAACATTTGCTCAGATGGATATATCCAATTCCCGCTACTCTTGTCCGACCCCGTCTCCTGCTCATTGTTCGCTGGTCCTGCAGGTCTCGAAGAGTCTCTCGGAAGTGCCCGTGGAATAGAAGAGATCTCACGGTCTACCTTAAGATGAGCCCTCATAAGAGACGATAATGAATTGGTTGGCTGGGGGAGGGTGGGCTGATCCATCTGGGACGAATCGCAGCTTTCGGCCTGGAGGGGTGATGCAAGAGGTTTTCCAGATGGCTTCCGCGATTTTGCTTGCTCGAGCCATGCTGCGCGAGTTTTGTGATCTACAGGGCAGGCTGCAGGTGACGCCTCGGCTTCGTTAGTCATGACTGACGGGTGTATAGAGATAGAAAGAAGTTTTGTGCAGGGTAGCTTCGCGATGATGCGGAATCAAGTTAAGCTCATCGCCAAGCTCGGATGGCTTGCGAACAGAAAGCAGGCATCACAAAGCATGCAGGGTCCAGCACCACTCCGCCATTCTCAGCTCCGTTTCCACCCCACTCCACCCCTCCCCTCCCTCCTCCCCCAGCGTCACACTACATTATCACGTTATGCACCTGTCAATTGCCTTCCCCCATTACGACTCCTTCGAATAGCCCACGCACCCTTAGGTACAGCCCCTGTTTTAGAACTCCGTCTCGCGTAAGCAGTGTGGTAGACCGCACCTCCGTCGGACTGCCGTTATACTTGGCTCTTCCGTTTGAAATTAACCTCTCCTCCACTTTCGACCGCCGTATCTTCTAGCAAACAATTATCATCAACAATGGCAGATAATAAAGTGTACAGAGCGAGCACAACAGCTCCTGTGAATATCGCTGTTATCAAGTACGCCCCAAATGCCTTCCCGAAGAGCTGATTCTAATTCTCTTGTAGATACTGGGGGAAACGCGACCCTAAACTCAATCTCCCCACGAATTCCTCTCTCTCTGTCACCCTCTCACAATCTGACCTCCGCACCCACACCACTGCCTCTTGCAGTCCTAAATTTACATATGAAGATTCTCTCCTCCTCAATGGCTCTCCTCAAGATGTCTCAGGCGCTCGCACCCAAGCCTGTTTCCGTGAGCTTCGTGCCCTTCGCAAGAAACTCGAAGCCGAAAACCCTTCCACTCCGCCTCTATCTACCTACCCCTTAAAGATTGCCAGCGAGAACAACTTCCCCACAGCCGCCGGTCTCGCGAGTAGTGCGGCTGGGTTTGCGGCGCTCGTCCGCGCAATCGCAGATCTCTACCAACTTCCTTCCTCTCCCACAGAGCTCTCTCGTATCGCACGCCAGGGTTCTGGATCGGCGTGCCGCAGCTTATTCGGCGGCTACGTGGGCTGGGAAATGGGCAGCGCGGCCGACGGCTCAGATAGCGTGGCATATGAGGTCGCGCCGGCATCCCACTGGCCAAACATGNGCGCTCTGATTCTCGTTGTCAGTGCAGCAAAAAAAGGCGTGAGCAGCACGACAGGCATGCAGACGACCGTTGCGACCTCTGCTTTATTCCCGGCGCGAGCCAACGAGGTCGTGCCGAAGCGGATGAAAGAGATGGAGGAGGCAATTGCAGCAAAGGATTTCGAGATGTTTGGTAAGGTAACAATGAGGGATAGCAACGGGTTCCATGCCACATGTTTGGACACAGAACCACCGATTTTTTATATGAACGATGTCTCGAGGGCAGCAATTAGAATCGTGGAGGGAATAAACGCCGCAGCGGGAAAGACGATCGCCGCATACACATTTGACGCCGGCCCAAACGCTGTCATTTACTACCTTGAAGAGAACGAGAAGGCAGTGGCGGGCCTCTTCAAGGCTATGCTGGGGGCAAAGGAAGGTTGGGGTGGAAACAGGGGTGCCGCTGTTCCTGTTAACGATGAGGCCATGGCGAAGGTCGAAGATCATGCTGCTCCGGTGTCCACGACGCTAAAGGAGGGTGTAAGTCGAGTGATATTAACTGGTGTCGGTGAGGGGCCGGTGAAGACGGAAGATAGCCTCATCGATGAAGCGGGAGAGGTAATCCATCGGTGATAGTAGGAGGACATGGAAATGTTGTAAAACTCCATGTCTCCAAAAGCTCACTTCAACACGAGCGCATTAGCATCATTAAGTCGAGGAGTGTGGCATGATTTATAGAGAAGGGCCTATCTTCTTACTCTTGTATAGGAAAAATAAAGCATTTGTTATGATATCCTAGAGCTGAGCTGTTCTTTTCACGAGTAAAGTCAACTAGTCTGACAGCCCAACTACCTGAAACTAGAAATGTGCTATTGAATCCCGTAGGAGAATAGGAAAATAGATGCATAAGGACTCTTGATATAATTTGAGGGATCCTGAGCCCTCACCCATTGTTCGAGAACGTGAATAAAGGAATTGCCAAGCTTTTCTCGAGTGTCCCGCCGCGAGTTCAAAGCGGTTAAGACCTATCAGAGGTACACTTTACCCAGCATTTGGGGTGTAGTTGCATTTTATGGCCCCGATGATACTTCAAAAATCCTAAGATCATATTAGAAATCTCGAAATTTCACGGATGTGTATGCACTTGGAACTTTCCAACTGACTTTCACCAGTTTAGGTACTGAAACGAGTGTACTCTAGAAAGAAATAAGAAACACCGACGTGCTCATTGGGGGGAAAGTAGAAAGAAAGTAAAGTTTGATATACATATTCAAGTAGGGGATGCCAGTTAATGCAGTCGTACGAACTAGTCCTTTCGTCTAGAATTCAAATCAAAATTTCACCCACGCGCTTGCCCGCTCACTCTAGAGGAATTCCTACTGGCAAGCAACCACTCAACGCCGAGTACGCCACCCTATTTCCCCCATCCGCCCCCCCCCCTAAAGATATAAAGAACCCGCCAGGGCCAACGAATCATATACAACAATAAACAGTAAATCCAACCCCGGCGTCGCCACATAATTATTTTAATTCACTGCACCACATACCCGAGCTCCCTCAATCTCTTACAATTCTTCATGTCAAGCTTTCGCGCTTCCACCATTTTTTCCTCGTCTTGGAAGAACCAACCCTGAGCATCCTGCATCATTCGGGCCTGTTTCTGTTGTTCCATCTCACAGCCCACATTCAGCTGGTGTACATATTTGATCTCTGCCGACTTGTCCAACTCTCGCCACTTCTTTGCACTATAATCCTCCACTTCGGCAGGATTCACCCAGTAGGGGATCTTGAGACGTGTGGAGGTCCGTATTTGCGTATTCGGTGGTTTAGCGGTGTCGAAGCGAACTGAGGGCCCCTGGGGTGTTGGTGCGGAGCTGAAGAAGGAGGAGAGAAGGGGGAGAATGAATAAGAGGAGAAGGGGCAGGAGAGAGGATAAGGCACTAGACGCGCTCGGCGAAGGCTCGAAGCCGGGGGTTTGCGCTGTAGTGGGTCGTCTACGTGGCCGTCCGCCGCCGAATTGGTGCACACGGATGCCGGGACCACCACCTATATTAAAAACAAAGTTCGGCCCTGTATCGAACAGACCGCCTCCTGAGTGGTTACGTTAATAGGGGTTCGAGCGGTCAACGATGTTCAAAAAGAGGGGGACGGTGGGAGGGGAAGTGGAACTGATAGCGATGCTTGGAGTGTGCTGGAGGGTTGGGGGAGGGTTGGGGATTGGTCTGATGCTGATATTGTTTTGAGGTGGGCGGATTTGGGTTCTGTTGCATACCAAAAGGTCCTCCGAATCCACCGCCCATCCCCCCCCCGAAAAACTGTCTGAACATCTCCTCGGGCGATATTTCCTCTTCCCACATCGGACCCTGTCGGCCTGGAGTAGCGCCAGAGGAACGCGCAAAGTTGCTGAAGGGGGAGGCGCCAGAGGCGGAGCTGCTGGGAAAGCGGTTGTCGGGATCCCCACCAAATTTATCGTACTTTGCTTTCTTGTCCGGATCAGAAAGAACTTGGAAGGCCCGCGAGACCACTGTTGATGTTGAAGATAAATATTAGCTCTCCGGTTATGGCAAAGATAGCGCATCCTATTCGCATCTATCCCAAGTACTGTACGATTTCTGGGTACTAACTCTTAAATGCCTCGTCAGCGCCTTCATAGCCATTCTTGTCCGGGTGTGTTAGAAGGCTAAGTTTTCGATATGCCTTCTTTATTTCCCCTTCAGATACTGTTGCTTTCACTTCTTCTAAACCTAAGATCTCGTAGAAAGCCGTGGGAGAGCATCGCTTTATCCGTATTACGGCTGTCTTCTGCTCAACTGTAAATGCTCGTCCGGAACTTCCATCGTGATGCGCGCGGTGTTTGGCGTCGCCGTTAGGTTTGGGGTCCGCTCCGCTAGCTTTGGCGGACATTGCGATGAAGGGCGGTGTGTGCCCGTGGTGGGAGTGTTGGACCTCGACGATGCAAGGATTGGGGAAATATTGGAACAGATTAACAACAAGCAGAAGAAGGATAGATGCACTGGGAGCTGATGGTGATGGGGCGCCGAGGGGGTTGTTTGGCGGCACCCTGTATTATTTAGATGCCACTTTGAACTGTCCTGATTCCTGAAGCGACCTGGGGCCTGTGCGCCAAACTTGCTATGACGGCAGCAGCAAAGAAGGTCGGGCTGTTTTAACACAACATCCTTCTCGAGCCTTCAATCAGCTATATTTTTGCAGCCATGCCGGACCAACATACGGAAGAAAGGGTAAAGCAAGGCACCATTCACTCATTGCGGACATGGGGAGGTTTGCACTCCAATTCCGCTGTTTTCCAGTAGTTCAGATGCTCATTCACGCATGAAATCTTCTAGAAAATCCGCTGCCACCAACGCTGCTTGCAACCTTGATAACAGCACAGCATATGCGCCCATTTCAGCCACTGCCAATGATATTCCCTCCAATTCTCCTCTTCTCAAGTTACCTCAACATCAACTCCTATAAAATAGACGCTGCGGGTATCACTGCGGCCTGGAGCGGATTATATCTGTTGTTGGCAAGCCGTCGTAAACAGGTGAGTCTATCCAATACGTTCGAGAGCTGCCTTGCTACGGCATTACGTTGCAGCCATTGGGTCAACCACACCTAATTTCCATGAGTATTAACCTATTCTTGATTATCATAGGGGCTAGCAAAGAAATTTGGTGCCCGAGGGATAATACGTGGTGCAACCTTGGGTCTTTGCGCTACCAATCTGGCCGGATGCGGTGTTGCATATGCATTTGGACGGCGCAAAACAGATGAAGAGTCAACGTGATCGTTAAAGAGCAAAGTTTGTAAGATTTATGTACTATAGTCTATGCAAGAGGTAAGAAGCGCGACTTTGAGCGCTATGCGTGCTCGAATTATCCTATCATTTATGTGATACACTGAGGTAGCATAGAAACTGTGGCAATCGATTCTCATCCTTGCAGGCCTGCGACACCACCAGAAACCATTGCAACAGCCTCAAAAGCGTCCATTGCATCCTACTAGTCACTTGGCTTTCGAGGATACCACGCAACAGAAACCCTGGGAATTCTCTTGTTAGAGGAAGCCTTCTACTATAGCCACCAAAGGCCTCCTACAGTTAGTGTTTAGACCTATAATATCACCGCAATTTCTACCGGCTCTATACAGCTGGCACTGCGGGCCAGAGCTCCCATTTCGTTACATTCTTATAAGTTATTTTGCACAACACTCCTTGCAGCGGCCTGATAAGATGCCTGCAATCCAAACGCCGCGACTAAACGCACAATGTTGTATCCTTTGACCTCTAATGATACGCGGTTACGCCAGACGCCTATAATGCATATCGCGCCACACCAGAACAAACAAATGCCTCGTTTCGCGCCTTTTCCGTCACAGCCACTAGATCCCGGGGCTATGTCTCGGTCAAGCTGACGTATCCATTGGCTCTCCTTCCACAGCAGCAGACGTTTCTCCGATCTTCTTGCCCCTTTTTTCTGCCTTGAACGCCTCGATGCGCGCCTTCATCTCTACATCAGGGATCACATCCTCAATCTTTAATGGCGTGCGATTAAAGGGATCGTTCGGATCACTCAGTAGATGACTCCGAAGCGTGCTGCGGTCAAGAGTGACCCTGCTCCTTGGTAAGATGACAGGATCCTCCATCAATGTTGCCATCAATGGATCGCAAAGCTCGTCAGGAATATCTCCATAATCCTGCTCCTCCTGCTCATCAGCCTCTTTAGCTGCTTGGATCAGATTGCCTAATTTCTCCCATTCCTGGAGCTGTTCGGGCGATTTGAGAGCATATCGTTGCATAATAGTCATTGCTTTCGTGAAGTTGGAAGGTTTGTATGAGCGCCCATCTCGTGCAACAGCTCTGTGGAATGCAGTCTTGTCTTTCAAATTAAGGTAGACATCGACGATCTCAGCGAGCATTTGCTTCGGCCTCCAGCCGTACTCCTCACCATTCTCAACCTTCAAGTTCGAGGACTTAGGGCCTACCAGCGCATCCAGATTGTAGTCCAACATGTCAGCCAAACGTTGAACGATTTCCGGCATAGTAAAGGAGTCTTCCAGGGCTTCCGTGAAGAGCTTTAACATTGCAACAGTCTCATTAGTCAGCTGCATGTACCCTTTTGCTTTGCTTTGAGCAGCTGATAAGGCTTCTTCCTTTTCTTGCCGAGCATTGGCATCTAGCGACTCCGGGGGGCTATGGAGCTCTTTCGCTAGGTCGTGTATTTGCTTAAAAGCGGTGAATGACTCATCCAGGACAAATGTAACATCGTTGAGTAAGAGGTTGACGAAACGGACGAAGAAGTCAAGGTTAAGTCTGCGGACCATTAGTCATAGTATTAAGGCATAAAAGGTTCCGATAAACTCGCCTTGCTTCAGTCCCCAGATTTTCGCGATATATTGGATTCGGCCAGATACACCTGATCACTTGGAAGATCTCGTAGCGAATGTTGAATTTGTCAAAGAACTGTGTATGGGTGCCTGTGCTTTCGCATTCGATATAAAACTTCATGAGAGCGTGAAGTAGATGTTTTGTTGCAAAATCGGATGCGTAGAGAAGATCACCTAAGACTCCTTTAGCCCGGCCGTATATGGGCCAGACACCATGGAATAGGATTGTGACCAGTCCGGACTTCAAATAAGGATTTTTAATATACTCCGAGCTACGCAAAAATGTTATGCAGATCATCATCAGCTCGTCACATTGGGTAGACGTAATAATTTGCGGTATGTTCCTAGTAATAAACTTGAAGTTATCAACAATGTCTTCGAGAAAATACTCAGGAAGACATTTGAAAACTTCAGGTTGTTCTTCAACGAGAGGAAGTTGCAAAGGTTGCCGAGGAAAATTCAGTCCGGGAGATACAAGTCTGAGTAACCAGACGATAACATATCTCATGAATTGCATAGAGCGTGCTTGACTAAGTTCGTCAAGGAGGACTCCCTGAATGGCCAGGATAGTACAGTGCCCTTTCTCTAATTGATCTTTAAGCTTTTTCAAATGTGCTTCAAACATTGCAAGTTGTGCTGGGTTCTAAATCAATGTGATTAGCCTGGGCATCATCTAAGGTGTCAGTATAGCTCACCTGCGCAAACTTGTGTCTCTCAACTTCAAACTTTTCCAACTGCTTTTCCATCCACTTCACATCTCGCTGGAGTTGCGATAGTTTAGTGTTTGCAGCCTCGGTGCCATAGTGATGAGCGGCAACTGTGAGGAAGAAGATTTCAGTAATGAAGTTAGTTGTACCGCCCACTTTATTTGCGTAGAAATGATCTGAGGCATGCTGGTCGGTACTGATCTTGGTCTCATCTTCAATAAGCACTCGAGGGTTCCTCCTCAGATACTCAACATCAATCCGATCAATTTTGGAAAAAGTAGCGTCCATGAACGGCTCGCATAAGCGATCCAATATCACTGTTACGTTGACCATGAAACCATCCGACGAAACCGTTTTAGGATCTACCTGCATGGCTCTCCGCTTGTGGTTGGCATTTACGGTCAATGCGAACCAGTTGAGGATTTTTTCTCTTGAATCTTTGGTTTTAATGAAGCAGTTTGCAATGTCGAAAAGCTCATCTTGGTGTGTTTGTAATGTCATGCGAAGGGCCTTCTGAGAATTGGCAATATAAGCCTTATCCCTAGTTTTGGGACTAGAGAAATAGTTTAGAGCAACTTCCCCTTGCATGGGAGACAGGCAGAAAAACGGTCCTAGAAGCGTGCTAGTCTCAATATGCTGAGCAGGTACGTCCGGTGGCAAAAACATTGATGATTGAGTGAGGGCAAGCAGCAGGGGTTGGTATCTGACAAAGTTACGCATAGCCTATCGTTTATTAGTAAAATGTAGTATTAGCAGGAAATGCTTCAAATACCAGAATGTAGGGTTTGTAATCGTCATTCATTGACAGCTTGGAAAGCTCTCTGCTGAGCTGCTCCATAGCGCCAACAAGGGCTTCCTTGACACTCTCGTCTTCATTAAACCGTGAGACAGCTTCGCTAAGAAAATCATGGCATATCCCTCGATCGTGCTCAGAGTCTACCAAGAGACGTTCGGCGAGGGGGTTTACCGGAGATGGCTCTTGGCCAAACATGTCGGGCATAGTTACGGCGAAAATGCAGTAACTGAAGCAAAGTCTGCGAGCCTCTTTCAGGATGCCGAATCGGGGATCATTACTACGCATACCCCTGAACATCCTTGATACTCGCTTCCAACATCCTAATAGATAATCTAGAGGCTCTTCCTCCTGCAGGTTGGATGCAGCTTCCAGTATTGCTTGATCAAGGACGCTTATGCTAAGTCGTACGGGTACCCCTTCATCTTCAAGATCTGATCTAACGCTCGGAAGATAATAAACACGATGTCCATGAGCGTCTCGAGTTGTACTTGGATCCAGACTCAGCCTGAAGATAGTGTTGAGAGTCCTGTCTTCCCAAATCTCTATCGAATCACGGCTGCCTTGTTGTGACCGGGGTAGGACGTCTGTGCTACCATCTCCATTTTGTGATAGCGTGGGCTTTGGTTTGATGTTTATACGTGGTGGTGCCTTGCTATCTGCTTTAACCCCGAGCTGAGCAAAAGGGTTGGCCTTGGGTAGATCTGATGTCTTGGGCGTCTCCGCTTGTTGGGCAGGCTGGGAGTCTTCCGGCTGTGGTGTCGACGGAATTGGGGAAGATGAAGCTGGCCTTGGAGGCGCACTTGGCTCTCCATTTGCAGTTGGCTGACCTCCGAGCTTCGCAAGCCGCTTCATGCGGATCTATAGAGTGTTAGTGGGGTACTTGTATGAGACTGCAGCTCTCAGCTACCTTGTCCGCGTCCGACTGCAAGTCCGCCATTCTGATGAGAGCTTCGAGAGTAGTAGGTTTGCTTCTGTAATGCTACAGCTGTGGCGGAGTGCGTGTTAGTGAGAAAGGTTGTTAAGGCTGGTCGAAAGAAAGTGGTAGAGCCCAGCAGCTCGAGCTACAATGTCGGCCAGGCACCGTAGGCGAAGGTTTATCGCTAATGTTGCTGGCTGGGGCGTTGAGGTCTTGCAAAGGCGCGGGGTTCCTTCGCTAGTAATTCGCCGCGTTGGAATGTTCGACGGCTTTCTTCCTGCCAACATCGAGTGGCGCGAGCAAGGGGAGCTCGAACCCCGAGACTCCAAAGGCGATCTTCTTGCCGCAGGCTAGCTAGTCGGCTATTTACAAAGGCGCGTACTCATGTAGCTTGCATCACAATCAACCATGTGCCATATCACGAATATGCAATAACCACATTAACTACATAGAACTTATTATATACTCTAAAGTAAGTAAAACACAACTCTCAATTAAATTAAGGTCTTCTCAAACTTATATAGCTTTTACAGTAGTGTTATTAAGGCATATTGGTGGCAGAAGAGTTTTGACCCAAGCGCATAATTGGTTGTAACGCGAACGACATGAGTCTTCGGTTTGAGTCATTGCACAACAGTCACTCAACACGATACCATAAAGATGGTACTAGTACATCAACATTAATACCTCCGTTGCCGGATATCATTGGTTTATCGCTCAATGATGCCCTAAAAATACACCAATTACATCCTCAAAAATTAAAGCTTTCGTAGAAGATATTATATTAAAATATCCTCCTTAGTGACTCTAAGTTAACTCCACCAAAAGTCGCAGGGCACACATTATCAACAATAGTACAGCGCACTTGCATGCCAAAGCGACAGGTTGCGTTCATGCTATAAGAAATATAAAATACCTTTATACAAGCCAGTGATTACGTGACTCGCTTGCAAATCGTTTGGAGAAGTTCGATATAATTCTGTAATATGCCGGGATCCACATAATTGTTAGAATCTGACGGACCGACATGTGGATGCCAATCAAGCACGTGTGCACAGTTTTTGGTAACAGATTCTTGAACCTATCATACCCGTATCTAGTTAATAATTTCATTGTAGTGGGTGAGTGTAGTGTATGCTGAGAGCAAAGGGAGGTAATTTATACAATAGTCAAAATTAGGATCATTAGCTGAATGAAGCTCTCGCTGGCAGGCGAAGCCTTGACCGAGACATGACGGGAAATGGAGACCGCTCCGGCCCAGCAGCAGAACTACGGTTCATAATTATGCTGCTAGTGTTGACTGCGCCGCAAAGACCTGATACACATTCCGATAATCGTCTGCCTAAATCGAAGAATAATTGAGTACCAAGATGTCGTCGACAGGATACGATGACACATTGGAGCTGGGAATGTTATTCTGGCAGCTTGCGCACGCCACAGAAAGGCGTCTGTGTTGATTCGCGGATAAGCACTGCGCAAGGCAATGCTCAGCGTCCTCACCCCAAACGTCTGGAGGGCTGTTGCTGAAACGGCTGTGTTCCTAGCTGCTGTCGTGTGTGACGAAGTCGATGAAGAGTGACGTTGCCACGCTAGACTCCCTGCTCGTTGGCGAAGCCGAGCGAGAGCGATGCAGAGCGTCGCGACCTTTATCAGCGGCGTTGCTGCTTCAGAGAGTTCTGAGACAGGACTAGACCCGATAGCCGCTGCCCTGCAACTCTACTGCTGCGTGCTCTCCATCAACAATCAACCTCCTCTACTTTTTGCCCACCACCAAGCTTGCCATTTCCCTCTGCCGCACTCCAGCTTCACTAACCGTCGTTGCAACCCGATCGGGCGTCTGAACCGCCCGTCGCTCACTGTAGCAAAAGGCAAAACACAGCCGCAACACAAAGCCTCTAGCTGGTCAGTGCACGTTCCTGCCTAGCTCCTCCTCCTCCACACCACAACGTACTTCAACAACTCCCTTTCCACCATCACACTGATTCTCATCTTCCCACACAGCTCTCTCCTGCCCAACGAATTCCACCACCCGTCTCTCTTGATTGTGTAAGATGGCGGAAATCCGTCGAAAGCTCGTCATCGTCGGCGATGGTGCCTGCGGAAAGACCTGCCTTCTCATGTGAGTCCTCCTGGAAACTTACTGCTCTGTCAACACCCGGTCTCTTGAACGCATTCCAAAAGCTAACGATCTTGTTTCAACAGCGTCTTCTCCAAGGGTACATTCCCAGAGGTCAGTCATGCAAATCCACGTCATCCACTTAATTATGCCGAGCTGCGTCAGCCTGGCAGATTATTATCTCCATCAAATAAACCCACCCTCACATAACCATATTTGCATCGAAACTAATATAATGCTTTGCATAGGTATATGTCCCAACTGTTTTCGAGAACTATGTTGCCGATGTCGAGGTCGATGGGAAACATGTAGAGCTGGCCTTATGGGATACGGCGGGGCAAGAGGACTACGACCGTCTCCGACCCCTTTCATACCCAGATTCTCATGTTATCCTCATCTGTTTCGCAATCGACTCGCCGGATTCCCTTGACAATGTTCAGGAGAAGGTAAACAAGCCTCAAACCAGCTCTCACGTGCTGTTCGTTGCTTCTTATCTCAGATGTGCTGACAACTTTTCAACACCGCAGTGGATCTCTGAAGTCCTACATTTCTGCCAAGGCCTCCCAATCATTCTCGTTGGTTGCAAGAAGGATCTACGGTATGACCAGAAGACTATTGAGGAGCTACACAAGACATCGCAGAAACCCGTCACCCCAGAGCAGGTTAGTCTCCTATTTATCCCAGCTTGCACTCTTCAGCACTGGATGAAGAATGCAATAGTAACTCTAAGCTAACTTTTTATTTAGGCCGAGGATGTACGCAAGAAGATTGGTGCACAGAAATACCTCGAATGCTCAGCCAAGACAAACGAAGGCGTTCGGGAGGTTTTCGAACATGCCACCCGCGCAGCTCTACTTACAAGGAAGAAGGATAAGAAGGTCAAGTGCGTGATTATGTAAATCGGCACTTTCTTTATACTCTTGCGACCGTCACGGCTACATCATTTCGGCATGCATGGACTTAGACAACTGCTTGTGACGGTCAATGTGCTTTGCGGTGGTCTCCTGGATTAAGCTCATTTGCGGATGATGAATTTTGGTGGAGGGCGGACGTGGATGCTATTCTCGACTGCAGTCCGCTCCCGCGTGTTAGAGCTTTCTTTACGGCAACCAACGAGGCGTTCAGCACTGGGTCTTTGACATGGACATCTTGGGGCAGTATACAGACAATATTTCTCAAACTGAGAGGGAGCGGATTTAGGACTAAATGAGGTGGAGAAGCTGTCTGGATTTGTGCTCGAGTATTTCTCGATGCTATCAACGACGAACCTACAAGAGGTGCTTTCGAGGATGAGCATGTTCCGGTGGTTAGCTCCTATCATTCATATATCAAATTTGTAGTCCTTGTCTGCGATTTCTTGGTTTCGGGTTCCTTTCGAGCACGTCATAACCTTCCCCACGACCTATTCTCTTTCTTTTAACATCCAATCCCAACCTTTTTTTCTAACCCCATCGTGTTGTTTGCTGTTTTCTTTTCCCGGCCTTGTGTTTTCCGATTCTGCGCATCCAAGGTATAATACTTTTTCCCTATAGGCGTCGAATTGATCTCATGCAATCATAACATTGCCGCTCTTACTTGATTCATCGTAGCTATTCGGACTACCACGACTTTTGTAAGAAATTATACATTGAATGTTGACAATATACGTTCCGCAGTCTCGCTGTGACGCCCCACATTCCCGCCTTTACAGTTGTTGCTTTGATATGTTAATCATTACTGCTAAATTATCAAACGTCTTACGGCTTTTCGAGTCACCTATGCAAAAGTGGAGGCGTCGTAGGCGATCAGGGGCACGTAAACATTTCATCTGTGCTTTCGGGCAACATTACGCGTCTTCTCGGGAACTAAGGATCAAAATACGGACTACCGAATCCACTGTTAGGAAATGCTGGTTTTTAGCCACTTTTGCCGATCTTTAACCATCCCTATCATCAAACCTTTTCAAATATGCCGGGCAAGGCCAGCGGAATCCGTCATGCCAGGTATCACTGCAATGAGGCTGCCGATAGATCGTCCAAGTGGCGCGGCCAATGTTAGATTTACAGGTACTGTCCTTGTAAAGCAGATGGGGTACGCTTAGTTTGCTACCACACCACCACTCGAAGAGGCCCGATTCACAATTTATGCCATTGCAATTAGATCCTCGAGATTCTTTGATAAAGACGTCGCGGTGTTTCAGAAGATATACTATACTAGTGGTCCCGGGCTCAATGCAACAACCGAGCTCAATGCAACTTTTATATTTGTATGGCGTCTCATACAAAATCAACCTTTTTCCAAGTTGAATAACTTAACAATACTACATAGAAATTATATAAGAATTTAAAGGCTTATATATAATCCTTTAAAAATCAATATCATAACTTATTTAAAGCTGATATTTATTGTATTTATTGTATTTCTATACTTTTTATTATTATATTTTATTTAAGGCCAGTAAATACTAAAACTTCTATAAAATAGAAAATTAATATTAAAATTAAGTTTCTTTATACTTATTTAGGTATAAAAAAAAGAAGTATATATATTTAATAATTTATTATAGCGTTGTTGTTGAGTTATTCAACTTGGAAAAAGGTTAATTTTGTATGAGACGCCATACAAATATAAAAGTTGCATTGAGCTCGGTTGTTGCATTGAGCCCAGGACCACTAGTAAGCGCTGCTTACTAGTGGGTACCACGAGTATATCAAACACTCTTCGGTTCGACAAACAGCCAAAATCCCCATATCCCATGCGCCGTCGCTAAAGACATGCACGCGAAGGGCCATTCGTTTAGTCCTTACAGCACAATAGGGACTTTGACCGAGTATCTAAAGCACTTCCGAATGTAATATACACCACGAGCAATCTCATATATCTCTCATTGCGCAGACTTCCAGTGCAGCCGATGTGGCTATGAAAATCGGTAGAGAAGCACAGTATTATTTAGGACGTTGGAGGAGCTAATGAGTATGTGAAGACTTAATTCGTGTTTGAGGGTATAGGTGGTGCAGCAGATAAAGCAGATCCAGCAGATGCGGTAGATACGGCACATCTCGTTGTTCTATCTAATGCATACTTGCGGGTAGTAGTCTTTCTTCAGTATTAGACAGAACGTATTTCTTTTTCTTCTAATGGATATCTATTACACATTTGATGATAAAGCTTTATTATATGACATGTTCTGAGCCGTCGAAATCGGACTCTGCACTTGTACGAGGTGACTTGGCCTACGAACCTGCTGGTCTCCGGATTCAGCAGAGCCAACGCAGAGACGTCGCGCAGCGTACGGGTGGGATTTGGTGGTTGTTAAGACGTAGGTAATAAGAAGTTTTCATATAAAATGGTGATTTGGAAAGCTACTACTAACGGCACCCTTTTATAGTAAATAACCACATCCCGAGCCCATCTGTGTAATCCTCATAGATACGAGTCGGATTTAACGTCCCCTTATGATGGACGAACGAACAAATAAGTAAACACGCCCCTTCCTAACCCTTAGGACGATACGCCCGCGGAGAATGATAGGTTACTCGCCGTTAATCGCACTATACTGCCTGGTAGCCTGGATAACGACCACACGGTTTTTGTCTCCTCTCTACGGACTGGCCCTCCCTAGAGACGGCCCAGGCGGAAAAGATCCCAGAGCATACACATCCCGCATCCCGCATCCCGCTCACTCTTTAGTATTATAGTGCTAGTTACAAATAAATCCCCCTTACACTTTTGATAAGCTCTAAGAGGATTAGCGTATATATAATGGTAATAGTCTATGAGTGATAGCTGTAATAGGGGACGGTTAGGATATAGGAAACTACTAGTATATGGCAATCAATTAATTAACGGTAAGGCCTAGCTGGGACGTAATGAACCCCAGCTCCAGATAAGCTAAGAGAAGGATGTAATGGTAACCACGGAGATCTAAGATCTAGCGGAGGTTTGGATGTAGCTGCTGAGCTAGCTACGTGCGGAGGTGGTTAAACCGGGGTTTTTTTATCTTACTAAGGCGGCTTATAGGATATTCCCCCTAACATGCCAGGGATTTTTTCCTATATAGTACACAACTTTCCCCTGTGTACGGAGCAGTCTGTGTGGGCCTAGATAGGATCCGTATCGGGCGTTAATCAAAGAGTCAAATAATAAATGACATGTTCTGTTTTACCTTTGATGTTTCCTCAGCAATGCAATGGTGGTAGAACTTAGCAGTATCTTCGCTGTCTCTGTATTCATGGTGTTTTGCCGTTGTTTTCTTCGAAGGTCAGTAATATTAGCAACATACACTGTACCAAGCCACCACTAAATTACCAGTCTTTTCTAGTTTTAACATAGGATGTGTCCCTAGCGTCTAGCGTGTGCATTGTCGGCGCTCATATTTTCACCTGGCATTTAACCATGAACTTTTCAACTTGACGCAAACCTATGAAGTTTGTCGCCACTCCCTACAAGAGGTGTCAACTCCCCACCTATAAACGGTCCCTGTTACTCTAAATAAGAAGAGATTTTATCGCAGCCACAGCCATTGTCGTTATATGCTGCCATCGCTATATAGCGCCATCGCTGCATGTCGCTATTACCACTACCACTGCCAATACCGTCATCACCACTTTTGTTACTGTTGTCCTTTTTGTTAGTGACATCCTCTAGAGGCTCTTGCTGATAACTCTTCCAATGTAGGCTGCTAGTAAGCGGGAGACCTCCCCGCTTTATGATGATCTGGAAAGGAAATTTTAACTGGTTTCGGTCCACGGCAATTCCGTGCGCACGGAGAGATACTGCGATGGGTGGGTGTGCGGTTATGACTGTATGAACTCTACTGGGGTATTCTCCCAGGCTCGATCCAGACACGCCCATGAAGCGCCATCTTATGTAATTATGAGGAGACTCCCAGGCCACTTACTAAGCAAGCTGAAGAGTAGCAGGCGATTGTACTTCGTGTACTGTTATTGTAACCATCATCATTGTGTTGATAAATGAGCCGAAGTCCTAATGAGTCATATTTAATCACTTGATGTGAGTTTGATGTGCTGTTATTGAGCTGCCAATATGATGTGGCGAGTGTAGAAAAATGAGGAATGCTTTTTCGGTCTCGGGGTTTGTCGGGGCTGGGCTTTCCTCAAAGAGTCGTTGTTACCTTGTGAGTGCTTGCAATCAACTACCGAAGGCCTTTTCGAATATTTCGAGAGTGTATTTAGATTACAGCTAGGCGTGGTGGAAACATGAAAAAAAGGGGGGAAAGGGGAGAAAAAAAACTGATGCGTTGAAAGTTGCAGAAACGGACGGAAAGTGGTGACTCCTGAACCAGAAATTTCTTCTGCTTTGCGCACAAGAGCGTTTCAAGCACCGACCATGGCGGGAGTGGCGGCGAAATCAATGGGACACAGCACCCAGAGTGACCAACGCTAGCTCAGCTTCGGCCTCACACGGGCACTCTGACCTTCACCGCCAAGCACTTGAAAGACATCTCCCAGCCGTGCATATGCGCTGCACACCTTCTCGCTCCATGGCCTCTCTTTTCTCCTCCTCCTCTTCCTCCTCTCCCTCCTCCCTTCAAATGCGCCTTCTACGCTCACCCAATCGCTCATCTTTATCTGTTGTTGTAGCGTTTTCTTAAGTACTTCTTCTGTGCGTATCGTCTAGAGGACGGTCATCCAGAGAAGCATCCGAACCTTACTCCGCAACCCTTCCGAGGACAAACAAAATTGCATTGTGTATTTTCGCCCTTGCTTCTCGTGCATCTGGGTCTGCTTAATTGCTTTGTATCCAGCTTTCTCCTCTCCTTTTAACTCGTCAAGGGCAATTGAACACTTAATATAATGCACATTCCCTCAACTTCCGCTGTAGCATGTCTATCATTGCTTCCGCTCGTCTCAGCCTTCTACCCCTACGTGCCCGTGTATCCAATAATACATTCACGGAAGGACCTATATGAACCCGTTCGTCATGCCGAAGACGCGCTTAACCCTCGAGATGACTCGATTTCTCTAGGTATTAGTCGCACACTTACGAGACGAACGAATAAGTACAATATCATTAACTCCCAACCTCCGACACAGTCCAATAGCGTGGCAGTTGATCAAGATGGGACTGACTTCTCCTATATGGTAACGATTACTTTCGGAACAAGCTCAGAGGAATACCATATGTTGTTGGATTCGGCAGCTTCAAATACCTGGATTATGGGAGGAGATTGCACATTAGATGTCTGCAATACACACAATACTTTTGGGAATGGAGACTCTACGTCTCTGACTGTGAGTAATACTTGTTCTAATGCGAGAGTCGTTTGGGATTTCGATTTCGCAGGGATGTCCCTGTCTGCCCTCTTATTGAGATTGGTATTGCGTCTGCCTGTGATATTCCCCCATGAATATGCAATGAACGCTAGCCTATTTTTTATATCAACCTCGCCGCGCGTATCACTCCCTCTAGAGCACTAACTGAAACTGACATATTCTAGATATCAGATAAGACATTCAGCATAGTTTACGGCACTGGCCAGGTTAGTGGAAACCTCGCTACCGATACTGCTCACATCGCTGGTTTTAGCGTTCCTTTTACCTTCGGTCTTGCGAGTAATGTTTCTTCCGACTTCTTGTCATA
Organism: Cenococcum geophilum 1.58; assembly: GCF_001692895.1. NCBI lineage: Eukaryota > Fungi > Ascomycota > Dothideomycetes > Gloniales > Gloniaceae > Cenococcum > Cenococcum geophilum. Next base: position 425,928 of record NW_027137582.1, on the reverse strand, counting down.
TCCCATGGACGGCATTCTTGGGCTTGGCCGTGGCGACTCGACCTCTAACACAATTGAAGCGCCTTCTATACTGGATGTCCTAATATCGGAATCTCTCATCAAGACCAAACTCTTCGGGGTGCACCTTTCTCGCACTTCGAGCGGCGTCAATGATGGTGAACTAGATTTTGGTACGCCGAATCCACAGCTTTACAACGGAGACCTCACATATATCCCAACAATAGCCAACACCAATGGCTTCTGGGAGATTGCCGTTGATGACGCTGGTGTAGATGGTAAAGCGTTAGGTGTGAAAGGCCGCTCCGCTATCATCGATACCGGCACCTCATTCATCCTGATGCCGAGCGATGACGCTGTTGCTCTACACAAACTTATTTCCGGCTCCACGCAAAGCGGTGAGACCTTTACAGTCCCCTGTTCAGCAACAGAGATTGTCCAGCTCTCATTTGGAGGTGTTAACTTCAATATCTCAACCGCCGACTATGTCGGCCGTAGGCTCGGCGGTGGTGCCTGTGCTAGTAACATAATCGGACGGCAGACCTTCGGTACTACGCAATGGCTAGTTGGAGACGTGTACCTAAAAAATGTCTACACGGTGTTTGATTTCGACGGGTCGCGAGTAGGATTTGGGGTCAAGGGGGAAGAGAAAGCGGCTGCATCGTCTTCAGCCACAGTGTCAGGTATGTCGTGCGCAACTCCCACCTCCGTGACGGAAAAATCTCCTACGGGTCAAACTTCCATCATCTCCATTCCCACTATGACTCCAACTAGCAATCCGGTGCCGTCGACTGAGAATAGTAACTGTAGGTAGCTCGCCCGTTCCGAGCAAAACTTCGCCTCTAGCCGGCACTACCGCACCGACTGCTCTCTCTCAGCAATCACCCGGCGCTTCTGCTTCACCAACTCATAATATGGCAGTAAAATGGGATGAAGGGTCAGGTGCTATGCTTGCGCTTATGGCTTTTATTGTGCTAGCTGTCGTTTTGTAGTGTCAACAGAGGGGGAGATGGGGACGTTCTTGATGGAGCATGTCTTACGACGTCGAAACAAGCTAATGCGATGTTAAGATTGGACTAACGTAGAAATGCTCTGGTCCAAGGCTGCAGGTGCCGCACCTACTTTAGCCGTGCGAAGGAATCATGGAAATGCTGATGAGAACAAGGAGCTGGGATTACCCTGAAATGAGGCTTTATGCGCCATGGGAGAAGTAATGCGTCGCCGCAGCAAAGAGTATTGCGATTCTTGCATGTGCGATTTACTTTCTTGAATTGCATCCCTCACCCTTTGAGGAAGCTTGCATAGTGTAGCTTGGCAGCATTAGATTTAGTGAGCAACAGTTCGTATGAAATCAACGAGCATTTTGTCATGCTTGTCAGGATTGTTTGAGATAGTGGTGCCTGAATAGTACTTTAAACAAGCTTTTGAAGGCTTTTAAAATACGTTAAAAGTTTGTCTAAAGTACTAACTCTTAATGAATAAATGACTCGCGTCTGGGATCTATTATAGTAGCTTAAAGATTGTATCGGGTTGGTATAAGGGAAGGTTGCGGGTGGAGCGGTTTGTTTAACTGAAAGTACCTACTTGATACCGAACCGGTACTTTTGAGGATCTTCACATGAGGTCCACCGAATATGGTATAATAACTGAGATATGGGTTAATTCCTGCTTGCCTAGTCAAAAACTTCATTGGAGAATGAAGTTCCACGGTCTGCGATATTCGCGCGATTGTCGAATAAGGCAGAGCTCTCAGTGCACCAGAACCTATTGAAGATCTAGGAACTAGCACTTCAACTCACGGCAGGTGTGTATCCTCATTACTTCAATCCAATTCCTCCTCAACGATTCAAACTCAGTAAACCCTCGACATACCTTCTCGCATCGATCCCAATACCCTCTGCTAAACCCCTAGGACCCCATCCTGCAGCCGGCCCACCCATCTTCTCTCCCGTCGTCGGTCCACCACCAAGCCTCCACATCCCACTTCCCATCCTACTTCCCACACTCTTTGCCCCCGGTGGCGCCGAATCCCTGGCACGGCGGACTAAGAACGCTTCGCGGAGGTCGCCGGTGTCGTACTCATCTTGCTGCGTCTCGTCGTCCTTCCTTGGCTCCACCTGCGAAGGTGGTAACCGCATCCAGACAACCCACCAGCCACGACTAGTTTTACAGGTACGTTCAATCTCCGACACGGCATGTCGCGTCCCTGCTACAGTAGTTAGGATCTGCGAGTGTACGTTCAGCGCCTCTACGCGGCTCCATCCAATGACCCCTGCAATACCGCCGAGGCCTTCCGCAACGAGAGTGCCGGGCTCCGGAATGTTTGGAATGCTGGAATGTACGGTAAGAGTACGAGGGTCGTACACCAGATCAAAAATCGGCTGTGTATTAGGGCCAGCACCCTGGGTCGTAGCGGTAGTAGTGTATGGGTTTGAAGCGGCAGCGATACGAGCGGCAACTCGGTTTGGTGAAGTGCTGTTGCTCAAGGGACGATGTAGAGGTGAGAAATACGTGTGGAGGTTGCGGTAGAAAGAAGAGAGAGTGAGCGATGTGGTACGGGGGTGGAAGAGGAATGTGTAGATGAAGGGGCGGTGCTTTGGTTGACCATTAGTCACTTCAACAACCATTGAATTGGAGAGGAGAACTCACCACGTAGACTATGACTCGGAGCCTCATGTTCTTTCGCTCAACTGAAGAAGTGTCTTTCAATTCATCCTGGTAAGATGGATGAGTCTCTGTTTCACCGGGCGTGGGCAGGGGGCAATCTTTCGCAAGCTCGACATGAAGAGTCCGAAGCAATATCCTGCTATTCCAGTCGCCTTCACCAGCATCATCAGCATCATCGTCATCTTCATCATTTTCCATATCACCCTTAAGACCAATAATAAAGTAGCCAATGTTTTCTTGGAATATTTGAGTTTTCAGTCGTTCCTCGGCATTGTCAACGTCAGGCCCAGGATCCACGTATCGCATTGACATCTCTCCCCTTTGACTTCGCGCGTCATCATTTTCACTGTCCGCATATTTTTGGGATACCTGTCGAGATGTCTGTGGCTTTTTGCCACCCCAAGTACTTCCATATCCCAAGGTGAGATATTTCACCCATGTTTCGGGATCACCTAGCGATGCTTTGATAGTTTCATTTGTCTCGATCCCTTCCGTTGAATCTACAGTGGGCGGGGCCTTGTCCGGTGGGGGCTCTACGGCAGAGACAATTGGAAGCGGTATTCCAGGAGGGAGTTCTGCTTCAGGGTCGGTATTATGGGCTTCTTTTCTACTCTTTGCGTTTGCAGGCCTTTGAATACTATCTTTAGCGGGCGGTTTTCCGACTGAAGCTGGATGATGGGCTAGAGCAGCTTCTTTCGGATTCTTCCTACGTCTCTTCCTTCTGTCTGAACTTGGATTATCCTTCACTCCATATGTATATTCTCCATATCCGTAAATCCACTCTACCCATTGCGACAAATGCTTAAGAGAGGCACGAGTTATGGCACCGACCCCAGAAAATACGACACCGTCAGCAGCGCCAGGGTATCTACCACTTCCCATCCATGGTTCTAGTTCGGGAGCCGTGTTGGTTAGTTTGTTGTTGCTCGTTAAGATTTTTGGATCCAGTTGCTGAGCTGCGGAGGGCTCGCCAAAGCGAGAGACGATCAGGTCTACAAGACCATCTGTACGGCGTGCATAGTCCTCCAGGACCTCACGTTCACCACTACCCCATTCTTCCTCGCCAACTCCCATCCCGAGCTCTCCACCAGAAGCGAGCTTAAGACCTCCAAAGATATCGACGGCTGGACTTCCATGGAGCATTACGTCCCAGCTATTTGCAAATTTTGTCCAGAATTTGCCCAGGATGTTGCAGAATTTGGATCGGTTTAATTTTACGTAGAGATCACTAAGGGAAGACCCATGATGGAGAAGGAAGATGGAGTGGGCGCGGTGTAGGTGTTGTAGAAGGAGTGCCGGAGGGCTTACTTCCCTAGATGAATACTCAGCAGATAGCACAGTAGGAGTAGAACTACTGCTTGAGGGCTTTGCGGGTGGTGTTGGGCTTATAGGAAGCCGAGTCAAGTCAATGGACTGCAAGTGGACATGTTAGATTTGTACACAAGTATGACGTTATACCTACAGCCAATATCCACCATCCAACCTCCAGCTCATGCATTACAATACGTGACTTTTCAGTCTCTACAGAGTCGACAGCTTCTCCATTCGAAAAGCTCCTGGATATGCGTCAGCGGATATATATTAAAACACAGCAAGAGAAGGTGGAGATGTACCGGGCAAAGCTGACCATGCCCTGGGCAAGGCCAATCTGGCGAAGTTTCTCATTCTCCTCCTCGCGCAGCTCACGGCCATGATTTGCATATTTTCCATTGCCCTTGAGGCGGGCCTTGGAGTAGTAGAAGACGACTTGATTGCGGAAGGTCTCGTCTGTATTTCCCAAAGAAGGATTGTATATCCCCAGAAAAGAGAGCTGGGCCGGCACAACCTTCGAAGAGTGTGCAGCTACCCCAGACATTGGAGAGGTTGGCGCTCGTCGCGCATATATCTGCTCACAAGCTTCTTGTTGTAGCCCAGGTTAAGCAATTGCGTCACTGGCGGTTGCAGCGCCGAACAGGGATTTGGTGGCACGGCGGGAACAGCGGCCTCGCTCTTCTTCGATCGAGACGGGCACGCCCACGCCGATGGATCGAGCAATTGGAAATACCTGCGAAACCAGGCTTGGGCCTCGCTGTACCTGCGTTTCCTTCTCATACGGTAGGACAGAAGACAGGACACTCGGTTCGACGCGCTTCGGCCACCAAGCCCAGATCGCTGATCCCCATCCTTGCAGCATCTCATGCCATGAAGTTGCTTTGCATGCTCCAGCTTCCTGCCCGCTCCTTTAAGACCCCAGGAACCCTGTTCTATAGCTGCCGACACAGCTCCACCAAAACATCCAATCCGCTCAGAATCCTCTTCTGTGGCTCTGACGAGTTCAGCATTACTTCATTGCGAGCTATCCGCAACGAGCACCTCAGGAATCCGAAGACGATAGCATCAATTGATGTTGTGCATAGGCCAGGGAAGCGCACTGGAAGAGGTTTAAAGCTTATACGTGAAGGCATGCATGCAGAAGAGCTTCTCTCAAAGCGCAAGCTAATTCAATCAAAGTCCCAATTAAAAAGGTAGCACAAGAGTTGAAGCTCAGTACCCACGAGATTGACACTTTTACGGGTTGGAAGGTAGCGTATAATTTTGAATAATTGCATGAGCTATCCTCGCACTAACTTCAATAGCCACCTGTCCATCAGAATGAACCCATTAACCTCATTGTTGCCGTCTCCTTCGGACTATTCGTCCCTCCACGAATCCTGAACGGTGCGAAATATGGAGGATTGAATGTCCACCCATCCCTACTACCTGAGTATACACATGCATTCCTACCTTACGATAGCTACGTGCTTACAACTTCAGCCTCCGTGGCCCCGCTCCCATTTACCATACCCTCCTACAACGCCGCCAAAAGACTGGTATCACTCTCCAAACCCTCCATCCTAAACATTTCGACCAAGGCATGATTCTGGCCCAGACGCCTTACCCAGGACTGAACATTCCAAACAGCGACATGTGCACACCAGGCCAGCTGTTGGACTTTCTTGCTCCATTGGGTGGTCAAATGCTCGTGGAGACGCTAAGAAACCGAGTATTTGCGCCTCCGCTTGAAGACGTCGGTTGGTACGGCAAAAATATATCTGAGGCGGACTTGAAGCATGCACCCAAAATACAAAAGGAAGATAGTCACATCGACTGGAACACGTGGACTGCCGACGAAATTCTGTTACGAAGCCGCGTTCTAGGAGATCTATGGGACAATATAACGTGGCGGGAAAGCATTTCCGACAAGGGCATCGATCATACTTCACTGCCGCCGAAGAGGACTATCTTTCATGGGTTTGAAGAGTGGCAGAATACCGACTTCGGCAAACTGTCTAAAACGGATTCTTCTTTTTGCCTAGCGACCCGTGAGAACCCTCCAAATTTTCTAAGGGTTACTAGCTGCACCGTAGAAGGCGGGAAGAAAGGGACTGGGAGCAGAGAAATCATCGCAAATTTGGGGAAGTTTGCAAAAAGTGATGTCGGTACACATCTACGATGCATAGAAGTGTAGTCTCACCGCAACCCTGTGAGATCCAGTTGCTAAGGCCGGTGAACTAACTAGGCAACGTTCGCTTTTAGAAAGACTTATCGAAGGTAGGCATTTGTATGAAAAGTCGTATGGAAACCAACGCCTCGAAAACAGGACGTTAACATTTTGTAAGTAGATAGTAACGAGCGGCCTGCATTTTGCGGTCAAGCTCGAGCAACAACCAAAATTACAACAGAATAGTAAATCGAAAGGCATATCGTCATGAGATCCTTCTCCAGGTTCCAAAAAGGAAATCATATCTTCTCGTGAGCTTGAGCACTTCAAGCTAGAGTGCCACGGTGGCTATTGGAAAGAGGACTAATCATCCAAGCGACCCAATCCAATACAGAAACCAAAACTTAACAGAAGCTAGCACCGACGGCAGTGCGCACCATTAAACACGCAGTGTCGTTTCGGATCCCGAATCGACCCACACCTTTCCTTTTGCCATTGATCAAGCTTTCGCTCCATGTTTTGGGCCAAGAAGATCGTCCAAAAATCCACCCCACACTTGTTTCGCCATACCCGCTGTCTCATCTATCGACCCTGCCTTAAACCTGGCAGCGGCAGCTGATACCTTCTCGGCCATGCCCTGAAAATCGATGGCGGTATTGTCGGAGACTTCGGACATTGCGGAGGGGGCGCTAATGTGAGTGCTATCGGCTGAAACAGTAATGATTTCGGGCCGCATCACCGTGTTCTCAGCCTCAACAGCGTAAGGGTTCAAAGTCGAGGTGGAGGACAGAACGGTTGAAGGAAGCAGCGGCACGCGGAGCATCGGTGCAGCCTCAGTCCCCGGGTCAGAGTCGGGTAGAAAGGCAAAGTCGATTGTGGAGCTATCGTTGACGGTTTTGAGGGTGCGGCTGGTGTTGAAATGGCGGACAGGCAGCGGGGAAGTAGGCGCTGAGGCGCTAGGGCGTTTTGATTCGGAATTCATGGCTGTGCTGAAGCTGTGAGTGTTGACAAGTTCGTGGGCGGAGAGGCGTTCCATGAGCTGTAGAACAAGAGGTGTGTAAGTAAAATTCTACTTGATNCATGATGTGACGACGCAGAAAAGCGAAAGATATACCTCTGTTTTGGTACCAGTAGTCGGAAGGTGACGCTTGTGGCATTCTACTCTCAACCCCGCAAGATCCCGAGGCACGTTGATGGCAGGGCGTTCAGAGGTGAGCAGAGAAGAGTAGGTAGCAGAGCCAGTAATATGAAGCTTTCGAACTTGCCTGCTGCCCGCAGCAAGCTGGTTGAGAGCGCGTAAAGATGAAGCTCGCGAAGCTGCCATTGTTTGGAGAAGACGAAGAATGGTAAGTTTCAGGGGAATATCTGGACTGAGGGACAAATAAGTGATGGGCTCAATAAACGTATATATGTATGCCAAATTGCTAGGAGGGATTACGAGACTCGGGATTGGAGGTGAGGAACGTCAGGGAAGCCGGGAAGTCGAGGGTGGCCGGATACAATGGGAAAGACCAACACAATCAATTGATGCCAATTTATGAAAATGTCGCATACTTTGTGCACATCTCTCAGGCACGTAACGCAAACCTGTGACGCTCGCTGAAGCCACGGGCGGCATCTCAGCTTACATTGCCCGCCTTGGTACTGGGACTTGGTGTGCGTGCGTGCCATCTCATTCAACGATAACGCTAACGGGGGAAGCTTGGGCCCTCTCAACGGGAAGGATAAGGCGCTATCTAGGGGTTGTGGGCCACTGAAGGCACCCCGACCCACGGGTGCGCCATCAGCTGAGGCATTACGAAAACACCTGCCCATCAGAACGGCCTTCCCCGCAATTTGGCATTCTTTTGACAATCCTGTCACGCCAGCTGCGTCGTCGGACAGAAGGCCACAGGAGCGTCCGCGGAAGATATCCAGACTCTTGATTATATGCATCTCGGCACCGTACCGAAGGATGTTGTTGGGACCGCATAAAAGTCAGGACCCGAGTCGAGGGCGGAGTTTGATACGGCGTGTTCGGACGCCGAAACCATCCCGGTTCCCCACCACATATGCGACGATGTGATAGGAAAGCCACGCCTGCCGAAGCCTTGGTGACCTCTAGTGTTTCATAGATCGCTATAGCAAATGCACTTTGGAAGTACTAAACGTACATGTACCTGTATGCATCAAATTGAGAACATATACCTTTCATGTTATCCCTTCTCTTAGCTTCAAAACCGCTTCAACAAAAGGGGTAATTGATATTCCGTACAAATGTAACTAGTCCTAGCCGAAGTCTAGTGTTGAAACACAAAGGAAAATGCGGTGAGGCGTGTTCTAGGCCACCAACTCGTTGAAGATTGTTGGTCTTGAACGAAGATCACAAGTATAACAAATTTTTAATTTCCGCACCATCTTAATTCGGCCTGATGGTCTGTATGTATTACCCATTTGTTCCCACCAGAATTACAGTTAATAATAGTATAATAGAGTGGTATGATTGTTGCTTCGGGAGTTATGCGCCCTAGATGCTTAGCGTCTGTAATAGATCCCGGGTTCAAATCCCGGTCAGGCCCTATTTTTGCTTCAGTGGTATGTGTCTTCTGTTTTGGTCCTTTTTTTTGCAGTTAGGAGCATGTAAACTGTTGGGAGGGGGGGTACTTGGGCAGTCTCTTTGACCTCAGCGATGTGCACGTGATGGGTCACGTGACAGCGCGCGGGCCATCGTGTAGATATCTTCTCGGGGCCCTCGAGCCCTGAGATTCTTCCTCATAGAGCATCATATGTATCATTTCCATCAGCCTGCTCAGCGTCTGACATAAACTATAGTGGCTCGCTAATTATTGAATGGTCTCTATCCCTTAACCCGTAATGAGGCGTGCTAGAGGTTGGTAGGGACGGTAGGATTAGAACAAGCTATAGAGTGTTAATGATGACCTGAAGAACATTTATTAGAGTAGTGGAGTGATCTGGAATAGTTCCTCGATGTGGAATTAAGATTGTTTATATAGCCGTAGAGGACGTGCTCATGGACCCATTAGCCCGATTATAAAAGAGTTAACACATGCTAAGAATATCACTCGGACTAGGCTCCATCTAAAGGCGTGAGCAAATAACAGGTTATGGAAAGTGCTGCAAAGCGCCGCCTAACCAGTGCTGCGGAATGCGGAGTGGGAACAGTGACGTCTTTTGATCTGGTCCAAGGGTCGTGGAGGGCGTTATTTGGTTCCTGAATCTTACAGAAGGAGCCGCTAAGCCGCCAGCTAACATCTAAGAGCCTACCACTGGCTTTAGAATGCTTGATTGCGGAGTTGCGCGCTTCGCTGGTGGCCTCAGTGGCTGTGTTGAAGAAACATTTAGGTACAACGTTACATGGCGGAGAGAGGCTTAATTTCGAAAAGGGGCAAGATCTGCCGTACCTCAGCCTTACCAACGGGCTAAGACATCAACATTTTAATATGGTAACCGTAATAGTTCTTGAGCAATTTTTTCGTGCCAGTATCTCAAACAATCCTCCTATGCTTGCATATCTCCCCGAAATATTACCAATTAGAGTATTAAAACCCTACAACGTGACATTGGTGCTGATCTATACGAAAGAGTATTCTGAGCATCCAACCCGCCTTGGAAGTGGCTGGGAAGGAGTGCTGACCTGCCACCCCGTGCGTTGTAATCTAAGAACGGAATTATAGGAGTTTGCAAGAGGGTCTATGCGTTATCCCGTGTCACGGAACAAATCTTTTGCGGAGTGTCTGATTCATGAGATAACCTTCTGTAGGTCCGTGAGATGCTTCTTAAGGGTTTGGTACTTCGTTTTCAACGTACGGAACTGCTCACGCGAGTCCAGGATGGTCTGCTCGAGGTTCTTAACTGTTCCGTCCTGGACCAATAGTTCATCACGCACGTTTTGGTAGGTCTTGTTCATTTCTTGCGGTAGCCCTAGGGTGTCTTCCTAGGCACGGTTCTTCAGCATGCCTTTCAGCTCTTTCATGTTTTCCGGCTTCTGGAGATCCCGAATGAGGTCGAACGCGCGCTGTCCGACTTTCTGATTCTGTTCTTGTTCATGGCCCTCTTGGTCGGTTGAGCTCACTTGCGTGTTCATGGTTCTGGGTTCGTGCCACGTAGGCGTGTTCCGGTCTGGATTCTGGGGTTCGTTCTGAAGGGTTCCGGTGGCTGTTGTCGACTGTGGCAATGAGGCCCTAATCAAAGGACGCGTTACCGTGTCGCGAAGCGCGTTGGAAGGGTTGTTGTTATGGTGAAAGTGAGAAGGTTTTGAATTATGCCGCAAAGGATAATGAAGTAGTAGGAAGCTTAGTCTTCTGTCACGGCGGTGAAAGAATAAGAGGTGCAAGGTGCAAGTTCACGCATAGATTGATCTGAGACTATAATGGCTCGACTAGCAACCATATTTCACAAAGCATGAATGTGGCAGTAACGCGGGCAAACGCGGGCAAGCGCGGTCACAACGCAACACTTCACAAAGTACTTATAAGCCTAATGCCAAGCATTAGGTAGTTTTCTTCTCTAAGCCCAGTCTCAGATCAATCTATGCGTGAACTTGCAGCTTGTGCCTCTTGTTCTTTCACTGCCGTGACAAAGAAAAAATGACGGAGAATCCTTCAGGCCAGATCGGTAAGCACTTGTACTAGTCATTGATGCATGCAGATGGACTAAGCGTCTTATTGTTCAGAACTCTCTCCAGAACTGCCAAAACTTGCTCCCGGCCTACGCTGGTCTCCTGAACCGGAGTCTGATGAAGACGAATCGTCATCGCAGAAAAAATACGTGATAGTAGCACCAAGACCTGGCTTCTACAATATTGGGGAATCAGCCGATAGTCCAACACTCACTATTGGAAAAAACCTTCGTTCAACATACGGCATAGTTGTTGGTGAAGAAGATGAGTTTGATCGTTTTCGGAGAGCCGATGAAATAGGCGTTACCAAAAAGGACATTGACGAAGAAACCATTGACGAAGAGCTTATTGACAAAGAGGAAATTGATGAGGAGGATGTTTGGATACCGTACCAAGAGTTTCGTGCACCCGCCAATCGACTGGCCACAACCACAACTACGCCAAACACCTCCCGAAGTTCGAGGTGGCAGGCCTATATTAGCATACCTTCAGAGACCCATGCGTTCATCCACCCCACCCCTGAAGAGGTCCTCTATTATATGCTAGAGAGCATAGAAGAGTTCCATTCTGATGCTTATGGTAGCTTTCTACATCGGAGTAGAGATTCTGGCCTCGATTTTCTAAGTTTACTTCGTCCAGAAGCACTTAGAGTGTTATCATCTGGTAACTACTCGCGAGACAAGTAAGTTAAATTCTGCTATAAATAGATACTATTAACTAACAAATTCAAGCCTCCTTCTAATTGGAGGCAACACCCCAAAGGTTGGAATATACTTGCATATCATCTGGCTCAAGTCTGATTCTAGTATCTACTTTCTCTATGTTGGACAAAGCATAGAAATGCCAACACGACTGGACCACCACCGGGACCCTGAGTATAGGGCCAGGAATCCGAGCTTGCATTACTTCGTCTGGGACCGAGGTGATGAGAACAAGATGTACGAAGTTGAAGAAGAATTCGTTTTCTTGTCTGCAATAGATAGAGTAGATCCACTTCTACTCAATCTACTTGAAATGTGGTGTTGTCTAATGTTGCAAACTCTCACAAAAAATGCTCTTGCAAAGTATCTGCCGGCAAATATGGTTGCACCTTACGCCGGAACCCATCTTAACATCGCCATACCTCTTCACCAGGCTCCTTATTGTGTCATGGTCGATACTCAAGATCCCAGCATGTATCACACGTCCGACCCAATGGTGGCGCAATACTATACCAGTCTAAGAAGACGGTTTTACGAGCTAAAATTTTCACCAAACATGGTCCTTCGGGACTATTATGCAAAAGTCATGCGACAAAGAGTTATTACACGAGTTCAGACAAACCAGAAGAAGCTTGTAAAAGGGTTAGAAGGAGTCGAAAAACTTGTCAAGATTCGTCTAAATAAATCTGGCTCCGCCCATCAGGAGTTTTTTCTAGCCAGTTTCAGTTTCACTATCAGTCGAAAGTGGGTTCATCTTGAGCACAACGCCCCTGTCCAAGTTCGTTTTGAGAGTATAACAGAGGATGAATTCAGGCGTAAAGGTAATCATCCAAATGTTTACTGCCTAAATGCTACGAAAGACGATCCAGCTAGTCGTCTAGCAGTGTTTGTTGAAGGCACTTCTGACAGTGGAGCGCCATTTGCCGGATGGCTTCGATCAAACGCCGAAAAAAAGGTCTTTAAAATAAACACTCTTGTGGACATGTTCGAGGGCGGAAGTATGATAAAATCAAGGCATCTTCCACGGAGATGGATTGAGCTTAAATTTCAGAATCAACACGGCGAGATAGTCCAGCAGGCTTTCTACACGAAGAATTCCAGCCAAAAAACAGACTAAATGCAGGCATCGATCCAAGATGACGGGTCGAAGGTCAACTTTGTCATGATTGCCAAACAGGTGGGACTAATACACTAAGTAGTAAATAATGGATTTCGGAAGGGAACCTTGACGACTTGGGAGAGCCGGAAGGTACTGGTCGGAATATATATTGTAGAAGGAGTACAGTCAATCCTTTGAGTGTTTGCATTTGCTGGTGCATGAGATTGCGGGAGTCTGTGTACGCGTGGAATAGAAGTTAATGTCTGAATGGTCCGTGAGAAATCCTGTTTTCACATAGGTCCAGTTGCCATAGAAATACGCTAAGCGCTCGTAGCAACTCGTGTTGATCGGGAAGGAATTTACGCGCGCCTTCAAGCGGCGCTGTCTGCCAACAAGGCTTTCTTGCGAGGCGCCTGAGCCTAGCCAAGGGTCCGGCAATACGTGGAGGCTTGGCGGCCAAGAACACGAAATACGACGAATGCGAAAAGTGAACAAGTCGACCAATCAGAGCAAAGTCGATATAGCTCTTAGCACTCTTCAGTGTAGAGATTCTATACCAACTTCGCACTCTTCGCATTTATCGTTTGGGCATCGCAAAGAGATAAATATTTAGAACAAGAAGCTCATTTTGAAAATCGAGAATGCGTAATCTTAGGAGTTTTGACTGTAAATAGCAGTATCAGACCATGCAAGGATTGAACGGAGTCCAGTATATAAGTGAGTACTTTGTCTAGAGAATGGCTATCTAAGAACGGCTCAACCATACCTACCTTAAGTCTTCCCATAATGGCTAATGACAAATCCAATAGTATTTGGTCCTACAACCCCTCAATCGCACTAGCCATCGCAGTCGCTATTTTATATCTCATCCCAACATGCGTACTTTTTTTGCAAACAGTCATCAGATATCGAAGCTACTTCTTCCTATGCGTCGTCTTTGGCTCGGCCCTCGAAGTAGGAGGCTACATCGCGCGAGCAGTATCAACTCGTCAGGTTGATGAAATCGTACGTAGTCTTTGCTTAATAGACTCTCATTCAAGTATTTTAGTAACACGATGCTAATGCGTTATAACTGGAACACAGCCACCCTACGCGATCTCAAGCACCCTAATCATCCTCGCCCCTATCTTTGTAGCAGCAGGGAACTACCTCCTTATCGGACGTCTCATTCAAGCAGTCCTTGACCAAAATCAACATCGTATACTCGGCATCAGAGCTGAACGCATCACGAGGACTTTCGTTGGCTGTGATATCGCTTCATTCTTGATCCAAGCGTCTGGCTCTGGGATTGCATCCTCCGGAAACTGGCAAGGCAACAACGCTAAAATCGGAACTGATGTCTTGATTGCCGGGTTATGTACGCAGGTCCTAACGTTTGTGTTCTTTCTGGTAATCATTTGGGCGTTTGGGAAGAGCGCTAAACAATACACGAAGCTGGACGCACCAAAGGGATGGCGAAAGGTCTTGCATGCCATTTATATCTCGTCGGCACTGATTCTAGTATGTCACATCTGAATACTGATCGGAAGTCTGAATGCGTTTTCTAATGATCGTAACCCCGCAACAGGTGCGTTCCGTATACCGTGTTATAGAATTTGCTTGCGGGATCCACGGCTATCCTTTCACGCACGAATGGATCTTCTACGTCTTCGAATCTCTGCCGATGCTGCCTGCAATCTCGATATTCTGCCTTTACCATCCAGCGAAGTATTTAGGAAGAATGGGCGGTCTCGGAAAGTCGTTGAGTTCAGACGCAGGGGTAGACTTGGGTCAAGCGTAGAGTGAAGCGGGAAGACAGGCAATATTAGAGCAGGAGGAAAACACTGAGGTTTGCGGATCCTGGAGGGTTCAGTGGCAGTAACGACTGTAGTGTATGGCAATGTGCTCACGGATCATATTCTATTTGGCGGGTTGCATTGATGCGGTGGAATGGATATCTTGATGTAGTCCTACACCATTCAAGATAGGGTCGAAAACAGTCGGGCACCGTTCTGTATATGTTCTCAATCCAGCTCAAAAGCGCCGTAGGGGCGTTAACTCCTTGGAAACCCATTCTTTCAAACGACAGGATCGGCGAGAGTATGGCCTGCACTGCAATGAAATGCGCCAGCAGAATTTGAGAAATGCTATTGTGAGGATTGATGAAGGACAGAAACTGGTCGTGGGTCCATCTTGACGGCAGGTTGTAGAGCGTAACAAGCGTTGTATATGCTTATTCAAATTGTAAGTACCCCAGCATTTCCAGAATATAGAGAGTACTCACCCTGAACGGGGTAGTTATATGCAAATTCTAGCGTTCTTACAATAATATTATGGAACGCTTCCTCCCAGTCAGTCAATGGTAAGGTCTCTACAGCTTTGATCGAAGCGGTTGCGTCATCGAGATCATTCGTATCGATAGGAAATTGGGATGCGTTTGAGAGTCTGTTTTGCATTGTCGCAAGATGGTTGGCTTCATGAAATGCGTGGAATACAGAGTCGGGATTCATCAGCTGGTCCTTTCCTGCAATAATGTTACATCCTCGAATCATGGTCAGAAACTCTGCCAGACCGTCTTGTAAATGGCTTGACTGGAAAGCGAGTGCCAGTGCAGCGGCCATCCTGGCATCGCATTCGCTCCTAGATTGAGCAGGATGTGAGAGGGCTTCATTTAAGGACCTCACCGCGATAACGCGGTGGGAAAGGGCTTCAGCTCCGACATTCGCGCTAGAAATAGCGTCGAGATGGGATGCGGCCAGAGCAAGTATCGAGTGGATTAGGTATTCGTACTAGATGTATCAGCCTCGGCCTCAATTTAGAGAAGAAATAGCATTAACGTACATTGTGGGCAATGCTTGGAATTATGGTGATCCAGATTTTGTCAGCCCCGACAGGGAGATGAGGGTAGCCTGTGATGAGAAAGTGATGGAATAACCGCATGTCAGACATTGTGAAAGTTCCCGGGGTCGACCTCAACTGCACCGCATCTTGGGGACTCGGGGATCCCTGAGAATTCTGTATTATGTTGGTCGGGTACTCGCAGCGCAAGCCAGCTTTTACACAATGATTGCAATCTGGATAGTTCTCGTTGCATTTGATTCTGCGTCTCTTGCAATTGAAGCAACCTCTTCTCGACTTTGTGTGGCCCTTTCGTGGGATTGGCTTGCGTGGTGCTGCAGGCGTTGTAGATCCATCAACTGATGCTGCACTCGCTCTGTCTGAATCGCTCGACGTTTCTGAAGTATTGAGATTGGAGCATACAGGCAGAGACATGACGGATATATTGGAACAGCTTAAACAGAGAGTAAATCAGAAAACCGAAGTGTATGGATATGGGTAATTTACTACTTGAAGTCGTGTTTTATGCTCTTTTAGCGCTGGAGACGAAGTTGGTTTAGAGATACGAAGCTCGTGGCTTAGACCGCCATGCCGTGGTAACGCCATGGGCCTCAACCTGCATATTGAGGTTGGCACGGCTGACTCACAGCCCTACACCACTAAAGCAGCACCAGATCATCCCGTATTTCCTGGTCGGCTTCGCCGATTGACGAATTAATCGATCTATCTTCATTTTAATCTATACGACAAGAGATTCACCGACGTAATTCTAAATATAGATATCAGGCAAGGCAGTTTCACCTCAAAAGCAGCTAGCAACCACGCAAACCGTTCATAACGCTGCCTGGAAGAAGAAAACTATTACATTACTAATGCGCACCCTCACGCTCCTCATCCGCGTGTCCAAGTGTCCCAGCGCTGACATTGCCGAAGCGGCTTCGACTCACCCCTGGGCAAAGAACGAAGGATGCCACGGCTCTTAATTACTGAACTTGTAAGGTCCTCCCGAGTCTTCGCCCAGGTATGAATACCACAGAGCTATGGCCACAAGCTGAATTCCAGACATTTAACTGAGAAGAGCAACGATCATCGCAGTTTCAGACATTATGCAAGCAAAGCCGAACCCGGCATCATGCCGATCAAACCCAGAACCCTCTCATTCTTGAAAGACGCCTTGTGGGCCATTGATATTATCCATCATAAGAATATTTGTCAGCCGGAATTCGAGGCTATATATTGTCCTAATTGGCGCTGCCATTAGGACCAGTTCTTTTGGCGCCCAGTTGGGGTTGACAATATGGGTTGTTGTAATTGGGCAGCATCGGATTCGTGTCATCACCAAACCCTTCGAACTGTTTTCCGGCCTTCTGGACAGCTGCTAATGCGCCCACGGCCTGACTTCTGGGGCCGTTAATTGTTTCTGCTGCGACTGTAGTTAGCTAAATGAAGCTTAGAGCTTAGAAGGCATATGAGATCGGCCGCAAAAATTTATTAGCTCTTTTGTGCTCCCGCATGCTCTAAGGATAATAAAGGCAACTGCAACGGAATTACCCATGGAATTTCCCAGCTTGACTCTGCTATGCCAGCAGGAGTCTTCGATTTTGGTGATATACCCCGAGATTCTGCGGGAGTTTGATACTTCGTAACCTAAGCTCGTATTTGAAAGTGAACTTACCAATGAATGATTTGAAAAGTGGAATAATTGAAGACCCGAGGAGTGCCAACGACACGATTTGTGCAAAGCTACAGTTACTGTCCTTTGCTTTAAGGTACCAGGCATTAATCTCCATGTGGTTACGCAA
Organism: Cenococcum geophilum 1.58; assembly: GCF_001692895.1. NCBI lineage: Eukaryota > Fungi > Ascomycota > Dothideomycetes > Gloniales > Gloniaceae > Cenococcum > Cenococcum geophilum. The sequence goes on along the minus strand of NW_027137582.1, from coordinate 408,767 downwards.
GCCATTGTACATGTACGTGGCACTGGCCACGACGCAGAGATTGACAAGCGTTACAAGGAAGCGAATGATCCACCCAATCTTTCCCTCCAAGGCCTCACCCACAGAACCCACAGCTAGGAAGATTAACCCGATGACAAATGTACATGTTAGTGGGATCAACAGTGACCAAAATTGACTCGTAGACACTGTATGTTAGAGTGTGGGTAGGAGAGCTGCGGAAATATTGCGCGTGGAAAAGAAGCTTGGATCTAGGATACTATTGCTGCCATTGATGAAGCAGGAGACTGGGAAGATAGTTGAGAGATGCTACGTCCATTGGAAATCCCTGAACGTCGCGGTTTTTGCACAGAAACCAAGTGAAAACAAAAGTAAGGAGGATACCAAATAGTCAGACGAGTGCCGACTAGAAGTTCTTTTGAAAAGGTGAGGAATTTTGACGAAAGCGAATATATGTGTGGCCATAGACATGAGAAGCATGCAGCACACGAGGTTGTAGTGGTATGCCGAGATATCGCAGCTCTGATAGAGCGTAGCGAATAGAAGGCCTATGCTAGCAACGAGCTGAGTGTCGCTCAGTGAGTGTAGAGTGGTATCGATACTATGAGCAGCTCGCTGGTAGTGTTCATTGCTAAATCCTGATAAGTACCCCCAATAGATTATAGAAAACATGTTAAACCCACTCCCGTACTGATTGACCTCTGGATTCTGGATGCGCCAAAAAAACCAGATGGGCCATGTGAACTAGCGGGAGCACACCCGCACCCAGAGCCAGAAATTCGGCGAAAACGAAAATGTTTATAACCTGAGGTATTGTTAGCGTGCTTAGGAGTTCAAAGGGGCTAGAATTGTGTATGAGGAGAGTTGCTTTGCTCAATAGTTCACTGTCTGCAAGAATAGACGGGAATCAGGTGAGAAATCGTCTCGGAGCGCCGACAAAAACCGAAGGTATGTCAATCGCTAAGCAGCTCAGAAACTTTTGACACAACATTTCAATGCACCATTTCCGCTCGATGTTCTTACATTACGTCCGTGACATCAGTGTTTAAGGGAAGTTTCTGGTTATCGTCGAGATTGATAGCGTTCGCGTAGAGTGAGAAATCGCAGGAGTGTTTTGATTTGGGCAGTAGATAGTAAGCCCATAGCGAAGTATTTTAGAAAGAAAGGAATGAAGAGTTCGCAGTGAACTAAGTAACGAACGGAAGGACCGACAAATGCTATGGGGATTAAAGGAATGACCAAGATGGGATGTAGAAAGATCGACTATTTGATACTTAAAGAGGGGCCTTTTCAAAGGGTGACCGCATATATACTTCGACGGCTGTCTGCACAGCCACGGGAGAAGGAGAATGGTATGGATATTTTAGAACTTCCCTACCACGTCTATTCCGCTTCAAGGTTTGCTCCAGATGCTACTGCAAAGTTGAAACCTGGTCTGAGCCCTTGGCGCCTCCTTTCTCGTCCTTCCATGGTCCGAACCCGAAAATTAGGGGGCCAATCTAGCGTGGGTTTTCCATGCCCATGTATGCAAACGAGGGAATTGTGCAAGGCTCACTAGGCAACTAAGCTAAATTGAAAAATTTCGATGTTTACCTTGATAAGTCGATTAGCCATCCGTCGAGAGTCTCAGGAAGGATTCTGCCAAAAAAGAACTTCTCTTACTTGGGATGGCTGTCCGAAACGAAGGGGCTTCGATCTGCAAAAACAACGCGCCCCATGGATTAGACTAGGCTCTGCCTTGAGATGTGGTAGCGTTCTGTGAAATGTACTGAAGGTCCTCTTACGAAAGTATGATGATATCGATAATCAGTGAAGTCACTTCGCTAAAAAGGGGGCGTGGAGCCAAGATATGGGCGCACGCAGTAAGCTTATTTTGCATTTAACGAGGTCAGAAACTAGTGAGTTTCAGCCTTGTCAGCCTTATATTCGCAAACTTCCCCGCCAACTCTCCTCTCACTCTCACTCTCACTCTCGTTATTCTTGACGGTAGCAGCAGCTTCTACAAAATGCCTATTCTTGAGGTCTGCCAGCTTCGCCTGAAGGAAGGTGTCTCAGTAACCGACGAATCTCTGGTTAAGAATCTTTCCACGGTTCGCTCAATCATCAAAACAAACTCTCAGTTCTACCACTGCATAGAAGATCCATCTCTCATATACATTCTTGGCATGTGGTCCACTCTGCAGACTCACCAAAATTTCCTTGCTTCTCCGGAGAAGAAGAAAATTCTGGGCACGCAGGATGATCAGCTTGAGTTCCAATGGATGCTACATATGGAGCTCGACAGCATGTCCTCCCTGCCACTAGACGCACCTGTTATGGCAATTTCAAGACTGTTTATCAAGGATGGCAAACACGTAGAAGAGTATAACCGAATCGTCAAAAATCACAAATCAACCATCGTGGGAGCCACTGAACCGTATAAAGTCGTGGACGGTTGGCGATGTGATTCAGAACCTGGCAAGCAGGAAGCGTTGATGTTTACGGGCTGGGATACTGTAGATTCGCACAAGGCGTTCATAGAAAAGGCGAGAGAGAACAAGGAGTATGCTAGCGTGCGTGAGAATTATGATGGCATGGAGGTCCGCCACGCACGAAACATGGAAGGATAATTACGAAAGTCTACCAGAGCTTGGCCATCGAGGCTTACATTTATGACACCACTGTCATAGTGTTTCGAATGGAGTGATTCGAAACTGTATTGCTCAACTCAGACACTTGATTAAATCTCACGGGTAGGAAACAAGATGAATTAACGCGACTCTACCTAAATAATGATGCATAATCACCAGTCTGGGTTTTAGAGGTGCTTGTTCTAAGAATCTTTCTTGGCGAGGAACGTCCATGCAGGTGGGCACAGTTGAGAGAGACGATTAATCACGAGCGAAGACATTTGAGTGAGAAGTGCAGGTGTGAGGTGAGGTGAGATTTTAGGAGCGGGAATGGAAGGGATCAGCGCAACACGCTGTTTCCGCACGAGGGCAGTGATACTTAATCACGGAAGGTCACACCGAAGCCTTCGGCAGGGCTTTTGCGGAACAACTATCATTCTCGAGATGGGGAGCATCCTCGATTCTCGGATCTCTTGTTTGCAATCTTGCTTCGATAAAAACCCGGAAGTAACATTGACCAGGCTCAAATACCTCCCACCGCTTGCTAGGATTTAAACTCGACCCCGCAATGTGCAAATTAGGCAGGAGCGATTGCAGTCCATCAATCTTAAAATGAAGTGAACCCTTCATGATGTTTTACACCATCTCTACTTTCGTTTGCTTGTCCGCCCACGTTGGGGGTTGTCCTCGCTTCACCCTCAACATGCACAACCCACTCTCTCCAAACACTGCAATCTTTCTATCTGCTCTCCTGATTTCAGCGTCATGGGCTGCTGATTTCGATGTACTTCGCTACGTTAATCCATTGATAGGAACAAACAATGGCGGCAATGTTTTCGCAGGCGCAACTCTGCCTTATGGAATGGCGAAGCAGCTGCTGATGTCGATGGCCAAAACACAAGGGGATTCTCCGCAGACGGGAGCAATGTGACTGGATTCTCGACCACGCATGACTCGGGCACTGGTAACCATTCCCTGGGAAACTTTCCCCTGTTCCCGCAATACTGCTCGGGAGACGAATTAGACAGTTGCAAGTTTCCGATAACAGCTCGCGCGACACATTACATCAGCGACTCAATTGTTGCTACCCCTGGATATTTCGCACTGTCTGTCTTTTTAGCTATATGGCAACGTGGAGCGGGACACGTTGTAGATTAGTAGAATAATCTATACGAGCGAAGTAGATTAGTTAAATTAGAAGGACCAGATAACCAAGAGAGGTAATTTTATTGATTTAGAAAGCCATAGAGGTTCTATTTATATAGTATTAAAAAATATTTAAGAATATATATTTCTTTACTTAGATAAAACCCTTACAGTTAACTTGAAGTAATATTAAGTACCTATTAATATTAGTTATTTACGCTTACGGATAAGGTATTATTAATTTTTATATACTTTTTATTATATATAATACGAACTAGAGCTTGATAGCTAGACTAAGTCGTTTGTTCCTAAGTTATAAGGGACAAGGGATTAGCGTAAGGTATATTACTGTGCGAGTGTTTAACATCTACAGAACGCGTCACGAGGCCTGGGAATTTAATGCTTAAATCTCCATGAGAGATTAGAGTTCTAATGTTTGTATTGATAAATTACCAGTTGTAGTACTTTTGAAGAGCAACACAATCCACCCAGCCTAGGCTCTCCAATACCAGAAGCAGCCGATGCAGAAACTCAGAAGCCCAACCATGACACTAACATGCTTGCTATCTCATCTACTCATGCAAAAGTATTTCTCAAAGCTTGTTTTTCTGTTTTACCTTAAAACGCCACTCTGAATGCTGAAAATCACACTACGCTCCCCCTTTTTCTTTTCGTTCGCTGTCTATAACTAGCTCTACGGGATATCTGATAGCACTAGGCACATGCGATATATGCTGACTAAAATGCTATCCTTCGCTCGCGAACGCCGGCTCCCATGCATGTGATCATCTCGTTCGTCTTCATTTCCCTCTTTATGCCTATTAATACTAGACATGGCTGTGAACTTCAATAACACGACCTCGTAAATGCACTCAGACCCGTACACCACGCGCAATGATGACAAATAGGCTCAGCTCGGTCCTCGGTCAAGCTCTTGGCCTCGGAACATTCAATGTTAGTAGCGGTGGTGGAGGCGTGAGAGGCTCTGAACTCTGGAGTCGCCATTTGTGCAGGCTCGCCTGCCATAGCACAGTGCGCTCGTCAAAGAGCTCAATCATGCACTCGTCAAGGATGCGGGCCTTCGGGTCTGCGTAGGTGTGATACTCCAAGAATATTGATTCTAAAGACTCGGCTTGACATTTGCGGAAGCACCCGACGACGCAGCCGGTGCGGTGCTATTGCAGTGTTAATGGCATATATTTGGAGGGACAGTGTGAGTTGGTATTTGGGGAAAGGAGGGAAGTGCAAGACCTACTTTGCCCTTATTACAATGGATCAAGAGCGGATGGTTTGACCGATCCAGTAAAATCCCCAGCGCCTCCGTCATTTGATACTGCGGTACGCAAACGGTACCCTTATTTGCCGGGATATGCACTTGGAAATGCCGGATTCCGTTTTGGGCCATGAACTCGACGTTTGGCTGGGGGTATTTCTCCGGAACCAGGGTTCTGGAGATGCGATTAGCACCATCTAAACAGCAGCACCAATATAGCAAATTAAGATGTTTCCGATCCCCAAAGCTCATGCAAATGAATAGATGCGTGTGGATGGGCTTTAGGGGGTCTAGGAAATGAAGTGACTTGGGCCATACAGAATGGTCTTCAGCTCTAGACTCCTCAAGAACCCAAAATTTTCTGCCAAGGGAAAGCTGCTGCGGTAGATACTGCCTGGGATAACAGCGCCGAAGTTGATTGGGGGAATGAGGGAGCAGAGGCGGTCAGGAGCACGTGACTCCAAGCGTGGGATTGGTAAACCCATATTGAGGCCTGAGACATGCGTGGCTATAAGGCTATAGTTTCAGAGGGATGCCAAGTAAGAGGAGTGGAGCCGTGATAGTGATCATTACCTTCGGGCACGCCCTCCTTGATCGTTCTAGAGGGAACATCCTCATGATCCCTCGTTGCTGCATGGTGAGACAGGGTCTTTGCATGATCTAGACCAACTGCCCGCATCATATTGTTCACACATTCAGCAAGAATGTTTATTGCAGCCTCGCCATCGGCATCCTCGGGGACTGATGGTATAGACATGGCTCGGTGATATATGGGTTTAGTCTTTCTTGATTTGTGTCGACTCGATACTTTTGGAATGGGGCCTTGAAAAAGGGAGATAGTCGGCCGAGAGGTAAAGGGAGTTATGAGAGATATAGGGTGGTGGTCTAAATTTCAGAGCGGTCCGGCGGCGGAGCAGGGAGCCTGACGACGTGTAAGTAAATGCAGGGCGCCTCGTTTATTCCCAAGCGGTGGGAATAGGAGGCTTTTGGGGGGGGAATCCTGGTCTAAGCTTACTTCGCGGGTTACCGTCTCACTAGCACAGGCATCTTGTGAAGGAGATGGTGCTGTTATTCCAATAGAGATTCATGGCAAGTAGATATAAGTGGCATTAAAAAATATTTTTTGGGGGGAACGAAGCGAGGCTGTGCAGAGGTCAGAGGGGGATGTCGGAAGATTTTGGGGAGAAAAGAACAAACTGGTGAGAGCTGGAGCTTGACGGGGTGAAGGTTTAGCTGGGAGTTGGTCAATGAGAAGCGAGAGAGGGGAGCTTTTTGGAGCGTCGGGGGACAAGTTTGAATTCATTGTTAGGGAAGGCCGCGCGGGCCGGAAGTTGATCCGTGAGAGATTGGCGGGCGCCGTCCCTGCATCACAAAAATAACTTGGGCGAGTGGGAAACTACGTCACCGTTATTCTCCATGTGGCCAGGAAGGGGGAAGGGGGGGAGGCTGATGGAATTGTCAGCCAAGCCCACGACATGGAGAGGCACCTACAGAGGGCCGCGTGAAATAGATTTCCCCTTCCTTTTTGGGATTAGTGGTTTTCCCCATAAGGTCACTCATAAAGTTGCTGTGCTCAGAGTCTTATGGGCAGGACCGCCTAAAATCTCGTTGCTTAGGCCCGTAACTCTGGGAAGTAGCGTGCCTTTGACTCTCGCACGATTGTGGCCCGTGCGCGAACACCAAAATATTCAACAAATGTATCCACCATAGAATCTATATAGCTTCCTACCCTAATTGTATACCACAACAGGTCGCAAACGTACTTCCAGAAGTAGACACCAAAATATATCATTTTGAACTTTATTATCACGATTTAAGATGGCGATTGTGACTCTAAATCCTCAGCTTCATATTGCTAAACTCTATTTAATCTAGGCCTTTTAATTGGTTCGTTAGTGCAAGAGCCTTTATTGACAGCGCACGGGATACAAGGGGGACCACAAACGCCCCCCTGCTAGTATGTGTCAGAATAAGCGAGCCCCAAAGTGTGTACCATAGTATAGCAGCTAAGTTAGTTTGCTTACACTAGTAGTAGGGCGTCTGACCCGTTTGTGGTGGTACCCCCTCCTTGTAGGCTATACGCGTACTTCTAATTCTGGATTTACGCACGGATCACATACTTGATGGACGTCGGGATAGGCACACACTGCACACATGCTGAATAATACTAATACCATCATAAATGGTGATGCTGAGATCCTGTCGCGTGTTCGAAGCCACGACCAAATAGGCGGCCCTGGCTGGAATCGCTGCAACGCCATATTTGTATCATCATTCTACCGTCTACCACCGCTGCTGCCGCTACTACTGCTGCCACCACTACTACTACCGCTAACACTACCAAAACTTGGCGCATCCAGTGGGTGACGGCAAGCTACGCAGAGCATCTATCCGTTCTAGCCCTGACGTCGAAGGCTTTCAACGCCCTCAATCATGTGCGCTATCGTGGCTTCGCTCCCCGCCTTATCAACACTAGCGTGATGATCTCCCTTGGAAGAACTTCCACCTCAAATCTTCAACCCTCACTACCACCACCACCACCCGCCTCACTCCCGCTCCTAGCACTCCCATTCATCAATTAAATATCCAATTACTCTACAGAGGCAAGCTATGGACTCACCACGCTCTTCCGCCCTTTCCTCTCGCTCCTCTCGCCGCTCCTTCCCAAACCTACACCACCTCTCACTCGCCCCACTGAGTTCCAAATACCCACTCGACGCCTCCTCGCCCACCTCACCTTCCGGCGACTCTACCCGCGCGGTCTATACATCCTACATCCAGGGCAAATCCGCGCCAGCCACCCCAGGCATCCTCAGCCTGTCCCAAAGCCACAGCCCGAGCCGCCACGGCCGCAGCACCGGCCGCACCTACGCCTACGACGGCTACTTCCTGTCCGCAGACGCGCCATCTCGCGACCTCGGCGCGATCCCCAAGGCGAAGAGCTCCAGCGCGCTGCTAGCCGCGCCCGCAGTGCAGCCACCCGGCCCACACGCACTACCGCACCAGCACCAGCACCCGTACGCGCACGCGCACCTGCACGCACGCAAGGGCGTCGCGCCGGCCCCGCTGCGGCCGCGGCTCCCGCGCCGCGCCACCGATGAGCCCGACGACGAGTGGCTGCACCGGGCCGGGCTGGCGATCGCGAGCGAGACGCGCGAGAGCAAGGGCCAGAGCTGGCTGGTGCGGCGGGCCAGCTCGACGAGCCTGGCGCTGCCGGGCGAGGGCTTCGGCGACCCGGGCCTCGAGCACCCCTTTGCGCTGCTGAGCGGTGAGCATTTTGCCGACGACGAGTATAGCCCGCTTACCCCGCGCCTGTCGCGGTGGGGCAGCAGGGCTGGGAGTAGAGTCGGGAGTCGCGCTGTCAGTGCGCGGAATAGTAGGAGGGGCTCGATGGTCGGTAGTAAGATTGAGTTGATGACGGCGGCGGGGCGGAGGACGCCATCGGCGGGGTTGGAGGATGGCTATTTTGGCGAGCAGATGGTTGCGGAGCCGGATTTTGTCGAGCCGGATGATGAGTTGGTGGGGGATGAGGAGGAGGTGGCGCGGTTGGCGAGGGAGAGGGGGTTTGGGCTCGGTGGGTGGATGGATAGGCTTATTGGGTGGACGCTATTTAGGGTTGAGGAGGATGGGGAGGAGACTGAGGACGAGGAGGATACTGAACGAGAAGAAAGTTTGACCGAGGAGCAGTTGAAGTTGAGGAATGAGGTGGATGCAAGGAGGAGAAAGTTGGAACGAGAGATGATTATCAGGGCTTCTGCGGCTGGTTCGGGAGAAAAGGGCGACAAAGGTGATACGAAAGAATCTACAGAGACACAATCTGCTGCAAGCGATAGCGAAGGAGGGTGGCAGGATGCTGCGTGGCTTTTGAGTGTTGCTTCTAAGGTTCTGCTGTGAGGACGATGCGTCTAATGTGTCTAATGTGTCTAATATCTATATACCATCTATATGGCAACTGTAATGCTAATGGCAGCAATCCGAATCTATCAATACTTTTGGGACGAAATGCCTTCCTCTAAGCACCAGACAATCACGTCTCCATTCCGTCTCCGGTCGTCGTGGAAGTGGCTATTAAACCCTCTCCAGCACTCCTTGTACTTAGTTCCATCCAGCACTTCGTTCAGCGTCTCCTCCAACTGCTCAAAGAAGACTAAATACTGCGGCCATTGCCTGTTTTCCGTTTTCTTTCCACTAGAGCCTTGCTCTTCCTGTCTTCCGTCGTCACTGGCCCTGCGGATTGCCCTCTTGTCTTCCATATGGTCTGCTAGCCACTGGACTGGACCTGGGTCCAGATAAAATTGATCCGCTTCGTCGAGGTACTTGTCACGATCCTGTAAGGGCACATTGATCGGCGGTTCACAAGTGAGAGCCCACGCGCTGATTTCTGGATGAACGAGATGGCTACGCCAAGGCGTGCTGTGGCATGGCATTAAGAACCCGACGCTAGTAGCCGCATATCTCTGCGTTTCGTGCTGATGCCGCAGGTAAGACAACACGTCGATAACCCCGCGCTGGTGGACCTGAGAGACATAGCCCGCAACGGTGAGGTTGAGAAGGAGCAGGAAAGCGAGGATGGCCTTGCGAGATGCAGTGAGAGGCTTGAAGAAGGAGGCAAGGGGGCGAGCAGCGAGAATGTGCAAAAAGGGCAGCACAGGATAGAGGAAGCGGACTTCCTTGTGGGAGATGAGGCTCAGGATGAAGGCAACAAAAATGCTAGTCCAAGCGAGGCGGCCTAATACTAGCTGAGACGGCTCATCCTGGCCTCTCGATCCAGGAGCATGTGCTGGCCTCCTTTGAACAGCTTGCCAGAGCCCTACGATGGCGAAAGGCAGGGCAGTGGTAAGTAGCAGCGGCAGTCCTTCGGTGAGGTAGTAATCTCCACGGTTCTTTCCGTAGAATACAGCAAGAGATTGGGCTATGTTGAAATAGAGGAACCGGACGGGCGGGAGGGTCCAGACTTGGTAGTAAAGCCTATCTGAGAGGCTAGATAGAGCGAGTATGGCGGATCTGAAACGAAGCAGACCGTCAGCCAAGCCAATTAAACGGCATCATCGACAAAACAAACGTCTTTTTGCAGATATCGATCCTGTGCAGGGCCCACTTAACTTACCCACAGAGAAGGATTTCTCGGACCAAGGCGTACCGCGTCTGAGTGGTCGCCTGTCGCAAGGTTGGGAGAGCAAGGCATAGCCAGATGAGGACATTTGTGGGTCGCAGGATACACGCGGCTGCTGCTAAGAGCAGTGACAATCTCAGCCTAGAAACAAAAGTGCGGAGAATCAGCTTCTTGGCATCGTGGGATTCAGACGAAGATTCATTTCATACTTGGCAGTTTGGTCGACAGTCCGGTCGTCGTTCTTCCGGGCATCCTTATCTGTCCACGACGTCCTGCTGCTGAGAATGGCAGAGCCAGGCAGTTGCCAAGGCCAATGGTAAACGGCGATCAAGGTGATTGTCGTTTCAAGACAGTTGGACAAAGTGCGCGTTGAGCAAAGCCATTGCCATGGACTGCAGAGAGATAATGCAAGCTACAAACAAAGAGTAAGATCAGCTAAAGGATGGGCGCGTTTTTGGCGAATTCTCTTTCGGCTACCTACAGCTGCCCATGCCGTGCGAGTGCCTCGTCCATAGATGCTCTCCGCAAGTCTCCACGTGTAACAATCCAGGAGAGCTGCAAAGATTGCTTGCGTGAATTTAGGTGCAGCAATGAGCAGCTCCGCACGTAGAGCCGGAGAGACGTCACAGATGCTAGCCAGCGTTGCCGCGATGTGGTAGACTCCTGCAAACAGCGCTGGATGCAGAGAGGACCGCAATTGGGTTCTCCATTCCTGCAGACATTGTGAGCTTGCACCCCAGGAGAGTCTGACAACGTGTGAGACGTGAGCGAGGCAAAAAAGAAAACATTGTCTACCCATACCCATGTCATCCAGGCACCGCTGGAAGGGCCAAAAGCGAGCTGCCAGGCCGGCTCCAGGGATTGAAAGTATTCATCTGGCTGGAAGAAGGTGCTGAGGGTTAGTGCGTTCACGATGCGGAAGGCAAGCAGCAGGACGAGCACGTTCTGCGTGGGTGCACGATGGGTGTCCGAAAGGAGGCGAGCATCCTGCTCTCCAGTAGGGCTCGTAATCGTGGCTTTCGTTCCGTGGGCGCCTCGAGTTCCACTAGCGGACTGGGTAGGCATAAGGCAATCAAATCAAGGTATGAGCAGGAGGGAAAGCAGGTCGGGAGCTAGAAACGTCTTTTTTCAACCTGCGACATTGGGAGGTTGTCTGGAACGCTTGGGGCACTGCCCTGTCGGACAAATCTCCTTGACCCTAGAAGCGAGGGCAGACCGCCAGGGTTCTGCTGCAGCCGGCCAATTCCATCATGTGTCTGAGCAGCCACAAGCGCTTGGTCAGGCACGATCGCAGGAATAGCGCACTCATCTTCGAAATTTTGCTATCGTGAAATACCCCATCTGGCCTAGCCCCGCGACTTCTTGGCCCTCTCACGGTGTTGCTCGCAAAAAGTGACAAGTCACTTTTCTCTCCCGCTTCCCTCGCTCTCTCTCGCTCTTCCTCGCTCCTCCTCGCTCCCTCGCTATCCCTTCCCTGTCCCCAACGCCCGCCCTCCAACCACTATCAACAGTCACATATCAACCCCGCCTGTTCAGTGGGTCCCATGTTCGTGACATTTGCTGTGACTGCGTCGTGATTAGAGCGAATCCGCGGAGAAGGACTGGAGGCCCCTTGACAGCCACAGCGACGGCCTCTAGTCATCAGCAGACGGGATGACATGGCTGAAGGCGGCGCGCAGGCAACACCACCGCCAGCGCCAATGGCAGCCGATGGCGTCGTGTAAGTACCCATCTCATCGGTTCTCTCGGGTCTGGGCGAAGGAGTTTGCCGTGCTTCGGCGGGAACCAACAAGCAAAAAAAGCCCGAAAATCCGGGGAAGCGGCTGGGCCGGCTGATCCAGCGCTCTCGCCATGAGTGATGCAAAGCCTCCCAGCGACACAAATTGTGGTGTTCGAAAACAGAGCACCATCGTGCTGGGTCGCTGTCACCACGTCAAGGCGCTGAACGCGGCTGGGGAAATAGCGGCCTTTGACATGCATCTGCAACGCTCGCCGGGAGCAATGCGTCCTCGACCGATTAAATAGTGGGGAAAATGGCCGACTTGCCCATCAGGACTCGCAGCGTGCCTGTGTGGTTTCTGCGTGCATGGTAGCGATGGGCCTGGGCGATTGCCTCGAGTCGATTTGTTTAACTTTCGATGGGATGGATTTTGACTTTTGCTGGACAACTGCTTGGCTAGCCCGTCAGACGCCTCTCAGCAGGAGGAGCAGCACCAGGCCCGGCTGTGTTGCTTGGGAGGAAGGGAGGGGGGAAGCGCAACGCACACTGGGGCAGTCGGCCAAAACAAAACGCAGGTACTCTGCGCTGCAGCTGGCAAAAGTGCTGGCAATAGTCGCTCGTAGGCCGGAGCGCATGCTTCGCCATCAGAGAGGTAGAGTACCGGCCCAATGCAAAACCGCTTGAAGCCATCCGCTCGTCCTGTGCGCACAGAGATCAAAAGGCTGCAAAAGCAGCTCCAGATTAGGCGTGGCAAGCCTCCAACCCCACCCCGGTAGCGCGATGCAGTCTGTTGAGGCCTTTGACCAGCCTTGCCGCAGTGCTGGGCCATGCCCAGGGCAGCCAGCCGTCGCTTGAGGGGCTCGCAACGAATGGAGCGGCGGACGTGCGCACCAACAACGTCTTGCTGTCAACCCCAGCAGACCCACTGCCCACTTCGGGCCTAGATGATGTTCGTGATACTCATGCAAGGAGCGGGTGCTGCTTTGACCCAATTTCCAACGCCTCTCGATCCCAAGGCTCTCGCTCAATTATTCAATTGACGCACCCTCCACTCCCTGCTCTGCTCAACCGCGCCGGTCCGCCCTATCTGTCGGGTTGAGCGGTCGCACTACTGAGGGGGCTCAACTGCTGCTACAAATACCATCCGCCCATCGTAGCGCCATCTGCGGGCTAGCTCGACGGGGCCCATCCCCATCCTATCGTCACTGCAGCCCCAAGCCCGCCCGCCCTCACCCTCCAAGGTGAAGCCATCGTCATAATTTTCCTAGTCTGCAATTGACGCAGGTAAAACCAGACGCCGCCCCCTCTCTCCCGACAGGGCAATGAACTGACCTGCTAGTCCCGTCTGTCAAGTGTCGTAGTCCCAACTCTTGTCCTCGACCACCACGACGATCGGCCTGACTAAACCACTAACCCATATCATCATCCGCACAAGAGAGTCACCACACCACCTTCAACTGCTCCACACCCCGTAACGCCACTGCCAGGCGCCTCCGGCATTGGAGCCTTCCAATCCTTCGACCCGTAATACCAGCCCATTGCTGCCCCTTCAACGATCCAGCCCTCCACAGTCGCCACCAAGCAGGATGATACGGCCTCCACAACTGCTCCTGACGTTCTGCTCCTGACACCCGTACACACTTGAGGGTAGTATGGTTGCGCTGTGAAGCTGAACCCTGTGGCGACGCTGGTGTGAGCGAACGCTCTAAATCTGAGCCAAGTCCAAAAACAACGACTCTGGGGTCACGGCTGGCCAAACCCGCCAAAATGGCGGCTGGAGCTGGAAGCGATGCAGACGAACCGAGAAGAAACTCGCCAGCATCCTCGGTTTGCTATATGGAGTGCATAGATCCTTTGGAAACAGCTATATCCCACCGGGGGTCGTCGAACACAATGGAGGGAACTGCAGCACAGAAAGTAAAGGACACGGAGCATTCGGCTTTCAGTTTGCAACCAGACGATGAGTCTGACAGCACTCCTCGCTCAGAAGTGCCGTCCGTGGTAGATTCTTCAGTCGTACGGGACCAACATGCTTCAGCCCAGCCAACTCAAACCGTCCCTTCGGAGCCGGGTTACTTCTCACCACAACCGTTACGTTTCTATCCCGCCAGGTTGCCAACTTCGATGACAGCTTTAACAGAACCTTCACCAACGCAAAGCCTCAATGCATCTGCGACGTCTATCCATGTCCCGCAGCCCCCTTCCCTTGAGCATCCCGACAACCCCTCGACACCACTCGAACAACAGGATCGACCTATTGTTCAGAGAGACATTTCGAGTGCATCGGCCGCCAACACCAACACGGTTAGAGCGGCGTCAACAGACCCAATCCACCAATTCACAACACTCCCAAAACCCCAGCGGGACGGTCCGCACTACCCCAATCAGTCATACGCTGCACTTCAGGCGCAACACTACCCACCACCATATTTACCACATATTCTGCGGACCCAAAGCTCCCATCCCTCACATTATTCATCATTTTCTACAACTCAGATATCTACATTTGGTCTTGCTTACGACCAAGATCGTAGCATGGCCGATTCCGGCTCCAAGACTGCCGGTAACTCGCCTACAAGTAGCCCAGGACTTTTCAGTCCAACCACTCCACCTCTTCGTCCTGGTCAGCAATCTTCTGAGGATCCTGGCTTTTACTCAAGCCCATACCTACACTACACGCACAGGCAAGCCCCTAAAGAGTACGTGAACATTCTTCGTTTCTTGTCACGGGCTCATCATAGCCTTTTCGAAACCTAAAGCAACTTCAAGCGCTTGCAGCTAACTTGTTGAAGGACTCATATCGCCGATGTGGACGTAGATCCTATCTCGGGCCGCAAAATCATCAACCAGTACGAAGTCATCGATGAACTCGGACGCGGGGTACATGGCAAGGTCAAGCTTGGCAGAAGTCTCACAACGGGCGACTTCGTAGCTATTAAGATTGTCGATCGATACTCCAAGCGGCGTAGGCTTGGAAAGAACACTAGCCATGAAGATAAAATCAAAAGAGAAATCGCGATTTTGAAGAAGGCTCGCCACCCGAACATTGTCAGCTTACTCGAGGTCATAGACGATCCAAGTAGGAAGAAAGTCTACATAGTCCTAGAGCACGTTGAACTAGGCGAAGTAAAATGGCGAATAGAAGGTGCCAAGGAAATCGCCCTCGTCGAGTGGCGTCGGTATCATCGCGAATCAGACGGCATCTTTCACAATGATGCCGCCACGATAGAAGACGACAGGATCATAGAATCGGCACAGCGTCGGCGTGAGAGACGAGAGCGACGGCGATTAAGGGAGCTGCATGATCGCCGACTAAGAGGGCCGGAGATTGAATCATGGAGTTTCGAGCATGGTGGAGACTCGGACTCGGACGCATCAAATAACGACCGAAGCTCTCGAGCCTCGAATACCCATGCGGATGAATCACCAGCCAACCACTACACATTCGAAGACCACGACGATTCCGGGTACAGCAATAATGAAAGTAATATGAACACCGCTTTTCGATCGCACACTCCCACTGCTAGTTCACCGCAAGATGATCAACACATAGATCTGACAGGCCTAGAAGGGACTATGTATGGCCCATATGATCCCGACATACCTCGTGGACGAACGCCGAGTGTAGCCGGGAGTTCCTGTTCTCACTTCGCAGATTTAGACGACACCAGCGGAATTCCTGAACACTTCCGCTATGTTCCCCTCATGACCCTTGATAGCGCTCGAGATGCATTCCGAGATACCGTACTTGGTCTGGAGTATCTCCACTACCAAGGAGTTATCCATCGAGATATCAAACCAGCAAATTTACTTCAGACGAAGGAACATCATATAAAGATATCCGACTTTGGTGTCTCGTATCTTGGGAGACAGGCACCCGAAGACACCACGGAAGACCATTCCGAGTCTGAACAAGATGCGGATGAAGCTATCGAGCTCGCCAAAACCGTTGGCACTCCTGCATTTTACGCACCCGAACTTTGTAGGACTGATATCGATGCCGAGACCCCTCCAGTCACTGCCAAAATCGATGTGTGGGCTCTAGGGGTTACGCTGTACTGCCTTGTGTTCGGGCGCGTGCCATTTCATGACAACAACACCTTCGTCCTCATGCGTCTCATCACTGACACAGATGCATATATCCCCCGTTCCCGGCTCAAGGCGGTTGCTGAGAAGTCTAGCTCGAGGCCTACCTCGCACGGTCGACCATACCACTTAATAAGCAGTAACAAAAGGGCGCCTCTCGATCTCGAATATGAAGCTGTTGACGATGATCTCTACGATCTGCTCAGGAGGCTTCTAATTAAAGACCCTCGTAAACGAATCACGCTCAAAGAAATCAAACACCATCCCTGGCTCCTTCAGGGTATCGACAACAAGGTTGCTTGGGTTGAAGAGACAGATCCTAAGAGGCAAACTCAAGGTAGGAAGATCGAGGTATCAAAGGACGAGGTTGAACAGGCCGTTGTCCCTATCAGCATCATTGATCGAGTGCGTTCCGGTCTTCGCAAAACTGTTGGCGCTGTCTTGAATATCGGAACTCGTGGAGGATCCCGAAGGCGTGCACAAAGCTCGGCAACGCCCACAGAAACAACGCACCTATCTACAAATTCATCCAGCAGTACCATTAGTCAGGATGGTCGGAGAGATGCTCGCAGACCCAGCCTCGCGGTTAACGAAACAATTTTCGCGGCACTGAAGAGTTCAAGAGAAGGTGAACACCCTCTATCCCAGAGCGTTACAGCAAGCCCAGAGGCCAAAGAACAGGCACAGTTCTTTGAAGGAACGAATTCAAGACCTCACTCGCCCAGCCACAGCGCCGAAAGCTCCGAGCACCCAGCGCCTCTTACAGGATTGACCAGACCACTACCACCTGAGCGAGCTCAGTCTACTATGTCTACCATGTCTACTGCTACTTCGGTAAGAACCATTAGGCAATCAGATATTCCATATACAGCTGGTACAACATCACCTACGCTGCCGCCAGGTCTCCCTGGCACCCCGCTAACCCTCGATACACCGGGTGGATCCAATCTCGGCGGGATTTTCGGTGGAGTCCCTCGTCGGTTAATGAATAGCGTCAGAGGTCGAGAACGAGGCAACAGATCCCGAAACGAGCATAACAGAGCGAAGTCTATTGACCATCTTGTTACTGGGGATGATGACCCTCACGGAGGCCCGAGTATTGCGTTAAGCAATGCGTTTGCCGCCGGCCATGTTGACCAACCTGCTATCCTCAAAGAACCGTTGCCACCATACAGCTTCCCGGCAAGCCCTGCGAACGCACTATCAGAGCACCTCTATCCTGACCCAATAGATCGGGCACTATCGCGGCAATCGTCAATATCCTCTGCTTCCTCTCGCCTGAATCATGTATACACGGCTCAAGATGATCGATCAATGGCTCAGGGTTCAGGTGGATATCCCTTCCCCTGCCTCCAGCGAGAGACTTCAGACGACCGATTCAATCGCGCAAAAGATGAGCTTGTGCGTCGGAGGGTACTAGAAGAGAATCAAATTCGAGAAAGACCACACTCGGCAGTGTATCCGCGACCCCCAAGCGCATTAAGTCAGACGGCTTGCCCTCCAAGCCCTGACGATGAGATTTTCTACCAGAGACAGAGATTGGACGACTTATTCAGCCAGCAGCATCCAAGTCATAACTCTTCCATCGAGAATAGTCCCATAAGTTATCCCGTGAGCGTCAACTCACTCCAGTCCAGGACGTTAACATCGAGTTCTTCTGAGGACCATTTTACCTCCATGTCACAATCAACTTCCAACCCCTCAATACCGTCCGTAATCTCCGCAAACTCGTCAATAGCCCCCGAAGATGGTCTATTAATGGAACCGGTCAAAGAAGTTGTTGCTCGTGCATCGGACGACACATTGAATCCAAATGCCATTACTAGCGAAGATTGCACAGGATACGAGGGTGATGTTTTCGAAAGCGGCGATGATAATGAAGAACAAGAAGACTCGGATGACGATTTTATCGTCATGACTCGGAAGAAGAAAGGCAAGGAGGGCCTTGGGAGAAGCGATACCATTTCCAGCGCTGAACTTTCGCGACACTGTGTACGACGAGAATTAGCTTCTGCGTGCCGAAGAAGGTCTACACGCAGCGGTAGCAATGGAACCGTTAAGAAAATCCGGCCTTACGAAGACACGGACGACGAAGATCATCACAGAGAACCATCATCGGAAACCATATAAAAAATTACTTTTCCCTCCTCACGAAACATACACGAACACGACATATTTCATCACACGTAGGCAGGCCTCCTCTGACAGCACACTCCATGTTAAGGAACGTGGTCACACCCATATTTTATTGCTGTCACGAATCGCATGCACTTGTCATTGGCCACGAAGACTACTGGTCATGTACAATTTTCCTAATTATTCTTTTAATTTTATTTCTAGCGAGGGAGTCAAAAGGGTGGAATAGGCGGCGAAACGGGTTGAGAATGCCCTTGGGACAACAATGGAATGGAAATCATCTTCCGGGATATCAAACATAGGCGTAGAATTTGCAAATGCATGGGACGGTTTACATTTTGATTTGATGAATTTTGTATTCATTTCCGACCTCTTTCCTGAGCATCATAGACTGCTCTTACTCCTCTCCATTTTCATTGAAGGGCTCATTTCGCGCTTGATTGGTGCATGCTTCTGCTTGTGCTTGTACGGAGTACCTCTCGCGTCCCCGCAAGGGGATTCGCCCAGACGAAAATGTCGATGTGCGTCTGGAAATGGGCGCCGTTTGTGGGGAATCGTTAATACCGCAATTTCTGTAGCCCCCCTTTTTTCGAACACGCTTTTTCCCCTCACTTTTGGTGTGTGGGCGTTGATACATTCGGAAGGGCACAGCAAAGTATGTAGTCAGCGCGTTAGCGGAACGAGTGGGGCGTGTGGCAGGACGCCTCAAATGCAGCAAGCTGGATTGGGCAAAGGCTGATCGGTGTGCCAAACTCTCACCGCGATTGTGATGACTCTATATATTAGTGGCGATATGTCCGTGCTTCGTGCTTATGGCAACTGCCTTTTTGCTCCCACTTCCGCGGCCCTACCCTACAGGCGTTCCCCCGGAGTTGGGGTCCGAACAATATGGAGTATTGGCGACTCTCTTGTGCACATCCGATGCGGCAATCTGGGCTAAGGGTGTTGTGAGACAGTTCGCTAACCCTTGACAAAAGTGGGAAGAGATCTGTGGTTGGAGGGTCGGCTACCACGCCGCTGGAGAGGGAAATGCTAGAAGCTCCAACAACACCGATCAGCTTGATCTGCGGGATCTGATGGTGAGACGCATTTAGAGGTGTGGGTGGTTGGTGGTTGCGCTTTCATGCATTACGTCTTTTCTGGGGGAGGCTAATAACACTAAACCTTGGCCGGGCTTGTTGATAGCAGCTGAATACAGATTACTCCGGGTCTTTGGTCTGTCACATCCGTCCCGCTTTTCAAATTCACAGCTTGGATATTGCTGAAGGGATCCTTGATATTTTCTTATTTGAAAATGCAAAGAAAACCTTTTTGTGAACACGGCGCTGGGGTTTGTCAAATTACGGGGACTAGGGTTTGGTTTCCAATAGTCATACTCCAGGAATGCAACGAGTAGACTGAAGCAGCGCATCCAACGCATATCAGATAGGATTTAGGTAGTGCTGAGTCAGTAGTCAGTCGCTGAGTTAGTAAAGCGGCAGCAGATTTCAATACCACTAATATTGGTGGCCATCACTGAAGCTGACATAGAGTCTTAGGGAGGTTAGCTATATGAGAGAGCTGGGTCTCAATTGGCCAGAACTAAGAGTTCAGTCGCAAGATATGTGTTCCATTTCCTACCTACGAAAGTAATTACTTCCTTGTTTTCTTCCCTTCGGCAACGAGGGGCCTCCGCCAGTCCCCTCACTCTGATTTTGCAGAGGCTGTCTTTCGCAGGACGGGACCCGTTCTCCAAAACCTATAAAGTTGAAGTTTTCAATTTGCTGGCTTCCGTTGGATTGAAAGACACAATACTAAGGTTGAGGGGACCTGATACTATGCCCAATATACACCGGCCTAGTTTCACTTTGATTTTCCGAATAAATGAATTTTGAGTTGGGAAATGATCCTATCGAGTTTTGTACACTCCTAGGAAACTCTTAATAAATATTTTGGCCTTAACACTATGATAAGTGTTTTATATTTCAACCCCGTCTAGTCATATCCTGCCATGAAGAGTCCCAGCGGAGAAGGTTATCAGCACCATAAGACACGACGTAACTTGAAATCCTTCAGAAACATTCTTACGGGCAACGGACCAAATAATGCCAAAGACCAAGCTAATAGCTAGAAACACCAATCCCACCGCGCAGACCTTTGTCCAATTGATCCCAGGCACAAGATGCAAACCCCATCCTTCGGCACAACGAGCAATCTCGCAGATACGAAGCTCATTCTTGCGTTTCCTAGGGATCCGTTTGGCCAAAAACAGCACAGTATCAGCGTCATAAGGACACTCGAACAGATGAGTGAGGAGGTTGCCTGCGATCGGCGGGTCCGTCCCAAGCTCTGCAGGATAAGGTACATAATCTGGAGAGTCCGGTATAGGACGACTCCCTCTGACGTTGACCAGATTATTCTGCAATAACTCAAAGCGTACAAACCGGATATCTTGGATCTTCCGAATGGACAACAACGATGACCATCTGTCAACTTTACATTGCCGTAAATACAGCTCTTTCATGTACGCGAAGAAATCTTGATCAGACGTTAAGTCATCAGCTCTGCCTTGCAATAGCTTTGGTGCGTTTCCTGATTTGGCATGAGCGCACAATAGAAGAAACAATGATTCACCGCCCGATGCAGCTGCTGTCTGCGGCTGACTTCCCGGAGCTTGATCTCTTGTTACTGGCAATTTCTCTTCGTCAGATCTTTTAGCAGAATTCCAGAAACATCGGAGAGCGTTCGTAATCCATGAACAAATACCAGAAAAGCCTGCTCGTCTGCCAGCGCCTTGCCGTTCTCTGAGCCCATCAGCTGCTTGATTGAAGTGATTGACTAGTTGTTGTTCGAATTCTTGCACTGCTCCAGGGACCAGTTCTTTATAGTCGTCATACATTGGCTTGCCACATCGACAAGTCCACCGCACCCTGACTTTTCCATGCTGACTCGGGGCTTCAAAGATCTTGCAGGGATTCAGTGACATTTGAAACGCAAGCGGAGATATGGTTAGCCGGATAGAGAACAATGGAACCGAATTGGATGCGTCTGAATTTCCTTGGGTTCGGTTGTGAGATTGTGTGACTTGCTCCAGGACCTTGGGCTCGGTTGAGTTATCTGAGAACGGCCTTTGGTTTTGAAGTCGGCGGAGAAACAGTTGAAACGCTTGTCCTTCGTAAAGAAACTTTTTCGCCTGGGACAAGTTTGGCATTGTATCCACTTCTTCTCCATCACTGATGCCGTCCTCAATTTCATTCTCGGTTTCCGATTCAATCGATTTCTGTGCACGTTTTGTGAGGTGATCCTCGATTGTTTTGGATTTGCCCACCTGCTGGCTTTGCAGACTATCGAACTGAGACGGAGCAAGAACGAACCCTAAAAGGGACAGAATTTCCCATGCTAAATAAGACACTTGCGAACGAATGAGCCTGTATGAATCCTTGTGGACTTGTGTTGATGCTTCTCTTTTCAGATCAAAAGAATATCTCCGGAGGGCGTCAATGAGAAGGTGTCGAAACGTCTCATTAACTGCCTTGTCTGTACTTAGATAGCCCAACAAAAGAAATTTTAGGCTTTTGTTGCTCGCCATATCAGTTGCAATTTCGTGCGCGAAATCATAGAGAACACTAGCATTGCTGGAGGAAGAAGCGGATCCATAACCGCGGTCTTGGGACGATAACTCTGAAGTCATTTCAGAAATGGAGTTTTCTTCAGGAAAGTTCCCTTCAGATTTCTCAGGGCATGTCGACAAACTATCTTGAAAAATCTTGGGGGCCTGTCGACTAAAATCTGATTTTTCTACCACCCTGTTCCTGTTGTCTACCCCCCTATTTCTGTTGCCTATCACGCTGTTGTTATTGCCTACACCTTCCTCATATTTATGTAAGGCTCCTCTGATCGGCAAAGGCCCCCCATCCTGAGTCTCGTTAGCAGGCTAAGATGATGAATGGTTCTAGGTCCATACCACGTCCGCTCCGCAAGAGTTACATCCCATATGCGAACAGTTAATGCAAATTGGGCATAGAGTGACTGACATTGGGCCAAATCTGCATGCAGTTAATGCAAATTGGGCATAGAGTGACTGACATTGGGCCAAATCTGCATGAACAGCAGTACCAATAGAAACTGTCCATAATGCAGTGTGTCGTATACCTGATAGCTATTAAACAAAGTGGAGGTTGAGGTTGAGGTTGAAGGTAAACGCAGGTGGATTTTGTATTAACCCTTAAATAAACCCAAGAGTGGCTACAAGATATTTAAATAGTCCTCAGCCGGGGGAAGAGGATCGTACTGCCTTGCGGCGTATTCGTTACGGTTAGAGAATTGATTGGCGCCTAAACGAACGCTGGCCTTCAAGCCATCACAAGGCTGAATTTCGCCTTACCTCTAACACAGCCTCCTTCATGATCAGTCAGAGCATAAAGGTCAGGCAATTAATGGTTGGGTTAACGCAAGGGGGGATCGATTGAGTATATCCTGACGTATATCGAAGAAGAACTAGATTTATATTATTATATATAGCTAAATTGATTATCTATTAGGGTCGGTTTGAAATCTGGAAAAATTGTATATGATGGCATATTGGTAAACTTTAATGAACCAACATTGAATACTACCGCAAATAAATGAAACTGCAATACATACAGAGCCAGCGTATAATAAAGCACACAAATGGTGACTATGCCGCACTAACACCAACCGTGATCTACTTTGGCTACCCACATACTTAATTGTTTAGGACAGAGTCAGCCCGACATTTCTATATCTTGCCATCCCTCGCCTACCTCCAAGGATCGTGCGATGCCCTGCGTGTTCATGAAAACACATTGGAACTATTACCGTATAAATCTTCCTCTTATGGATATATCTTCTTGACCCTTCTTACCCTAAGATTACTAATGCACATGTACACTGGGAAGAGCTGATCCGGCGCGGTCCTTTCCTTGTATTTCCGTACCTCCGCAACCTGGCAATCCCCGCGCAGCGTGAGATGTATCCTGCCGCGACTCATAGAGTATTCTAGGAGATCCGACTAACGTTTCCCCATTGACGAGCTTGGATTTTCGAGAGCGAAGGTTGTGCGTAGTTTCGCCATTGGCGTAAGATTGGATGGCATTTTTGGTGGAGGTACCCCTTGGGGTTCCGGCTGTGGATTTGACATTGACGGATTTATGTTTTTTAATATGCTTGGATATTCTACCACTTTCGTGTCGAACAATCCCACGCGCTGAATTTGGTTTGAACGGCGCAAGTAAAGTTCCAGACTGTGATTGGAGTATCTCCGTATGATCTTTATCATGATTGCCACTCTCGCTGCAATCTGGAGTGATGGGGGTGGCCGATGGGAAATAGTTGGATGATGTCAATCGGGAAATGCTTAGGCTTGACATTTGGTGATCGGTATCCGAATCGTCGGTTACATCGCAGTCTGACAAAATATCACTGTCTTGGGTGGCCGTTCTGGATAAAGTGAAACTGTCCTCAGAAAGAATTTTAAGTTGACTAAGGATCGATGTGCGATGTACATCTCGTGCCCAGTCAAAGATGTAGTCGACAAGCAGAAGCAGCGTAAGTGCGTCGTCATTAAATTTTAAACACCCAGACCACTGATTAGATATTTCCTGGTTCACAGAATGAGCTTGCAGACCTAGAATTCTTATTTCTCTAGACTGCGTGCGACTCACATATCTTGAATTCCCTTTCTTGTCTTTTTCGGTATAGCAAATATAAATACGCCAGTTGGCCCCTCTGTATGCAAAGAACCAAACCATAGGACATGTGAGCGGGCTTATACCATGTTTGGCGCTTTCGTTTTGAAGTCCTTCCTGGATTTTGAGAAGTGTATAGATAGTGAACATTGTTTGAAATTCTATGTCGCGGAAGCCATCTGTGCTTTGCTCTGACTTTGCCTCGCAAACGAGAAATGGAAATATTATCGGATAACTGGCGCTCTTCACGAAAGACCTATATTGGACTTCGTTTTCGCTTTCGGCTGGAAGTTTGTTCAAAGCTTCTCGAAACCTCCTGGTTTCGACAAAACCAAGGGTTAGGTCGGGCCTTTCCATTTTCACTGGGTCTTTCTCCGAATTGTACACATGCTTGATTGTCCTGCCGATCCCTAGATGAAACATCCTATCTAGTTCATAACTGGAAATTTGTCAATCTCTGGTTTGGCGATCCCCAGACACAGTTTAATATCACATAAGGGAACGATCTACTCACTTCTCCGTACAGTCTTCTTTCAAACCGCAATAACACTCTGTCCGATTGCCTCGCCGTTCTTTTAGCTTTGCGAAACAGTTCGTGGAGATGGGGTAGCTGGCCTCGATTTCGGATCTCCATAGTCTACCATGGCATTTCAGACTGCCGAAGTGAGTACAAGATATATAAGCCGAATAATAGGTCAGGTGTGTTACCAATCTACTTCCATCGAAAATTGGCGGAAAACCTTTGTCTCCAAAGCAGTCCTCCACTCCCCTTCGTTACTATTTAGTTGCTCACACCTTTTGGCGAGGCTAACGATTCGTATCACCTGGTTTCTGGTTGCATTCCGCTGCGCCCTCAAACGTGCAGAGCCGTCAGTTAGCCCTCCGTACGATTCATATTTAATCTTTGTGACCCTTTTAATATCATTAACGATTTCCGGGCGAGCGGCTAGCCCTTCTTCGGCAGTGACGATAGATATCCCAAGTTTATCCGCGAGACTGCGTTTGTCGATCCTATTTGGGGCCGTCTTAGTCATATTGTTTGAAAAATGGTGTCTGCAGATGAACCAGGCCTATTTCAAGTCAAGTTTGCGATAATGTGAGATGCGCAGCGAATTGTGGGCTGGGAAGATGATTGAAATTAGCAATTAGAGAACCATGAGATGTAATATAAGAGGATTTGTATATGCTGCGCAATCGGTTGATATGGGTGTGGCACAGCACAGATGCGACAGCATATCTTCGAAGCTGCAGGAATCGTTAGGGACGAGAGTGCGCACCTTCTACTTTGGGACATCTCCGGCTAAGCTACAAATAAACTTGAAACACGAAGTACTTCAGAGCAGAACGCCGAACTACTGTCAACCTCTACTGTGGTATCAGGTATATATTTTGTATGTGGGTCTTCAGCTGCAGGGAGCCCTGTAACGCACAGATAATACAATACACCAATCAATATGCTAGATTTCTATACAAACTAGCATATTGATTGGTGTATTGTATTATCTGTGCGTTACGGGGCTCCCTGCAGCTGAAGACCCACATACAAAACATATGCCTGATACCATAGTAGATGTTAGAAGCAATGCTACGGTACATATATTAGTGGACGCCTGACGGCCACAGCCCCTAGAACTTGATAAATATAGAAGTTGGCCCTAGCTTACTTATCCTTTCATTCACCCCCACCTAGGCAACACTGTTCTCGTCTCAACGCCTAAGCGACTTCACGGAAATTTTAATACTTTGAGAGAGGGCTGTGCGTGGAGGACTCAATTTTAATCCGAGTTATCTTTCCGTATAATAGATATATTCAACTAGGTGAATCTATATGCTTAAGCTCTCGTTCGCCGATCCTCCGGAGACTAGAGCATGCAATGGAACAACAAATTGATTCAGCTCTTTCAGAATCCCCGTACGCGCGCCTCTACCTTTCGCGGTAGTAGCTGGTGCTATAAATTTACCGGACAACTATACTACCTGGGGTAAACGTTAATTGACGCTGGACTGACTCCTTCAGGAGAATAGGGTGCAGATCATCTCCCGTGGGCGTCAAAGCACATGTTGTCAGACGCGAATTAGCAAAGCCTTTCAAAAAGGTACATATGAGGCTAGGAAATCGGGGATAGCGATGGAGTATCGGGAAAAGAAGTATAAGAAACCGGGAAGCGGTCTCTGAACAAAAACGAGTATAATTGGTATTCGCATGAAGCTCCTAAACTCATGTTAGTAGACTTTAATCATCGACAAATAGTGAGAAAACCTAATACTAGAAGAAATGTCCCCTGGCAGGAGTAGCGAGGAGAGTGGATTCGGATTCTCGAAAGTGATTTCTCTACAAAGAATGGAAGAATGTGCTTTGAGGGCACCATAGTTGGATGGATAAGAAGGCCCTGGGTTACCCTCCTACCTGTTAAATAATAATAAACAATCGAATATTATATAAGATTCAATTTACCGTCCGACCTGGTCCCCCTAATGGGTCCACACAGACTAATTCCTATGGGAAAAACCTCCTTACTGAGAAAAACCCCACTTTTAAGTGTATAAAAAACCCCCAGGGGAGACGTAAGAGGTAATATTCCAGATAATATCCATACTATATTAATGGGAGGAAAAACACTGTTAGGTTGCTGCTTTGAGACTCCCTTTATATAGGAGTGTCTAAATGCCTATCTTACCCCATCTGCCATTTATACCATCTTTGCTATATTTATATATTGCTTGTCTAAGTCGTGTACCTATCCCTAGCTCCTTTTCTAAGTCTTCTGTAAATATCTCCTAATAAATAACACTTGCGTTCCGCCCGGGCCTGCATGCTAAGGTCTCTTATCCACTCCTTTATTAAAGGGTTTCTACAACAGGGTATATATAACTTAGTATCGCTTTTGCCCTAGGGCCTAAACCTAGGCCCTTGTACCTATTTATAAGGTGTAGGAGGATAATCTAGTATTTAATAGGGGGCCCAATCCCTATAACTAGATACCTAAGTTGCCGGATAATATTAAAATGGGGGGCCTCTACTACGCTTAGGGCGCGGATTGCTTATGTATGTGTGTAAATGCTATGCGGTGTGTGTAGTATTTATAGGAGAAAGGGGGTACGCCGAAGGGATGATACTTGTCGATTTAATGTCCAAATATGTATATTAGAGACGTAGTAGCGGTGTTTAAACTTTTTGCTAAGGCTTACCCCTCAGTGAAAATCTTTGCACCACTACCACGTTGCTGCGCAGGCGCTGCGCAGCCGTACACACGTCTCTGCGTTTGCTCTGGTAGTCTATTGACACGATCCGAATGGAACATTAATAGTAGCTGCCAGGTTCCCGGGCTCCACCGCATGGGGGTGCAGAAGTCGCTTTTCTGGAGTCGTCTTTTTGACTGGTCTGGCGCCAAGGCCTGTGAAAACTCTGCTGTTCTNACGGCGTCAAGGGTTGAGTATTCGAAGGCCCCCTCTAGCCAACGTAACGCTGCTGCATCAGTAACAGACGAGATCCTCTCTCTCAGCTTGACCATGCGGACAAGATGAGACGGAAAGGAACCCCCACAGGACCGTATGGGTCGGATCTCGATTTTGGTGTTCCTTTTAACAATCGAATATTAGAAGAATGTCCTATCCCTTAACCCGCTGCTTTGCGTCCATCTGTTCGATAACGAGTCAGCCAATCAGATAAGCTGCACGAGATGTCAGTGCCCAATTAATTCTAGTCGCGATTTAGCGATGGACGTAAGCGGGTTAAGAGATAATATATCTCAGGCACTGCTTTCGAGTATTCAAGTGAGCTTACTGAAAATCGATATATTTTGTAGACTTTCAGCGTGATTTCCGCCTCGTAATTATTGCATTAGACAGGGATTCATATTTGAGTATGAATTTTGACTTACTCTTTGATACCTAGGATCCTGTCAACCAATTCCCAACCAGATGAAGATGCATCGTGAATCAAAGTGCTGGGAATCACAAAGGATAGGATATCTTTTTCTTCGGAAGCTTCCTTTTGGGTCTTCCTATTATTTATACCATCATCTTCTTTTTCCAAGGAACATTATATTATATCAGCTTCACAACATCTTGTTCTTTAGACCACACAATATCTTCGTCTACCATGTCTTCTATGATCGGGATAGCATCTTCTCCACTGTCTCTACATCTTCAGAATTTACCTCCTGAGGATCCTTTCTCCTCTCTGTCACGTCAAGCTGTCCGTGTTGGCATGGTTGATGATGGCGAACAGCACGGCATAGTCAATGGTAAAGAGTATCTAAAGTGGAATAATATTAAGATTCAACTCGCGATTAGGCCTCACGGTATATTGGGTTGTGAAAGAGGTTGCTTATTGATGGGATGCGAATTGAAAGTTAGCTTCCACAAACCAAGCGCTCCATATCAGCTGATAAACTGACGCCTTTCATTTGCGGCTTCTCCAAGAATTCGCTCTAAAGCCTCTTCTCTGCCGCTGAGGTTGACATGATAATTTGGGACTGCCGCCTCTGGTATCCGGCATCCAGAATTATTCGCGAGTACAAGAATGAACTTGAGTTCCATGAAGTGCCCTTATTTGGCATGGCGGGCAACGTTGAGGGTGCTGAGCGCGATTTTGGAGCTTTGCATGCTGCGATGTGGAATAATTCCCAATTAACCCGGGAGGGCGTAGCGCACGCGGCATCATTCTTGTGTCACCACGGTGACCAAGTAGGATGGTTCGACCAGATTGCGAAAGGACATGCGAGCCTTGATTCCTTTGTATAGGAGTTTTGTTTGCGGTTTGTTATGAAAGAAACAGGGTAAGGTTTTCGTTTCTGGTCTTCACGTCCTTTTTGTGGGTATTTACTCCTGGGGATGGCGATTCCATTCCGAAGAACTATGCTAATATAATTAGACGAATCCTACGGGCAACTAAGCAAGAGATAATTGACTGGTACCGTCACTCGACCGGCCGATTTGGATTATCCGGAACCCTCGACGTATTACCACACGAACGCCTTGCTCTCGTACAGCTACAGCATCTCTCCCGAATCGCAGCTTATATCTACGATACACGAGAGAAGCCTTATCCTTCTATCCCGGAGCTGGACCCGACTGCGGCACCATTCAGGATACGTAGAGCTGATAGCACGTTCACTTGCACCGGGCCCAATGCAGAGTCCGAATAAGGGCGCCAGAAGACGAGGCTTGTATGACTACCTTCGAATATTGTATTGGCTAGACTTTGAAATTTGTGAGGCTACTTGAGTGGGTATCAACGTTCGTCTTTACGGAGGGTGCGGTTCTTGACAGGAGCATTGTTGCTTCTGCATTCCCTTGCGGCTGGATATAACTATAAGACTATATATAGACTATCACGGTCTTAATAAAATTATAATTAAGAACCGTTACCTACTACCACTAGTTAGTAAAATGCTGGATTAACTATTTAGGGTAAAGATCTTTATAAGCTAGATTTATAAGACGCCTATTATAGGCTCTATATTAAAGAAGGGGATAAATAAAAAACAACTTTTAAGACCTAATACGGCCACTTTAAGTATCTAGTAATGCCTTTTGGGCTAGCCAATACGCCTATAATATTCTAATTATGTATTTATAGAGCCTTAGGGGGACTAGTTAACCATATATATTGTAACCGACTACGGGTGCTGCCGAGACAGCCTCAACGCCACCCTATATATTAATCGCAGATCAATATTGCTTGCAGATCACTGTTCCCATTTCATCCTGTTACCTACACCATTTTATGTATATATACCTCTTAATTTCCATAGATTTACAATTAAGTCGCTTATTTAATTCCTATATACCTGCAAAGCTTACAGTTATAAGCCGGCCTGCCTACTGTACTATACCTAATCTATACATTTTAGCGCTTACTAAGCAATTAATCTGCTAACGTGTTCCTTACCTCAGCGAGCTCAGACCAAGAAATCGATTGTGCGGATATAGGAATATCCGCACCGTCCGCTAAGCTGATTTAGGACGGCAATCGTTTTCGTGGTCTGAGAGACTTTGCGAGATTTGTAGGAAAACCTAAACACGGTTTATATGAGAAGACCTTATTAACTTTAACAAAATTGATCTACCCTCCACAATACCTATTAACATAAAAATTACACTAAATTATAGAGAAAAGCCTACTCTATAAAGTTATGAGATCTTTAGCTCCTTTATACACACGCGCGATATTAAGAGGAGTTCGTTGCCGCAGAGGCTCTAATTCCACTGCCCTACTGAGGGCGCATAAAAACGACCTACGCCTACGCCACAGCCCTCTTCGCAACTAGTAGGTATTCCATCTGCTATATACCTATTTAATTATTTACTTTACAGCCCTTTATAGGTTTATGGTGTAGGCCCTAATAGAGTTATAAGCTCAGCGTGTGTGTAAGCTGTAGAGGCTTTGTAAGAGCTCTGCAGAACGAAGCTTAAGGGGAGACCTGCACGGAGCTCTTCGCACGGAGCTCTGCACGGAGCTCTACTAAGGCTCTGCGCGGAGGCTCTGGCACGAAGCCGCATCCGTACGAAGCTCCTGAAAAAGCTCTACTCGAAGCTCTGCCCGAAGCTCTGCTTAAAGCTCTCTGCTTGAGGCTCTGCTCGAGGCTCTGCTGCGAAGACTCTGCTTAAAGCTCTTCTAGGAGGCTCTGCTTGAGGCCGCTGCTCGGGAACTCCTTGACGACTCGAAGCTCGAGATCGATAGCTGTAAATATAGAATAGAAACTAAAGCTACTTACTCAACAAGCAGCACTAAATATACTGAGGAAGGTTTTTACAATTGCCCGTACGAAACCCCGCGTACGGAACGCCTATACAATTCGTCCTCTACACAAACCGTCTCTGCAATTGATCGGCCCGTACAAACGTCTGCACGCTTGCACGGCTACACTAGCGTCTGCACGCCTGCACGTGGCGTCTGCACGAATCTCTGCACGAAGCTCTGCATCGAATCTCTGCACGTGGCTCTGCACGAATCTCTGCACGAAGCTCTGCACGAATCTCTGCACGTGGCTCTGCACGGAATCTCTGCACGAATCTCTGCACGAAGCTCTGCACGAATCTCTGCACGAATCTCTGCACGAATCTCTGCACGAATGCACGATTCACAATCTCTGCACGAATCTCTGCCAGAAGCTCTGCACGAAGCTCTACTGCTCTGCACGAGGCTTTACTAAGGCTCTGCACGAGGTTCTGCCCCTAGCAGTAGTGGGGCACTCGGGCCAAGGGAGGTATTTTTAAGGAAGGCCACTACCCGCACCTATTGTACCTACTAAGTGCTTTGCAATGGCTTTGAGTAGTAGATGTCTATATATCTGTATAGTTTTATCTATATTTAGCCAGACTATTCAATAAGATACAATATGTGCTTATGCTTTTAACACAACGCGTTTTTTAACTTTAACGAAATTAATATTAGGACCGAGCGATAGCCGTATTATAAAATTCGTACCATTTAGAAGCCCTAGTTCTTAAAAATATTGTATTACTTTTGGTAATAATAACGCGTTATGTGAATGAATGGATTAGATATCCGCAATATCCGTTTTACGGATTTTGCTTATGCTTTTAACAAAACTCGCCAAAGCCTCTCAGACGTGATTTTGCAATTCGGAAGACGGCGTAAGGTTATTCCGATGCTAGCTAAAAAATCGCGTCTGAGCTCGCTGAGGTAAACGTGTTCCACCAGTCATCCAGCAACACCAGTCATCCGGCAGCCCCAAAAACCACCAAAAATTAGAAAAAATGCAACCTTAATATCTCAATAAATGGCTTAATAATAAATTCCAAAATTTTAGAATTAGCCTTTTATACCTATATTAAAGACATTTAATAAAGTTCTAGTGTAATAAGCCTGGCTATTATTGAGATATTAGGTTCTAGCCCCTAATTTTAAGCTAAATTGCGATATTTTTAAAGCTACTTAATAGATTATTTTTTAAATCTAATAAGA
The DNA here is from genome assembly GCF_001692895.1 of Cenococcum geophilum 1.58. Lineage (NCBI taxonomy): Eukaryota > Fungi > Ascomycota > Dothideomycetes > Gloniales > Gloniaceae > Cenococcum > Cenococcum geophilum. The sequence continues at coordinate 377,064 of NW_027137582.1, read as the reverse complement.
GGTTTAAAATAGGTTTAAAAGGCTAATTCTAAAATTTTGGAATTTATTATTAAGCCGTTGTCGAGATATTAAGGTGCATTTTTTCTAATTTTTGGTGGTTACCACCGTGGCTCATTTGAATCTGTAATTAAGTCGATTGTTCGGTTGCAGCTCCAGAATGAGGCTCCATATTTAACTTCGTAATTAACGTCGGTGAGAAATTCGAATGAGCCCCTCTCTGCCACCAGGCCTCTATCGCGACTCCCTACTTTAGTGTAGCAATAGAGCCTCCTCGGCCAACGCCCTCTCTGCGATCGACGTTTCCTACGTCTCTGCCCGCCTCCCGTAGGAGCTGTAGTAGAGCTACAATAATGCCCGCGACGCCTTAAAAATAAGCTTATCGTAACCACGAAGGTTAGAATAATATTATATAAGGCATGTAAATGCGACAGCAGTATCGCGATTAGAAGTTGTTACTTTGGCGCGTATGCGAGGGCTCCAGATTAATATGGAATATGGAACTGGAGCTCGAAGCTCCATATTGAAATAGTGCCAAGAACCTCATTATAACTACTGTATATAGTATAGCTTGCAAATTTGACGCGCTTGCCGATATGGAGGGGCTCCATATTCAAAAGTTGTCAGATTTACCGAACAACACCCTCATATTCATATTTGAGCTCCATTTCCGTTATAATATGGAGCCTCCATATTGAATATGGAGCTGCAACCGAACATGCCCTTATTTAAGAAGTTACTACTTCTTCCACCTTTATAAGTGTTTTAAGCTTCTTCTAGGTACCGCTCTTATACTTATAACTACCTTTATTTACTAAGCGGACGGATAATTAATATTAATTAAACTAAACCCAACTAACTGTATAAACCTAACTGTATAAGCCTAACCTCCTGTCACAGTACGTGCCGACTGTCAAGGTACGATGTACGAGGTGACTGTATATGATTGACAGTATGTCGTGTCATCTTATACGCCCCCGGTAGGGCTTTGTTTCCACCGTTCCAAAGCCAAAGCTACGACCCTACCCCGGGCGGGATTCTTACCCCCGTTCCACGTCAACGCCGACCCAGTAAAGTCTCTGTATCTATTCGAGAACCGATCTCTCCGTCTCCTCTTTGAGTTTCTAAGCTGGCAGCAGGGAGACACCCTGCGGGCTATGGTTTCTCTGTCTCAGTCTCCGAGTCTCCGTATCTAGCCATGCTTCTGCTTCACGTCCCGAGTTTCTAAAGCCGGCTGCAGGGAGACACCCTGCGGGCTATATTCCTTGTGTCTTGATTACAGTGTAAGACTATGGGTTACGATCTCGTCTCCGTCTCCGTCTTCGAATTTGCACAGATAGTACTTCAAGTTTACCGCGACAAGAATCTACGTTTTAACCTCGATCTCCGCACTCCGAGCCTTTCGAGTCTACGCAATAACCTCGATCTCCGTAACCCCCGAGCCTTTCGAGTCTACGTCTTAACCTTGACCTCCGTACTCCAAGCCTGTCGAATCTATACCTTAACCTCGATCTCCGCAACTTTGAGCCTTTCGAGAGTCAATATCCGCAATACGCCCCGCGGTTACATTTTTTTTTTCCGTCTCCTCCGTTTTCCATATTAGTTTCGCTCCTTCGCCTCAGCTTTATATTGTATCTAGCACTCGAGACGAGTGCTAGCGGAGAGCGATGTAGTAGGGATATAGGTAGGAGGGTCTGAGGACTGTAAGGACGAGGACCTTTAAGGACTGGAAGGACGAGAACCTTTGAGGACTGGAAGGATGAGGATATATGGTCTATTTTTTTTTTACCTCCGCATTTTTACTGCCGTTACTTGGCTCACAGGAGCTCGCCTTGGAAGGGGGATGTACTGTCACGGCACTGACCTGACGCGTTGTTATGGCTCGTGTACGCGTATGCATGAGCACGGACCTGACCCCTGAGCGACATGTATATATACCGCCTCACCTCCTACATAGATCCTTACACGACATCGTTTGTCAATCATATACAGTCACCTCGTACATCGTACCTTGACAGTCCGCACGTACTGTGACACCTCCTTTAACCTAAATATATAACCATTTAACAAAGTTAACCTATTTACTATAGCATAATAACCTTATATAGCGTCTAAGTAAGAGCCTAGCTAGTATAATAGCCTAAGTATAAAGCTAAAGCGAGATGCTAGAGTATAAAGCTAAAGTAGAAACTAGCTTAAATATACTAATAGTAAAAGATAAGGATATTAGGTAGATATAAGAAAGGTATTAAACTAATAGTAGCTAAAGAACTATTACTAAAACTAAATAACTGTTTAAATAACTAGCTAGTAAATACTAAATTAAATTAAAGCATTCTAGGAAGGCACTAATACTATACTAAAATAATTAATTTTAATTCTAAAGTACTAATTAAGCCTAAATAGTGTAACGGAACCTTGTAGCAGGAACTACGGTGGGTTCTGTTAATAGGCTAGGTGTGTAGGAAATGCAAGTATAATAGTCAACAACGTAATAACAACTAGTGGAGTGGTTGCCTAACAGATTAACTCTAATTGTATTCTAAGAATTACTATAAGGAAGGAACTATTTAGGTAGGGACTAAGGGTCCTTAAATACACAACTATACTCCTATAAAATCCTTCTTATACGTAATATACGTCTTATATATAAGGTACGTAAGTTCCTCTCGTTCCTCTTATTTAATATATAGCATGTTATATAACCTTAGTTACTATTCCTCGTTATATAGTTCTACCGGTTTTATCCTAAACTATGCTTAAATTAACTAACTAGCTTCTTCTAACTCTTCCCTAAGTAGTTATAATATAGTACTTAAAGCGTCCGTAACACTATCTCCCTCCTTTCTATCTTCGTCCTTAAAGATTTAAAATATCTCTAAGTTATTTACTAAAGGTATAATATCCGTCTAATTAATTTAGTTAATATTGTTGCTTATTATACCTAAAGCAATTTCTTCTTTATACGCCTAATGTCGTGCCCGCACTATCGCTGCGATATTATCTTTTAGTAAGATTATACTGTCGCCGTGTTCTTATTGTGCAAAAGAGGGGTTAGTTTATATTATGCTAGCGAATCCTTCTTTGTAATAACCGTCCTTTTGCTTAAAGTGTACTAAAGCAAATATTCGCTCGTCCTATAACGTTTACTCTACCTCTAATGCTAAATATACGCGACCTATTACTCTTAATAGTCGTCTAGTTCCATAATTAATTTATTTTAGGGTCTTATATTTAATCTACTGCTATACGGCTAGATAGTAAACTGTCTTAAGCCCTTACTAAGTTAGAATGTTCTTATAATGCGGAACAGAAGGCCCTAGATACTCGCATTGCGGCATCTACTTAATTACTTCGTCTTAAGAAGGTTCGTAAGAAGGTTTATTTTAAGGAGTAGAAGCTTATAAAACAAGGTCTTTAAGAACTGGGTAATAAGAGAGCTGACTCTCCTCCTGTAGTAAAGGGAACAACTTTAAGTAGTTTGGCAGTCGCTCTTCCTAGGTCCCTCTTAGGTAACTTATTTTTTAATAATCCTTCTTTATTAATATTGCCTGACCTATTTTCTTCCAATACTCCTATACCTTTCCTATAGCATTCTTTAAATTTTCTAGTGGCTCCTAGGTAGTCTTAGTGTAGCCTATCCACTTAACCTTATACTATGTTTTATTGTTAATATCCTTATAACTAACAATCCTTAAAACTTACTATTCGTCTTCTTTCTGTCCTCTGTATATATCTACCTCATAAACTAGTGGCTTAACATTTCTATATGCTAGCTCTAGCATCGCAATATGCTGTATAGGGTAGATCTTTATTTTAGCTAGTAGGTTTAACTTAAACGTAACTAGTAAAATCCTCTATATAATTTTAAAAGGTCTTAGTCTAACGTAGTCTAACTTTTTGCTTAGTTATTAACTTTTAAAATTTTTATATAGTAGCTATACTTTATCTTCCTCCTTAAGATCTGGTCCCTTAGATCTCTTAGCATCGTAGTATTTCTTTATTCTTTGCTATACTACCTTAGCCGTTTCTATAAGGTTTGTATAAAGATTTATTAAAGTCTCTATCCTTTATTTGGCTTTACTACTTATTTTCTTTACTTAATATAGTAATAACAATATTCTTAGTTTATACCCGTAATTCGCCTTAAATAGTAATATACCTATTCCTTCTTATAGTGTTGTATTGTATACAAACTATATAACTAGTAATAATAATACCCAATTATTTTATGCGTAATTAATGTAATACCTTAGATACTGCTCTAGTGTCTAGTTTAATCTTTCTGTTTAGCTATCTATCTATAGATAATATGCGGTAGAAGTTGCTGCTTAAACTCCTTACTCCGCTAAAAATACCTCTTAAAATACTGTTATAAATCTTGGATCTCTATCTAATATGATTTTACTTAGTGCTCTATATCTTATAAATACTTCTTTAACATAGATTCTAGTAATATCCTCCGCTGAGATTTCTTCCGTATATACTATAAAGTATCCCCACTTTATAAGCTTGTCTACTATTACTAAAATCGCGTTATAATCTTATCCGGTAATAAGATCTCTTAACTTTAGTAACTTAATAATAAAGTCCCATGATATAACCTCCTATGGTCTCTTTAGTATTTTAATAGGTTATAGCCCTCTATACGGCTTATGCCTTATTAGTTTATTCCTTTAGCAATCTAAACACTCCTTAGTAACCTTCCTAGCTATTCTCTAGATTCTGTTAATAATATACTCCTCCTAGAGTCTTAATACTAAGCCTATTACTCCGTTGTGTCCTTAAGTTAGTTCTTTATAAAAGTCCTCTATAAACTCTTCTGCTATACTTCTTAGGATATACTTCGCTTCTCAATTTTTGTATATATTTAACTGTAGATCTTCTAGCTATACTTCTAGAATTCTTTATGCCTAAAAGCTTTTTAGTATCTTGTAGACTTTCTCTAACTTATTCTCTTAAGTTACTATAATCTTTAGATAATTGTACCTAATCAATCTGTCTTCGTTTTTTCGCAGTAAAGCCCCTAATAGCTTTTTATTATTTTATAGTTTAGCTTTTCTGCTTAGAGCGTCTACTTATGCATTCTCTGTACCCTTGGTATACTAAATCTTAAAATAGTATTTTATAAGTATCTCTACCCATCTAACCTATCTTTAGTTAAGTTCCTTTATTGTTAGGAATCCTATTAGGTTCTTATAATCCGTTTTAACTATAAATGGTTTCTCTATACCTTATAAGAATGCTCTCTATTTTTTTAGTACTATAACTATACCTAATAACTCCTTATTATAGATGTTATAGTTTAACTCTAGTAGTATTATCTTTTAACTATAATATGCCACTAGATGCCATCTATTTAGATACTTTTATATAAAATATACCCCTAGTATAAAGTCTAATACATCTATTTCTATAACTGTTTCTAGTCCTAGTTAATAGATCTTAAGAACTGGCTCCTAGGTAAATAACTCTTTAATTTTTTTAAAGAGTCCCTACTGTTCCTCTCCCTATACCTATAGTTCTTCTTTCTTTGTTAATCGCGTAAGTGGTTTAATATCTTTTAACCACTATGCTATAAATCTTCTATAGTAATTATAAAACCCTAAAAATGATCTTAACTGCGTGACGTTCTCTAGTTCTTGCTAATTTGCTATAGCCTTAATCTTCTTTAGATCTATACTAAGTTGGCCTAGTTTAATAATAAATCCAACAAAATCTGTCTTCCTAGTAAAGAACTCGCATTTCTTAATTGCTACTGGCATCTATTCTTCCTATAGTCTCTTTAAAACCCATTTAATATATTCCCTGTGTTCTTCCTTAGTTGTTAAGTAGATAATAATATTATTAAGGTATACTATAACAAATTCATCTAAGTGTTCTCTTAATATATTGTTAATACGCTTCTAGAATGTTACTAGTGCGTTTATAAGCCCGAATTATATAACTAATAGTTTATATAGTTCTTCCTTTAACCTAAAGGCTGCCTTTTATTCATCGCCTTTTTTAATTCTAATCTAATAGTATGTGTAACGTTTCCCGCCCCAACGTCGCCATTCGGCCAAAAAGACACGGAGTGCTTGCGAACTTGTTCGCAAGCGCGGCGGGATCTAATATATGTACTCTTACAATTGCCCTCCCCTCTGCGCGTTCGCCCTCGAACGCCAAGCCGCAGGGGGTCCGCACACAAAGAGTCGCACCATATATTAGGAGTCCCTAGTAACGTAAGCGATCGGAATCTTCACCGACGCCTTATTGCACGGATGCGCATTAAACTGTACCAGAGTAAAGTAACCGATGGGGATTGAACCCACGACACCTGGCCCTAGTAAGTTCGCAAGCACAATTATAACGTTTCCCGCCCCAACGTCGCCATTCGGCTAAAAAGATACGGAGTGCTTGCGAACTTGTTCGCAAGCGCGGCGGGATCTAATATATGTACTCTTACAGTATGCCCATCTTAGATCTATCTTTATGAAGATTTATACGTTGCCTATCCTGTCTTAGATTTCGCTAATTAAGGGTAAAGGATACCTATCCTTTCTAGTAATGTTGTTTAATTATCTATAGTTAATGTATAGTCTTAGTTTACTATTCTTCTTTAGTATAAACAGTACTGGATAACCCGCTAATAACTATGATGGTCTAATATATCCCTTTTATAAGTTTTCTTAGATAAACTCTTTTAATACTCTACCTTCTTCTTTAGTAAGCTTGTAGATTGGGAAGAACTTTAGACTCATTTCTTCTTTTAGTTCTATCTTATAATCCCATACTACGTGCTCCGATAGCTTTTTACTCTTAGGTAACTATAGTTTCTTACTATACTTGCGGTATCTCTTTAGTATATAGCTTAGTCCCTTTTCCGTTTCTTTATAGGTCGCTCCTACTTAGTACTATACTAACTTGGCTTATTATCGCATCTTATGGCGTTAAGTATCCCTAATATTGACCTAACCTATAATCTAATTAATCTTTAGATTATATTCCTATAACTAAGGCATTCCCAATACTGCCTTATTATTCCCTAATGGTAATATATTAAAAAACATCTTAACTTATCTCCCTTTAATAGTTAGCTAAATAGGTCCTGTTTTAAGATTAATAATACCTCCTCTATAGGCTATCGGATCTCCTAAAATTGTTACTAATAGGTAAGGACATTCCTTTTGTCTGTGTGGTAATCCTATTCTTTTAACTACTGTTGGCGAGATATGGTTCCTTATTACTCTACTATCTATTAGTGCCTTAAACTGTTAATCTTGCTATTTAACTTATAAATTTAGGTGTTGTTCTTGAATTCCTTTAAGGGTTTAAGGCTCTACTATTAGTTCCCTCTAGTTTTATAGGCCTCTACTTTTTCCTAACTATTGGCTACTAGATCTAGTTTATACTTAGTCCAACTTAGGCTAATACTTAGTTTGCTTTTTATCCTTAATATACTATAGATAGGTGTTCTCTGGATATTCCCACTATTATTATCCGTCTAGGTATTCTTCCGTAAGGAATCTTTCTAGTTAAAGTGTTAAGTCCCCTTATTCTTAAACTTTTACTAGGTACTAACTATGTATATATTTAGCGTTTTAATACTTCGCCTTGTCCGTCATCTAATATATCCTTATTAGATACTTCCGATTTTTATCTTTTAGTGCTCTATATATATTGTATATATTATCTATATATACTATCCATAATAATATATAATATACTTAGTATCTTGGGTTAACTCTCGGCTTATCCTTATCCTTAAGTTTAAACCTCTCTTATGTTAATCTAAGCGTTGTGACTTTATTTATAGGTACTAAGATACGTCTTTTGCTTCTCTAGTCCTCTAATTACTTCTCTAGATCTTTTAATATTATAATTAAGGCTCCTTTAATATAAGTTATAGCCTTTTCTATAATTGGGTGGTCCCGGATAACTTTTTTTATCTAACTATATATAGAAATCTTCCTACTTATTATTGTGCCTCTGCCTATACTACTTTTAGTATAGCTGCCTAAGTATATACGGCTCATCCATAAGGAAATATCTTTTTATTACTATATTATAATAGCCTTTAGTATATTATTTCTTAAACCTAGTAGGAATCCCTAGATCCTCTTCTTATTCTAGTTTAGTAAGCCACTTAGCTCTTAGTATGCCTGCTCTAGGCCTATTAGTAATTCTTTATACTAGCGCTCTGTCCTTTATACGTTCTAATATACTAGATCTCTTATTTAGTTTCTGTTCTTACTATAAGGTAATTCTTACTCTAAATTCCTCTATAGTTTCCTTTATATCGCGTCTTATAAGTAGATCTTTAAAGTCTCTTTGCTTCTTAATTTTGGTATTAACTTTTCAATCTTTAGGCTGAATATTGTATTCTCTTAGTAAGTCTTCTAGGTTTATATATCTGTCTCCTAGCCTAATCGCTATTTGCGCTACAGATTCTCTAATCTATAAAGAAGCTCCTTACCTCTTATCTGTAGGTGTCCTAATTTATACTTTAAATTCTTAATCCCTTAGATTCTTTAATCCTAAGCTTACTTCTAACTTAAGCTTAGCTTTTGCCTTAGTTTAACTAGACTTGCTTAGTGTCCTTGTCTTATCTTAAGAATCTTAAATTTTACTTATCTCGTTTTAAGAATCTTATGCCTTTAGGAATTCTTGTCCTAAGCTTATTTGTATATTACTAAACTAAGCTACTACCCTACTCTATCGGTTTTTGTCCGTTGTAGGTCCTTAAGTGTGCCTTATTTCACTTTAAGAATCTTAGTTATCTCTTATTTTGTCTTAAGAGTCTTAAGCCTATAGCCTTTTGCCTTTATTAAGTAGTAAGCTAGCGCTAGCAGTCGTCTACTTACTTAATTGTCTCTAAATATTACTCCTTCCATCTTATAAAGCGATGGATGCCGTATCTAACGGTGTTATAATACCCGTTACTAAACCTTACTCTATAGCGGTCTTAGTCTTTACTTCTATTACGTTATTAAGGTTTAGATACCCCCAGTTAGTTCCTTTACTATCCTCGTCGCTGTTAATTAATAAGTACTTTAACTCCATTATTATTATTGCTAATTATTGTCCGTATATTACTGTGATATCTTAATCTAGCTTATAGAGTTGATCTTATTCTTCGTCTAACTCTATAGTTCCCTTAAGTCCTTTTAACTCTAGTTCTTATAGCTAATAGCTTGCACCATACTTAGTATCTTTATAAATTTAGTATACGTTATTGTAATAAAACGCAAAACTTCTAATTAAACACTCTTTTGTTCCTCGTAGTATACTGCCGTTTCTCTATATATATATGTCTTCTACTATTAGTCTGGTTCCCTTTATTGTATAGTAATTCTAACCATCTTTATAATCCCTCGCGAAGTAACCCTATTTTCCGCAATTTATACAAGCTCCATCTCTAAACTATTAACTTTATTGTAGAGTCCGCCTAAACATCTTCTACTATTAAGATCCCTGGTTTAGCCTCTGCTCCTTAGTCCTATAATTACTAAATCCTTAACCTTTAGGTTTCTATAGTTTCTTACTCCATCTCTTATAGGCTTCTTTAGTACCACTTAGGTCTATTAGCTCTGCGCTATACCATAATTTTTAACTTGGCTTTAGTTGTTGCGTGCTTTACGTCTTATATAACTATAGAATTCTATCCTAACCTCTCTTAGTCTGTTCCCTTTAGTAGATCCTATTATTAATTTTTATCGCTTAGTCTATTAACTCCCTTAGGGTGTCCGTATCTTCTATTAGAATAATTACGTCCTAGACTTTAGCCTTAAGTCCCTGTTTATACTATACCATAAGCGCCCTATCGTTCCACTTAACTTATATTGCTAATATTTAAAACTGCGTTATATACTTAATTGCTGAGGTCCGTTATATAATGTCTTAGAGTTTTCTTTTTACTATGGTCACTACCTCTGGGTCTTTAAACATTTATATGAATTATTCCACAAATCTATTCTAGCTTAAAAATATAAACCGTACCTCCTAGTTTATAGTTGTTATTCCGTTTACTTATATCTCTATAAAGTAAGGTTTAAACTATTTAAGTGCCCTTCCTATTAAGAATAACCCTGCATACGCTATTTAATCCATAGGTGTTGCTAGCTTTACTCCCTCTTGCGCAACTTTAAAATACATTTATATAAGGAATCCTTTAAGCTTTAATCTTTCTCCTAAGAATCTTTCGATTAATAATAACTTAACCTTTACTACGCCTATCCCGTTAATCCTTTATTTAAGTGCCGTATTATTTTCTATTAATTGGTAACTATTTCTTATAATTGTCCTACCGTTACAGGTTGTTGCGAGTCAGTGTCCGCTATACTAGTGTCACCCCCTGACCTTAACGTAGTTGCCGCCGTCAATGGCGTTGTAGTGGCTACTTTTAGTGGCATGTTGTTTGACTTATATTTAATACCGTAACTAGGTAATAATTATATAACGGAACCTTATAGTAGGAACTACGGTGGGTTCTGTTAATAGGCTAGGTGTGTAGGAAATGTAAGTATAATAGTTAACGACGTAATAATAACTGGTGGAGTGGTTGCCTAATAGATTAACTCTAATTATATTCTAAGAATTACTACAAGAAAGGAACTATCTAGGTAGGGACTAAGGGTCCTTAAATATATAACTATACTCCTATAAAATCCTTCTTATACGTAATACACGTCTTATATATAAGGTACGTAAGTTCCTCTTGTTCCTCTCGTTTAATATATAGCATATTATGTAACCTTAGTTACTATTCCTCGTTATATAGTTCTACCGGTTCCATCCTAGACCGTACTTAAATTAACTAACTAGCTTCTTCTAACTCTTCCCTAAGTAGTTGTAATATAGTACTTAAAGCGTCCGTAATAAATAGCACTAGCCTAAATTGGCACTAGTTATCGTAACTAGTGCTAATTTATGCTAGTGCTATTTAGGCTTAATTAGTATTTTAAAATTAAAATTAAATATTTCGGTATAGTATTAGTGCCTTCCTAAAAGGCCTTAATTTAATTTAGTGATAGGCCTATATTAAGGCTCTAGTTTAATTTAATCTAGTATTTACTAGCTAGTTATTTAAACGGTTATCTAGTTTTAGTAATAGTCCTTTAGCTACTATTAGTTTAGTACCTTCCTTATATTTATCTAATATCTTTATTTCTTACTATTAGTATATCTAAGCTAGCTTCTACTTTAGCTCTATACTTTAATATTTTACTTTAGCTTTATACTTTAGCATCTCATTTTAGCTCTATACTTTAGTATCTTACTTTAGCTCTATACTCTAGTATTTTACTTTAGCTCTATACTCTAGTATCTTACTTTAGCTCTATACTTTAGTATCTCACTTTAGCTCTATACTTTAGCTCTATACTTTAGTATCTCGCTTTAGCTCTATACTCTAGTATCTTACTTTAGCTCTATACTCTAGTATCTTACTTTAGCTCTATACTCTAGTATCTTACTTTAGCTCTATACTCTAGTATCTTACTTTAGCTCTATACTTTAGTATTTTGCTTTAGCTTTATACTTTAGTATCTTGCTTTAGCTCTATACTTGTTACGGCACTGGCAAAACTTGGCAGAACTTGGTTGGCAGAACTTGGCAGAACTTCGCGGTCACGTGACTAGAAGACCGCATAAAAAGAACCCTACTTCAACCAGCGCTGCTCTTTTTCTCCTTTCCTTTCTCTAGCTTTAGATCCTCGTTTATAGACTACCAATCGTATAGGCTTGCGCGTCCCTCTTGCCGTACTCGTGCCTCGATTAACTAAGTCGCTAACATTATCTAAAGCTTAACTACCCTTTCTTCCTAAGAAGGAACTTAAATATATCTATAGACCACGAACTAGAATAAAACATAGAATTAGACCTAAAGAATATTACCAGAACTAGAAGAACAGAAAAGAATAATAAGACCTATAGAATACGCATAGACCAGAACCCCTGCAGAATCCTACTAAAGGTTACCCTAATAACTGTATTACGATGCTAAGAAATATAGCAGCCGGCAAAGCAGCCGTAGGACCCTCGAATACCTCCGATAGTAAAACAGCAACTAACTTAAACTCCTAAGTGGAGCTTATAGCAGCTAATGCCGAAATTAAACGACTTTGAGAGCTGCTTAAAGCTAGAGAACCCCCTACGCCTAGCGAGGAATTATTAGATACCTAGAGATTTGCTATAGTCCTTAAGGCTTTAGCCTAACGTATAGTATTAGTATTATTACGGTCCATAAAGGTTACGGACCCCCTATTGTTTATAGACGGAACCGACCCTATATTTAATAATTAGAAGCTTTAATTATAGGATAAGCTTAAAGTTAATACGGACCACTTCCCTACCACTTAGGCTAAAATGGCTTATATCTTTAGCCGTACCGGCGGGGACGTATAGACGTACCTATGTCCGCGGTACGCATAGGACTTAACAGAGCCCTTCCTCTCTAAAGAAGAGATAATTGTCCACCTATCTTCTATTTATAAGGACCCCTTTAAAGTATAGAATGCTTAACTTAATTATAAAAGCCTAAATATAAAAACGACAGAGACCTTCTTAACCTTTTAGACCCGCTTTCTATACCTAGCTAGCTAGGCTCAAATTCCCCAGAAAGATCTAATGCTAGACCTATTTAATAAGCTTACCCTAGACCTATAGCGAGCCGTACTGCTAGTTTTTACTACTATATAGACGCTAAAGGAACTTATGGACTAGTGCTTAGCTATTAACTAAGGCCTCCGCCAAATTAAGGCACGCGCCGAACGGTATAAAGCTAGAAACCCTTTAAATTAGACTATAAGCAATATAAGAACGGCCTACAATACCCCGGTACGATTGGCAACCCCTATAGCACTACCTATACAGCCCACCGCTAATTTAGCAGCTAGCCGTGCGGCCAGCCCTGCTATAGGTCTAGTAAATGCTCGGCCTATATATAGCAACCCCCGTATATAGGCCCTTAGTAATTAAAGAGCTTGCTTCTCTTATAGATAGAAAGGTTACTATATAAAGGATTGCCTAATAAACGCGAAAGCGGATAAGGTTCTATTAATCCAGGAGGACAGCGCGGAGTTAGAAAAAGAGGAACCCTAGAGAAAGACTCCTCTCTAGGGTTAAAAGGGATTAATATATTAGATGTTAATCTAGGTTAGCTAGTTAGTAAAAAAAGCTGCACTATCCCTTATACTTTATTCCGTAATAAATACTAAGTTTTAACCTCTACTTTAGCTAACTTTAGAGTAAATGCCTTCGCCTTAATAGATACCTAGTATACCGTAAAGCTGGCTGACTTTCTAAATATATCTATTAAAGAACTGCCTAAACTAATTCCTATCCGCGGGTATAATGGGCGGATAGGACTACCTATTACGACTATCTTGCGGATTTACCTTCATATTAACGGATAAAGGTAGTATAACGCCCCCTTCCTTATTATAGACCTAGGTAGCCACAATATAATCTTAAGGTAAAAATAGCTAGCCTATTTAGGCTTATAGCTTAACATATAGAGTAAATAGCTTACCTAGCCTAAAACTCTACCCCTAACCCCTTTCTTTATAAAAGAAATCAGCATTATAATAAAAAACCTCATACGGCCTTAGATTAATACTATTTACTAGGCCAATGCTATGCGTAGGGACTAGGCCTTTAAGAAAGATATATAGCTTAATTCGCAACGGATCCGTATACTACGTTGCCCCTAGACTACCTATATTACGCCACCCGCATTAAAGACCTAGGAAGTTAATAGTAACCCAAAAAAGCCCCCTATAGAGAGCTTAGGCCCTATGCAGCTATAAAGAATAGTAAGGGATATTAGACATTATACTAAACTAATAGATTAGAGGGATAACCTATGGAAGATAGAATAGGAGCTAAGAAAGATTATAAACCCTAAACCGTAAAATACGGTCCAGAAAACGGCTGTAAGGAAACCAGCGGACCTCCCACTAGTTAATATCTACTGTATTAGTGCCGTAGGATTTTACTAGAACTTAGTTTAGCCTAATACTATTGCCTTTATAACAAGCTTATACGAAATTAATTAAATAATTAAGGAAAAGGGAAATAAGCTTAGCGGATAAGAAAGTAAGCTTATAGATAAGGAACTAGTAGAACAAAAGCTGCCCTATTAATACCAGAAATTTAAGGACATATTCTCTAAAGTAGCGTCTAATATATTTCCACCTTACTAACTATATAACCACAAGATTAAGATTAAACAGGGTAAAGAAAATACCCTTAGCTTTAGCCCCCTCTATAAGTAGTCTATTACCAAATTGCAGGCTATAAAGTAGTATCTTATTAATAACCTAAATAAGGGCTTTATTAAGCCTAGCTAAGCCCCTTTCACCTCGCCTATTCTCTTTATTAAAAAGCTAAATAGAGGACTCCGCTTCTGCATTAACTACTATAAGCTAAATAATATAACCCGTAAGGATCGCTATCCGCTACCCCTACTTAATAAAACTCTAGCCCAAATAAGTAGAGCTAAGGTCTTTATAAAGCTTAATATCCGCTAGGCCTTTTACCGAATTAGGATAGACCCCAGGTCTAAAGATCTTACTATATTTTAGACCCATTACGGAACGTATAAATATAAAGTGCTCCCTTTTAGACTAACTAACGGACTAGCTACGTACCAGCGGTATATAAATAATATACTCTTTAACTACCTTAACAATTTCTATACGGCCTATTTGGATAATATTATAATCTACTCTAAGAACGAGCTAGAACACGAGGAGTACGTCTATAAAGTCCTACAACGGCTCCACAAGGCTGGCCTCTAGGTTAACATTAAGAAGTTAGAGTTTAGTATTAAGCGTATAAAGTACCTAGGTTTTATTATTAGTACGGACGAAATTAAAACCAACCTAGAGAAAACAGCTATAATTAACTAGTAGGCACCCCTACAGACTATAAAGGGGGTACAATCCTTTTTAGGGTTTTGTAACTTCTACCAACGCTTTATTAAGAACTATAGTAGGATTACCCAGTCTTTTAACCGTCTTACTAGAAAAGACTAGCCCTTCTACTTTAACGCTATATATAGGCAGGCCTTTAATAAGCTTAAGAAACGGCTGGTATTGGCTCCCCTACTTGCCTATTTTAACCCAGAACGGCCCTTAATACTAGAAACTAATGCCTTAAACGGCGCGATAGCTAGTATTTTTTCCTAGAAGTAACTGGATAAAGAGTAGCACCCTATTATATACTATTTGAAGACTATAATAGATGCTAAGCTAAATTACTACATCTATAATAAAGAAATGCTGGCTATTATCTCTAGCTTTTAGTACTAGCGTGTACAGCTAGAGGGGACCCCTAAGCCGATTAAGGTAGTTTTAGATCATAAGGCCCTAGAATACTTTATAATAACTAAGGCCCTTACGGCCCGGCAGGCACGCTAGGCGGATACCCTATCTCAGTTTAACTTCTTAATTATATATAGACTAGGCGCTACGAACCGTGCGAACGCTTTTATAAGGCGTAAGCAAGACCTAGATAACCAGACGGCTGTAAAGATCTTACTATAGACCCAGACGCTACTATAACTAGAATACCTTAACCCCTAGATATGGGCAGAACTAAGTATAGACTCCTTAGGCGCCGAGATATATTCTATTAACTCCTCTAAACTTAACCTTATTAATAAACTACTATAGGTTAACTAAACGACCCCCTCTTTACAGGAATACTGTAAAAAGGCAAAGAACGTTACCAGCCTATAGTCCCTTAAAAACGGACTACTTAAGCACTAGGAATGGCTAGTAGTAGCTAAGGAACAGAACTTATAGACCCGGCTTATTGCCAAAGCTTATGCCTAGGTCTCTACGGCTTACCCTAGAAAAAATAAGACCTATAAGATTATTAGTAACCGCTACTACTGGCCCGGAATAATTATAGATATTAACCGTTATATATAAAACTGCGACAGCTGCCGTAGATTTATAATTCTACAAGATAAGACCCTAGGACTATTGAAACCTCTTCTAATACCTAACCGCCCCTAGCAGTATATCTCTATAGACTTCTATAAGCTACTAATAGACCGCGACGGATATGATATGGTTATAATTCTAGTTAACCGCTTTAGCAAGCGCCCGTTCTTAATTCCCTGTTATAAGAATATTAATGCTAAGGAGGCGGCCCGACTATATATCTACTACGTCTACCATATTTACGGACTACTAGATACTATTATATCCAATTACGGCCCGTAATTTATATTAGCCTTTTAGAACGAGTTTACCCAGATCCTAGGTATTAGGCTAAAGCTCTTTATAATATACTACCCCCAGACAGACGGCCAGACGGAGATTGTAAATTAATATTTAGATTAGAGACTCTAGCCTTTTATTAACTACTTTTAAAACAACTAGGGCGAACTACTACCCCTAATAGACTATGCCCAGGCGACCCTACCCTATAACTCTACGGGATTTGCACCTATCTAACTAGAAATGGGGTATTTACCCTAAATAAGCTTTAACTAGGATAGACTAGAAGGACCACGGACCGTACGCAAGAAACTATTTTATAAGGAAGCCCAGCAGTACACCAAGCGCTTAGAGGAAGCCTAGACGGTAGCCCGTATAAATCTAAAAAAGGCCCAGAAATTAATAAAATAGTAGGCAAATAAGCATAGGCGCGAACCCGACTTTACCGTAGATAATATAGTCTAGGTTATGATAAAGAACTAGAAGATGGAACGGCCTAGCCATAAGCTAGACTATTAGATAGCGGGACTATATAAGGTCCTTAAGAAGATAGGTAACTCGTATAAAGTAAAGCTCCCGGATTTAATTAAGGTTTACCCCGTTTTCTCGCCGGATAAGCTATAGAAAGCTACAAACGACCTATTACCTAGACAAAAGAACGAATCTCCCCTACTAATTTAAGTCAATAGCGATAACGAATGGGAAATTAAAGAAGTACTAGCCTGTAAACTAGTAAGGAAAACACTAAAGTACCGCGTTAGTTGGAAAGGCTATGACCTAGATCTTACCTGGTACCCTATATAGAACTTTATTAGCAGTCCCTATAAGCTTTAAGAATTCTATAACCGCTACCCTAATAAACTAGGACCCCTAAAGTACCTAGACGAGTAAATAGAGTGCTAGTATAGCAAAGATAATAAGCTACCGGAAGAATATAAAGATAAAAACGCCCTATAAGCATAATACGGACTACAAAGCCTAAGGGCAGGCTTTTGCGGAGGGGGGGGTAATATTACGGCACTGGCAGAACTTGGCAGAACTTAGTTGGCAGAACTTGGCAGAACTTAGTTGGCAGAACTTGGCAGAACTTCGCGGTCACGTGACTAGAAGACCGCATAAAAAGAACCCTACTTCGACCAGCGCTGCTCTTCTTCTCCTTTCCTTTCTTTAGCTTTAGATCCTCGTTTATAGACTACCAATCGTACAGGCTTGCGCGTCCCTCTTGCCGTACTCGTGCCTCGATTAACTAAGTCGCTAATAATACTCTAGTATTTTACTTTAGCTTTATACTCTAGTATCTTACTTTAGCTCTATACTCTAGTATCTTACTTTAGCTTTATACTCTAGCATCTTGCTTTAGCTCTATATTTAGGCTATTACGCTAGTTAAGCTCTTACTTAAACGCTATATAAGGTTATTACACTATAGTAAATAGGTTAACTTTGTTAAATAGTTATATATCTAGGTTAAAGGAGGTTAAGCTTATATAGTTAGGTTTAGTTTAATTAATATTTAATATAATTAAGATTTAACTTAATTAATATTTAATTATTTGTCGGCTTAGTAAATAAAGGTAATTATAAGTATAAGAGTAATACCTAGAAGAAGCTTAAAACACTTATAAAGGTAAAAGAAGTAGTAACTTCTTAAATAAGGTAGCAGATTAATTACTTAGTAAGCGCTAAATATACAGATTAGGTGTAGTATAGTAGGTAGGCTGGGCTTATAACTATAAGCTTTATAATATATAGAAATTAAATAAGTAACTTAATTATAAATCTATGGAAATTAAAAGGTATATATATATGAAATAGTATAGGTAATAGGATAAAATAGGAACAGTAATCTGTAAGTAATATTAATCTGCGATTAATATATAGGGTAACGTTAAGGCTATCTCGGCAGCACCCGTAGTCGGTTATATATATATAATTTATTTAAATAATATCTTAATCTACTTAGAAAATAAGAATTAGTATAAGCAGCATATCCGTAAAGTACTAGAACGTTTAGATAATTAGGGCCTCTACGCTAAGGCATTAAAGTATATCTTTAATACTAAGTAGGTCAAGTTCCTGGGTTATATTATAACGCCTATAAGTATAATTATAGACCTAGTATAGGTGTAGATAATTTAAAAGTGGCTAGAGCTAAAGAGCTACTAAGATATCTAAATATTTTATTACAGACGCTCTAAGTACAATATTATAACTACTTAGAGAGGAGTTAGAAGAAGCTAGTTGGTTAATATAAGTATAGTCTAGGATGGAACTAGTTAAGCTATATAATAAGAAATGGTAACTAAGTTACGTAATTAGATCTATATAATCTATATAATCTATATAATCTATAATAGAGTAGATAGAGCACACGTATATTACATATAAGAAGGATTTCTTAGGAGTATGGTTGTGTATTTAAAGGACTACAGTCCCTACCTAGATAGTTCCTTCCTTNTAGTAATTCTTAGAATATAATTAAAGTTAATCTATTAGGCAACTACTCTACCAGTTATTATTACGTTATTAACTTTAATTTATATTACCTATACACCTAGCCTATTAATAAGCCTATTATAGTACTTACTATAAGGTTCCATTATATAATTACTACCTAGTTATGGTATTAAATATAAAAAGTTAAATAATATACTACCAAAAGCAGCCACTACAACGCTATTAACGGCGGTAACTACTTTAAGGTTAGGCGATACTAGTATAACAGATACTAACTTGTAGTAACCTATAACGGTTAGATAACTATAAGAAATAGTTAACTAATTAACAACCAATAATGCGGCGCTAGAAGAAAGGGTTAATAGAATAAGAGCAGTAAAGATTAAGTTACTATTAATTAAGAGATACTTAGGAGAGAGGTTAAAGCTTAAGGGATTTTTTATATAAATGTACTTTAAAGTTATATAGGAAAGGGTAAAGCTACTAACACCTATAGATCGCATAGTCTATGTAGGACTATTTCTGTTAGGGAGGGCACTTAAGTAGTTTAAGCCTTACCTTATAGAAATATAGGCGAATAGAATAACAACTACTAACTAAGAAGTACGGTTTATATTCTTAAGCTAGGAAGGGTTTATAGAGCGACTTATATAAATGTTTAGAGACCTAAAAGCAGTAACTATAGCGGAAAGAAAACTCTAAGATATTATATAATAGACCTTAGCAATTAAGTATATAATATAGTTTTAGACGCTAGCTATATAAGTTAAGTGGAATAATAAGGCGCTTATAGTACAGTATAAATAGGGACTTAAGTGTAACGGGGCCTTATAGTAGGAACTACGGTAGACTCGTTAATAGGCTAGGTATATAGGTATTGCAGATAAGTTAATAACGTAGATAATAACTAGTGGAGTAATTGCCTAATAGATTAACTCTAATTATATTCTAAGAATTACTATAAGGAAGGAACTATTTAGGTAGGGACTAAGGGTCCTTAAATACACAACCGTACTCCTAAGAAAGTCGTTACTCTGTCTGCTCTATCTACTCTATTTACTTTATTATAGATTTCGCAGATTATATAGATTATATAAATTATATTATATAACTCTGCTTACTATTCCTTATTATATAGTTTTATAGGTTTTATCCTAGACCGTACTTATATTAACCAACTAGCTTCCTCTAACTCCTCTCTAAGTAGTTATAATATTATACTTAAAGCGTTTATAATACTATCTCCCTCCTTTCTATTTTTGTCCTTAAAGATACCTAGTATCTTTAAGTTATTTACTAGAGGTATAATATCCGTCTAATTAATTTAGTTAATATTATTATTTATAATACCTAAAGCACCTTCTTCTTCTTTAACTCTTTATTATACGCGTATAGTCTCTTTTATA
The DNA here is from genome assembly GCF_001692895.1 of Cenococcum geophilum 1.58. NCBI lineage: Eukaryota > Fungi > Ascomycota > Dothideomycetes > Gloniales > Gloniaceae > Cenococcum > Cenococcum geophilum. The sequence continues at coordinate 356,992 of NW_027137582.1, read as the reverse complement.
CTATTACTTAGTGAAGTAATACTATCTCTATATTCTCATTACGTAAAAAAGGGGTTAGTCTGTACTATATTGGCAAGTCCTTTATCTTAGCAGCCCTCTTTCTATATAGAGTATACTAAAGTAAATGTTTAATTGTCTTGCGATATTCGCTTAATTTCTAATATTAAGTATACGCGTCTTATAACTCTTAATAGTCTCTAAGTTTCCTAAGTAATTTGTTATAGGGTTTTATATTTAATCTGCCGCTATAAAGCTTAATAGTAAGCTGTCCTTAGCGCTGCTTGCGGTTTAATATACCTTAAAAGAGTCCGTATATATTTTTAAAGCTTAGCGTCTAGCTTATGCCCGTCTTTAGCGTTTAGAATATATTTATAAAAAGGTTTATTTAAAGAAGTGGAAACTTATTTAATAAGGTTTATAGGAACTTAGTAATAAAAGAATAGATTTTTTTCTAATAGAGAAGGAAATAACTCTAAGTAGTTTAGTAGTCGCTCTTCCTAGGTCCCCCTTAGGTGACTCGTTCTTTAGTGATTCTTCTTTATTAATATTACCTAACCTTTTTTCTTCTAATACTCCTATACCTTTCCTATAGCGTTTTTTAGGTTCTTTAGTAGCTCCTAGGTAGTCTTATTATAGCCTATCCACTTTACTTTATACTATGTTTTATTATCTACGTCCTTATAACTAATAATCTTTAAAACTTGCTATTTATCTTTCTCTTATCCTTTATATATGTCTGCTTTATAGACCAGTGGCTTAATATTCCTATATACTAGCTCTAGTATTGCAATATGCTATATAGGGTAGATCTTTATCCTAGCTAGTAGGTTTAACTTAAATATAACTAATAAAATTTTCTGCGCAATTTTAAAAGGTCCTAGTCTAATGTAGTCTAACTTCTTACTTAGTTACCAACTTTTAAAATTTTTATATAGTAGCTATACTTTATCTCCCTCCTTAATATCTAGTCCCTTAGATTTCTTAGCATTATAGTACCTTTTTATCCTTTATTGTACCGTCTTAGCTATTTCCGTAAGGTCTATATAAAGATTTATTAAACTCTTTATTCTTTACTTAGCTGTATTACTTGTCTTCTTTACTTAATATAGTAATAATAAGGTCCTTAGCTTATATCCGTAATTCGCTTTAAATAGTAATATACCCATTTCTTCTTAAGGTGTTACATTATATGCGAATTATATAATTAGTAATAGTAATACCTAATTATTCTGTATATAATTAATATAATGCCTTAAATATTGTTTTAGTGTCTAATTTAATCTTTCTATTTAACCGTCTGTCTATAGATAATATATAGTAGAAGTTGCTGCTTAAACTTCTTACTCTGCTAAGAATATTTCCTAGAATACTACTATAAATCTTAAATCTCTGTCTAATATAATCTTGCTTAGTACTCTATATTTTATAAATACTTCTTTAATATAGATTCTAATAATATCTTCTACTAATATTTCTTTTAAATATGCTATAAAGTATCCCCACTTTATAAGCTTATCTATTATTACTAAGATTATATTATAATCTTATTTAGTAATAGGATCTCTTAATTTTAGTAACTTAATAATAAAGTCCTATAATATAACCTTCTATGGTCTCTCTGGTATTTTAATAGGTTATAGCTTTCTATATAGCTTATACCTCGTTAGTTTGTTTCTTTAGTAATTTAGATATTCTTTTATAACTTACCTAGCTAGTCCCTAGATTCTATTAATAATATACTCCTTTTAAAGTCTTAATACTAAGCCTATAGCTCTGTTGTGTCCTTAAGTTGGTCCTTTATAAAATGACTTAATAAACTCCTTTATAATAGATCTTGGTACGTATATTACTTTTTAATTTTTATACTGCTCTAAGTCTAGATCCTTTATTTATGCGTTTAGGATCTTTTATATCTAATTACTTTCTGGTAATTTATGGGTCTTTTCTTCTCGTGTTGCTATAATCTTTGGATAATTGTACCTAATTAATCTATCTATATCCTTTCGCAATAAAGCCCCTAGTAGTTTTTTATTATTTTATAGTTTAGCCTTTCTGCTTAAAGCGCCTACTTATATATTCTCTATTCCCTTAGTATGCTAAATCTTAAAATAGTATTCTGTAAGCATCTCCGCCTATTTAACTTATTTATAATTAAGTTCTTTTATTATTAGGAACCCCGTTAGGTTCTTATAATCTATCTTAACTATAAATGGTTTTTCTATACCTTATAAGAATAATCTTTATTTTTTTAGTGCTATAACTATACCTAATAACTCCTTATTGTAGATGTTATAGTTTAGTTCTAGTAGTGTTATCTTTTAACTATAGTATGCTACTAGGTGCTATCTATTTTTATATTTCTATAGAAAGCACACTCCTAGTATATAGTCTAATATATCTGTTTCGACTATTATCTCTAACTATAGTTAATAGATTTTAAGAACTGGCTCCTAAGTAAATAACTGTTTAATTCTCTTAAACAGTTCCTTTTATTCCTCTCCCTATACCTATAGTTCTTCCTTCTTTATTAGTCTTATAAGTAGCTTAATATTCTTTAACTATTAAGCTATAAACCTTCTATAGTAGTTATAGAATCCTAGAAATAACCTTAATTATATTATATTTTCTAGTTTTTATTAATTTACTATGGCCTTAATCTTCTTTAGATCTATACTAAGTTAGCCTAGTTTAATAATAAATCTAACAAAATCTGTTTTTTTAGTAAAGAATATATATTTTTTAATTACTATTAGCATCTGTTCTTTTTATAGTCTCTTTAAGACCTATTTAACGTATTCTTTATATTCTTCCTTACTTATTAAGTAGATAATAATATTATTAAGGTATACTATAATAAATTTATCTAAGTGTTCTCTTAATATGTTATTAATATACTTTTAAAACGTTACTAGTGCGTTTATAAGCCCGAATTATATAACTAGTAGTTTATATAGTCCTTTCTTTAACCTAAAGGCTGCCTTCTATTTATTACCTTCCTTAATTCTAATCTAATAGTACGCCTATCTTAGATTTATCTTTATAAAGATTTACACATTACCAATTCTGTCTTAGATTTTGCTAATTAAGGGTAAAGGATACCTATCCTTTTTAGTAATGCTGTTTAACTATCTATAGTTAATATATAGCCTAAGTTTTCTATTTTTCTTTAATACGAATAGTACTGGATATCCTGCTAATAACTGCGATAGTCTAATATATCCTTTTTAAAGATTTTCCTAGATAAACTTCTTAAGTGCCTATAACTTTTTTTCTATTAACTTATAAGTTAGGTAGAACCTTAGACTTATTTCTAGTTTTAGCTCTATTTTATAGTCCTATACTATATAATCTAATAGCTTTTTACTTTCTAGTAACCATAGCTTCTTGTTATACTTATAGTATCTCTTTAGTACGTAGCTTAATCCTTAATTAGTCTCCTTATATATTACTCTAACTTAGTACTATACTAACTTAGTTTATTATTATATCTTATATTGTTATATATTTTTAATATTAACTTAACCTATAACCTAATTAATTCTTAGATTATATTTCTGTAACTAAGGTATTTCTAATACTGTCTTATTATTCCCTAATAGTAATATATTAAAAGATATCTTAACTTATCTCCCTTTAATGGTTATCTAAATTAGTCTTATTTTAAGATTAATAATACCTTCTCCGTAGGCTATTAGATCTCCTAAAATTATTACTAGTAGATAAGGGTGCTCTTTTTGCCTATATAGTAGCCCTATTCTTTTAACTGCTGCTAGTAAGATATGGTTTTGTATTACTCTACTATCTACTAACGCTTTAAACTGTTAATCTTGCTACTTAATTCTTAGGTTTAGGTGTCGTCCTTAAATTCCTTTAAGGGTCTAAGGCTCTACTACTAGCTCCCTTTGGTCCTATAGGCCTCTACTTTTCCTAACTATTAGCTGCTTAATCCTATTATACTTAGCTTATTTTTTTAAGCTAATACCTAGTTCGCTTTTTGTCTTTAATATGCTATAAATAGGTGTTCTCTAAATATTCCTACTATTGTTATCTATTTAAGTATTCTTCTATAAAAAACCTTCCTGGTTAAAGTATTAAACTTCCCTCCTCTTAGACTTCTACTAGATGCTAGCTATATATATACTTAGCATTCCTATATTATTGTTTATCTATTATCTAATATATCCTTATAGGGTATTTCCGGTTCTTTTCCTTTGGATTCTTATATATCTTATATATATTGTCTACGCATGCAATCTATAATAGCGTATAGTGTGCTAGGTGTTTTAGGTTAACTCTTAGCTTATCTTTATCCTTAAGTTTAAACCTTTATTATATTAATCTAAATGTTATAACTTTATTTATAGGTACTAAGACGCGCCTCTTGCTTCTCTAGTTCTTTAATTATTCCTCTAGATCCTTTAATATTATAATTAAGGCTCCCTTAATATAATTTATCGCTTTTTCCGTAATTAGGTAGTCTTAGATAACTTTTTTATCTAACTATATATAGAAATCTTCCTACTTATTATTATGTCGTTGCCTATACTACTTTTGGTATAGCTGCTAGAGTATATATAGTCTGTCTGTGAAGAAGTATCTTTTTATTACTATATTATAATAGCCTTTTATATATTATTCTTTAAACCTAGTAGGAATCCCTAAATCCTCTTTATTTTCTAGTTTAGTAAGCTACTTAGCTCTTAGTGTGCCTATTCTTAGCCTATTAGTAATTCTTTATATAGGTACTTTGTCCCTTATACGACTTGGTGTGCTAGATCTTATATCTAGTTTCTTTTCTTACTATACAATAATTTTTGCTCTGAATTCGTCTATAGTTTCTTATTATTTATATCTTATAATTAGATCCTTAAAGTTCTCTTACTTCTTAATTACTATATTAACTTTTTAATCTTTAGGTTAAATACTATGTTTACCTAGTAAGTCTTCTAGGTCTATATATCTGTCTCCTAATCTAACTGCTATTTGTATTATAGATTCCTTAATTTATAGTAAAGTCTTTTACTTCTTTCTTACGGGTGTCCTTATTTGTACACTAAATTCTTAACCCCTTAGATTCTTTAACCCTAAGCTTACTTCTTTCTTAAGCTACGCTCTAGCCTTAGTTTAACTAGGCTTTATTAGTGTCCTTATCTTATCTTAAGAGTCCTAGATCTTACTTATCTTATCTTAAAAGTCTTATACCTTTAGGAAACTTCGTCCTAAGCTTATTTATATATTACTAAACTAAGCTATTACTCTATCCCATCGGTTTTTGTCTATTGTAGGTCCTTAAGCATACCTTATCTTATCTTAAGAATCTTAGTTATCTTTTATCTTATCTAGAGAATCTTAAGCCTTTAGCCTTTTGCCTTTATTAAGTGGTAAGCTAACACTAGCAGTTATCTACTTACTTAATTATCTTTAAATATTACTCCTTTTGTCTTATAAAGTAATAGATGCCGTATTTAATGGTGTTATAATACCCGTTATTAAACTTTGCTCTATAGCGGTCTTAGTTTTTGCTTTTATTACGTTATTAAGGTTTAAATACCCCTAATTAGTTCCTTTACTGTCCTTATTGCTATTAATTAATAAGTACTCCGACTCTATTATTATTATTACTAATTATTATTTATATATTACTATAATATCTTAATCTAGCTTATAGAGTTAATCTTATTCTTTATTTAACTTTTTAGTTCTTTTAAGTTCTCTTAACTCTAGCTCTTATAGCTAATAGCTTACACCGTACTTAGCGTCTTTATAAATTTAGTATGCGTTATTATAATAAAACGCAAAACTTTTAATTAAATATTCTTTTATTCCTTATAGTATACTATTATCCCTTTATACGCCTATGTTATATACTGCTAATTTAGTTCCTTTTACTACGTAGTAACTTTAACTACTTTTATAGTCTCTAGTAAAATAACCCTATTTTCTGCAATTTATATAAGCTCCCTCTTTAAACTATTACTTTTGTTATAGAGTTTGCTTAAACGTCTTTTATTACTAAGATCCTTAGTTTAGCCTATACTTCTTAGTCCTATAATTACTTAATCCTTAACCTTTAGGTTTCTATAGTTTTTTACTCTATCTCTTATAGGTTTCTTTAGTACTACTTAGGTCTATTAGCTCTGCGCTATACTATATTTTCTAATTTAGCTTAGGTTATTGCGTATTTTATATCTTATATAACTATAGAACTCTATTCTAGCCTTTCTTAGCCTATTCCCTTTAGTAGATCCTATTATTAATCTTTATTACTTAATCTATTAGTTCCCTTAGGGTATCCGCATCTTCTATTAGAATAATTATATCCTAGACTTTAGCCTTAAGTCCCTATTTATACTATACTATAAGCGCCTTATTATTCTATTTAACTTGCGTTACTAGCGTTTAGAACTACGTGGTATACTTAATTACTAAGGTTTATTACGTAATATCTTAGAGTTTTCTTTTCGCTATAGTTATTGCCTCTAGGTCTCTAAACATTTATATAAGTTATTTTATAAACCCGTTCTAGCTTAAGAACATAAACCATACCTCTTAGTTTATAGTTGTTATTCTATTTACTTATATCTCTATAAGGTAAAGCTTAAACTATTTAAGTGCTCTTCCTAATAAGAACAATCCTGCGTATGCTACTTAATCTATAGTTATTGCCAGCTTTACTCCCTCTTGCATAACCTTAAAGTGTATTTATATAAAAAATCCTTTAAGCTTTAATCTCTCCCCTAAGAATCTTTTAATTAATAGTAACTTAACCTTTGCTGCTCCTATTCCATTAATCCTATTTTTAAGTGCTGCGTTATTTCCCGTTAACTAGTTAACTATTACTTATAGCTGTCCTACTGTCACAGGTTGTTATAAATCAGTGTCTGCTATACTAGTGTCGTTACCTAATCCTAATATAGTTGCCGCCGTCAATGGCGTTATAGTGGCTGCTTTTAGTAGTATATTATTCGACTTACTAAAACCGTAACCGTGGTAGTAATTGTGTAGCGGGGCCTTATAGTAGGAACTACGGTAGACTCGTTAATAGGCTAGGTATATAGGTATTGCAGGTAAGTTAATAACATAGATAATAACTAGTGGAGTAGTTGCCTAATAGATTAACTCTAATTATATTCTAAGAATTACTATAAGAAAGGAACTATCTAGGTAGGGACTAAGGGTCCTTAAATACACAACCGTACTCCTAAGAAAGTCGTTGCTCTATCTGCTCTGTCTGCTCTATTCGCTCTATTATAGATCTCGCAGATTATATAGATTACACAGATTATATTACGTGACTCTGCTTACTATTCCTCGTCACATGGTTCCACGGGTTCTATCCTAGACCGTGCTTGTATTAACTAACTAGATTCCTCCGACTCCTCTCTAAGTAGTCGTAATATCGTACTTAAAGCGTTCGTAATATTAAGGCTAAAGTTTAGGACGTAATTATTCTAATGGAAAATGCGGACACCCTAAGGGAACTAATAGATTAAGCGATTAAGATTAATAATAGGATCTACTAAAGGGAATAGGCTAAGAGAGGCTAGGATAAAGTTTTATAGTTATATAAGGCGTAAAGTATATAACAACTAAAGCTAAGTTAGAAATTATAGTATAGTGTAGAGCTAATAGACCTAAGTAGTACTAAAGAAGCCTATAAGAGATAGAGTAAGAAACTATAGAAACCTAGAGGTTAAGGATTTAGTAATTATAGGACTAAGAAATAAAGGCTAAATTAGGGATCTTATTAGCAGAAGACGTTTAGGCGGACTTTATAGCAAAGTTAATGGTTTAGAGATAGAGCTTATATAAATTATAGGAAATAAGGTTACTTTATAAGGGATTATAAAGATAGTTAAAGTTATTATATAATAAAGGGAACTAGACTAGTAGAAGATATATATATATAGAGGAATAATAATATACTACGAGGAACAAAAGAATGTTTAATTAGAAGTTTTACGTTTTGTTATAATAACGCATACTAAATTTATAAAGACGCTAAGTATAGTATAAGCTATTAGCTATAGAAGCTAAAATCTATAGAGTATAGAGGAACTAATAAACTAGTTCATAGATTAGACATTAAGGACGATAAATTTAACGTAGGTGAAATATTCCGTAATAATAAGGTAATAAAGGCGGTTTACTAGGAATATATAGCTATTAGAGATATTATACTAGAGGTAAAGGATAATTCTACTACGGAATAGGGAATATTAGTAGGGATCGAAACCCCACTAGGCACGATATCTATTGCTTTATAAGACGTAAGAGAAGTAGGGTAGTAAACTACTTTAGCACTTAATAAAGGCAAAAGGCTAAAGGCTTAAGATTCTTAAGATGAGATAAGAAACGACTAAGATTCTTAAGACGAAATAAGGTATACCTAAAAACCTATAATAGATAAAAACCAATAAAGTAGGGTAGTAGCTTAGTTTAGGAATATATAAATAAGCTTAGGATAGAGTTTCCTATAGGTATAAGACTCTTAAGACAAGATAAGTAAGATTTAAGACTCTTAAGATAAGATAAGAACACTAAAGACGCCTAGTTAAACTAAGGTGGGAGCTAAGCTTAAGCTAAAAGTAAGCTTAGGATTAAAGAATCCAAGGGGTTAGGAATTTGGAGTATAAATTAAGACATCTATAAGTAAGAGGTAAGAGGCTTCTTTATAGATTAGAGAATTTGTAGTATAAATAGTAGTTAGATTAAGAGACAGATATATAAACCTAAAAAACTTACTAGATAAATAAAGCGTTTAGCCTAAAGATTAAAAACTTAATATAAAGATTAGAAAGTAGAAAGACTTTAAGGATTTACTTATAAGACGCAAACTAAAAGAAACTATAGAAGAATTTAGATAAAGAATTATTGCATAGTAAGAGTAGAAACTAGATAAGAGATTTAGTATATTAGGACGTATAAGGGACAGAGCACCTATATAAAAAATTACTAATAGGCTAAGAGCAGGTATACTAAGAGCTAAATAGCTTACTAAACTAAAATAAGAAGAGGATTTAGGGATTTTAACTAGGTTCAAAAAACGATATATAAAGGGCTATTATAATATAGTAATAAGAAGATACTTCTTAATAAATACACTATATATACTTAAAGGGCTATACTAAAAGTGGTATAGGCAGCAATATAATAACAAGTGGGAAGATTTCTATATATAGTTAGACGAAAAAGTTATTTAAGACCACCTAATTATAGAGAAGGCGATAACTTATATTAAGGGAGCCTTAATTATAATATTAAAGGATCTAAAGGAGTAATTAGAGGACTAGAGAAACGAGAGATAAATCTTAGTACCTATAAATAAAGTTATAACGCTTAGATTAATATAAGAAAGGTTTAAACTTAAGGATAAAGATAAGCTAAGAGTTAACCTAAGACACTAAGTATACTATATATTAGCATAGATTGCGTATATAGATAATACGTATAATATATATAGAGCACCTAAAGATAAAAACCGGAAATACTTAGTAAGAATATATTAGTTAATAGATGAGGCGAAATATTAAAACACTAAATATATATATATATATATATATATATATATTTTTAGGTCCGTTGTATTATACTACGTACAATACTGCGCATGCAGCCTCTAGGCTATGGCGCTATAGTTCTATATACATAAATCCTTTCTAGGCAGCTTAATATGTACTAGTAGCTATGTCCTAGTAGTTTATAAACCCCTAAGGGTATATAGCTCCTTAATAAAACACTAAGGTACTGCAACTACTAGGGAATAAGAAAACGGTAGGAAAAACCATAGGAAATCCTAACACCTGTCCCTATCCTTGTGCAATTTATTTCTGTTCTTTTGCTCTCTAATATCTTTTTAAGAGCCTAGTAGGAGTTGCCTCCTTCTAGAATCCTATCTGTTTTATTCTTCCATAGAATCTTCTTTACGTACTAGTTTAGCTGCTTTAAGAGTCTTGCAGTCTTTACTATTAGCAAAGTGTTTTTCTTTACAATTAATGCAAAGAGGGGTGGTATGCTGGCAAGGCTTGCCTGTTATTATACAGGTAGAACAGGAATGGTCTTTAGATAAATGTGCAGCTGCACAGTATCTGCAGGCCCTAGTAGAGCACCTATCTCCTATATGGCCAAATTTTTGGCAGCTCGTACACTGCGTAGTAGGAGAGACTTCGAGATATTTTACTACCTTAGTAGCTGTACCTGTAATTGATATCTCTTTTTGCTTAAGGATTTCTTGTCTTTTTTCTTCATTCTCTATAGTAAAAACTATAGAGCCAAATCTAGTCTATGGATTGTGTCTTTTTTTACTAGATAAGATCCATCTAGGTAGTCCTTATATCCTTATAGGATTAAAGGTCTTAATTTCTTCCTTTAAGAGCTTAGAGCCTCCTTCTCCTAGAAAAGGTAGGGTAGGAACCCCGTGGGCTATAATTTGAACCTATGGTTCTAGTTTTTGTTCTCTTTAAAAGGTAAAGCAGTTATGCCAGATATCCTTATATTTGACTAAGAAATCTACATTATACTCTTCTATAGTTATAAGGAGAATATTTTGTTTTCCTTTTATTCTAGCTATTAATGCTAAAACTGGCTTTTTTACTTGCAATTTTAATGCAAATAGTTAATTAACTTTATTTCGTATGGAGAAGGTATCTAGGAGTTGGTCCTTTTCGTCTATAATTAGGACTAGCTTTCTTTCTTATAGCTGCTTTTTCTTACTTCTAGTAGAAGTAAAAGGGGTAGGAGAAGGTAGTAATAAGGAAGGTAGTAAGAATAAAGAAGGGAGGTCCTTCTTTAGCCTCTCTGCGTAGGTTTCTTTAGTAAGGGCCACCTCCTTACAGAGAGCTCTTACTTCTTCAACTAGTCCTTTTAGGACTTCTTTTGTCTTTTCTTTCCCTTTTATAAAGGGATTTTCTCCTACTAGGATACTGCGTATATAGTCCTCTAGCTATTTAACTTGTTCTTTTTTTTCTTCTTCTTCTTCTTCTTCTAGCCCTTTATAGGCCTAGGTTAGGCTTTCTAAGGCCTTTTATAGGTGTTGTTCTAGAGAAAGGGGAGGGAAGGATATACTAGGTATACCAGCCGTAAAAGTTATAAGTTTTATTGTCTTTTTACAGGTTTTTGGTTTTCTTTTTCGGTAGAAGACTAAGGATGTCCTCTTTTTTCTCCTGTCCCAAATAGGCCAGGAGAAGGAGAAGGGGTAGAGAAAGTAAAAGTAGACTTATTGTCACTTATTTCTATAGGAGGTTGTTATTTTTTTTTATACCTACTAGGCTTCGGCATCTTATTAAAAGGCTCCCTAGTTTTTACTATCCTTATACCCTTTTTCCTTACTAATCCTACTAGAAGATTTCTAGGGAGATTAGGCTAAAAGGTAGTAGAAAAACTAGCTCCTATTTTACAGTTATGGTATTAGTAGTAGTAGTAGTAGTAGCTTTAGTGTTCCCGTCCGTGCCTCGCTTATAAGCTAGGGCCACCCTTAAAGAAAATTTTCTATTAGGAAAGAGGGTAAAACGACAAATAAATCCACCTCTAGCTCGCTAGGTAGTAGGAATTAGGTCTTAAAAGTTGGGAAATCGATTATTTTTAATAGTAAGATGGGTATGCATAAGTTTTAAAGTGTGGCGCTACCTTTTAGTAAGGTTGCATGTGTGGTGTAACTTACTAAATATATATATAGTTAGTACCTAGTAAAAGTTTAGGAATAAGGGGACTTAATACTTTAATTAGGAAGATTCCTTACGGAAAAATGCCTAAATAGATAATAATAGTAGAAATATTTAGAAAATACCTATCTATAGTATATTAAAGATAAAAAGCGAACTAAATATTAGCTAAAGTTAAACTAAGTATAAATAGGATCTAGTAGCTAATAGTTAGGAAAAGTAAAGGCCTATAGGACTAGAGGGAACTAGTAGTAGAGCTTTAGACCTTTAAAGGAATTTAAGGTTAATACCTAAATTTATAAGTTAAGTAGTAAAATTAACAGTTTAAGGTATTAATAGATAGTAGAGTAATAAGGAACTATATCTTATTAATAGTAGTTAAAAGAATAGGGTTACTATATAAAAAGAAAGAATATCTTTACTTATTAGTGACAATTTTAGGGAATCTAATAGCCTATAGAGGAGGTATTATTAACCTTAAAACAGGACCTATTTAGTTAGCAATTAAAGGAAGACAAGTTAAGATGTTTTTTAATATATTACTATTAGGGAATAATAAGGTAGTACTAGGAATGCCTTAGTTATAGAAATACAATTTAAAGATTAATTAGGTTATAGGCCAAGTTAATATTAAAGATATTTAACGCTATAAAATATAATAATAAGCTAAGTTAGTATAGTACTAAATAGGAGCGACCTACGAAAAGACCGAGAAAGGGTTAGGCTATATACTAAAGAGATACTATAAGTATAGTAAGAAACTATAGTTACCGGAAAGTAAAAAGCTATTAGAGTATATAGTATAGAACTATAAAATAAAATTAGAACTAGAAATAGGTCTAAGGTTCTTTCTAATCTATAAGCTTACTAAAAAAGAAGGTAGAGTATTAAAAGAGTTTATTTAGGAAAACTTATAAAAGGGAGATATTAAACTATTATAGTTATTAGCGGGTTATCTAGTACTATTTATATTAAAGAAGAATAGCAAACTAAGGCTATATATTAACTATAAATAGTTAAATAGCATTACTAGAAAGGATAGGTATTCTTTACCCTTAATTAGCGAAATCTAAAATAGAGTCGGTAATGCGTAAATCTTTATAAAGATAGATCTAAGATAGGCGTACCATTAGATTAGAATTAAGGAAGGCAATAAATAAAAGGCAGCCTTTAGGTTAAAGGAAGGACTATATAAACTATTAGTTATATAATTTAGGCTTATAAACGCACTAGTAATATTCTAGAAGCGTATTAATAATATATTAGAAGAACACTTAGATAAATTTATTATAGTATATCTTAACAATATTATTATCTACTTAATAACTAAGGAAGAATATAGAGAATACATTAAATAGGTCTTAAAGAGACTATAAAAAGAACAAATACTAGTAATAATTAAGAAATACAAGTTCTTTATAAGGAAGACCAATTTTATTAAATTTATTATTAAACTAGGCCAACTTAGTATAGATTTAAAAAAGATTAAGGCTATAGTGAATTAGTAAGAACTAGAGAATATTATATAGTTAAGATTGTTTTTAGGGTTTTATAATTACTATAGAAGGTTTATAGCGCAATAGTTAAAGGATATTAAGCTATTTACGTAATTAATAAAGAAAGAAAAACTATAGGTATAGGGAAAGGAATAATAAGAACTATTTAAAGAAGTTAAGAGATTATTTACCTAAAAGCTAGTTCTTAAAATCTATTAACTAGGACTAGAAACGGTTATAGAAATAGATATATTAGACTTTATACTAGGAGCATATTTTATATAAAAGCATCTAAATAAACAGCATCTAGTAGCATACTATAATTAGAAGATAACACCACTAAAGTTAAACTATAACATTTATAACAAAGAGTTATTAGGTATAGTTATAGCACTAAAGAAATAAAGAGCATTCTTATAAGGCATAAAGAAACTATTTATAATTAAAACGGATTATAAAAACCTAATAGAATTCCTAATAATAAAGGAACTTAACTAAAGATAGGTTAGATAGGCAGAAATGCTTACAGAATACTATTTTAAGATTTAGTATACTAAGGGTACAGACAATATATAAGCCAATGCGTTAAGTTAGAAAGCTAAACTATAAAATAATAAAAAGCTATTAGGGGCTTTACTGTAAAAAGACATAGACGGATTAATTTGGTATAATTATCTAAAAATTATAGTAACTTAGGAAGATAAGTTAGGGAAAATCTATAAGATATTAGAAAGCTTTTAGGCGTAAAGAATTTTAAAAGTATAGCTAGAAGATCTATAAGCGGATATATATAAAAACTAAGAAGTAAAGTATATCCTAAGAAGTATAGCAGAGTAGTTTATAGAAGACTTTTATAAGGGATTAACTTAAGGATATAACGGAGTTATAGGCTTAGTATTAAGACTTTAAGAGGAATACATTATTAACGGAATTTAAAGGATGGCTAGAAGGGTTACTAAAGAGTATTTAGATTACTAAAGAAATAAACTAACGAGGCATAAGCTATATAGAGGGCTATAACCTATTAAAATACTAGAAAGACTATAGGAGGTTATATTATAGGACTTTATTATTAAGTTACTAAAATTAAGAGACCCTACTACTAAATAAGATTATAATATAATCTTAGTAATAGTAGACAAGCTTATAAAGTAGGGATACTTTATAGCATATATAAAAGAGATCTTAGTAAAAGATGTCGCTAAAATCTATATTAAGGAAGTATTTATAAGATATAGAGCACTAAGTAAGATTATATTAGATAGAAATCTAAGATTTATAGTAGTATTTTAGGAGGTATTTTTAGCGGAATAAGAAGTTTAAGTAGTAACTTCTACCGTATATTATCCGCAGATAGACGGTTAAATAAAAAGATTAAACTAGACACTAAAGTAGTATTTAAGGCATTATATTAATTACGTATAGAATAATTAGGTATCGTTATTACTAATTATATAGTTTATATATAATGCGACACTATAAGAAGGAATAGGTATATTACTATTTAAGGCAAATTATAGATATAAGCTAAGGATATTATTATTACTATATTAAGTAAAGAAAATAAGTAATATAGCTAAGTAAAGAATAAAGATATTAATAGATCTTTATAAGAACCTTATAGAAATAGCTAAGGTAGTATAATAAAGAATAAAAAAATACTACGACGCTAAGAGATCTAAGGGACTAGATCTTAAGGAGGGAGATAAAGTATAGCTACTATATAAAAATTTTAAGAGTTAATAACTAAGTAAGAAGTTAAACTATATTAGACTAGGACCTTTTAAAATTATTTAAAGAATTTTACTAGTTATATTTAAGTTAAACCTATTAGCTAAGATAAAAATCTACCCTATATAGTATATTATAATGCTTAAGCTAGTATATAGGAATATTAAGCTACTAGTTTACAAAGTAGACACGTATAGAGGATAGGAAAAAGATAAATAATAAGTTTTAAAGATTATTAGTTATAAGGACGTTAATAATAAAATATAGTATAAGGTAAAGTAGATAGGCTATAATAAGACTACCTAGGAGCTACTAGAAAATTTAAAGAACGCTATAAGAAAGGTACAGGAGTATTAGAAAAGATTAGGTTAGGTAATAGTAATAAAGAAAAATCGTAAAAGAATAAGTTACTTAAGGGGGACTTAAGAGGAGTAGCTACTAAGCTACTTAGAACTGTTCCCTATTTAGTTAAAAAAGGACTAGTCCTCTCGTTATTAAGTTCCTATAGGCCTTATTCTATAAGCTTTCACTCCTTAAAATAGACCTTTTTACGTACCTTCTTAAGACGGATTAATTAAGTAGATATAGCTAAACGAGAATTAAAAGCCCGTTATTAAGTATTAGTAGCCTCTTTTTTAGCATTTTAAGAGTAATAAAGCTCCGCTAGTGCAATTAAGAGCTTATTATTAAGCTTTATAGCAGTAAATTAAACATAAGACCTTATAATAAATTACTTAGGGAACTTAATAACTATTAAGAGTTATAGGACGCGTATACTTAGCGTTAGGAATAAAACGAATATTGCAAGACAATTAAATGTTTACTTTAGTGCACTTTAAGTAAGAGAAAGGTTACTAAGAGGAAGGACTTACTAACGCGACGTAAACTAACCCCTCTTTTATATAATAAGAATATAAAGACGGTATTATCTCACCTAGCGATAGTATAGAGGAAACTGTACGCGCACGGCGAAAAGTAGAAGAAAAAGATACTTTAGGTATAATAAGTAACGATATTAACTAAATTAATTAAACGGATGTTACACCTCTGGTAAACGACTTAGAGATATTTAAAATCTTTAAGGACGAAGATAAAGAGGAGGGAGATGGTATTATGGATGCTTTAAGTATAATATTATAACTACTTAGAGAGGAGTTAGAAGAAGCTAGTTAGTTAATATAAGTACGGTCTAGAATAGAACTAGTTAAGCTATATAACAAGAAATAGTAACTAAGTCACGTAATTAGATCTATATAATCTATATAATTTATATAATCTATAATAAAGCAGATAAAGCACACGTATATTGCGTATAAGAAGGATTTCTTAGGAGTACGGTCGTGTATTTAAAGGACTACAGTCCCTACCTAAATAGTTCCTTTCTTATAGTAATTCTTAGAATATAATTAGAGTTAATTTATTAGGCAACCACTCCACCAGTTATTATTATGTTATTAACTTTAATTTGCATTACCTATACACCTAGCCTATTAACGAGCCTATTGTAGTACTTACTATAAGGTTCCGTTATATATTTCTAGGCTTTGCTAATTTCTATAAGCGCTTTATCTATAACTGCTTAGATATTATAGAAGCCTTTTAAGACCTGGCCTAAAAAGTAAAAAGCTTAAAGGTAGGAAGAAAGAAAACTAAAAAGGAACAAACTAAATAGTATAAACTATAGTTATAGCCTAGAAAGGTTTAAGAGGCCTTTTAAAAACTATATAAAAAGTTTATAGAAGCTCTATTACTACGGCAATTTAACCTAAATTAGCTATTAATAATAATTAATAATTAATTAAAATTTATCTTTATTAGTATCCTACTATAACCTAATAGGTATTTAAACGCTACCTAGCTCTACTAAAAACTAATAATATTCTATATTAGAAAATTCTAGTGGCCTAAAGTTAGATATTATACCTACGATAAAAAACTACTGGCTATAGTTAACTGCTTTAAATAGTGGCGAGATTACCTTAAGTACGTAAGCTATACTACTTATATACTCTTAAATTACTATAATTTACGCTACTTTATAACTATAAAGGAGCTTATACCTTAATAAGCTAAATAAATAGAGAAGCTTACGCGATTTAGTTTTGGGGTTGAGTATAAGCTAGGGGAAAATAACCTTACTAATAAACCGTTACAATGGCTAGACTATACTAATGGCTTTAAAATAGAAGAAGAAAAATAGATAATAGATATCTTATTTCCTATATTATAGAATAAGCTTTAGGCATAGGATACTTAAATACCTATAGTTCTATATACTAAGTTTTAGGTAGTATAAACTCTATTAACTTCTACTAATATTCTAGCTAGTACCCAGTTTATTACCGTTAAGGGTCTAAATATACTTAGATAAGATATCTTTAGTATAAGTTTGGAACCTAGTAATATACCACCTCTAATTACTAAGCTATTTCCATAAATTAATAGTAAAGCTATAGAGCAATTAGAACTCGGAGCCCTATAATAACTAAAAGACTTTAACCTTATAGCGGCCTTCCTAATATATATGCACTAAAAAGTTATAAGATCTATAGTACCATCTAGTTTTATATTTAGAGTAGTATAAAATAAAAATAGCTTTTACTCGGAAATTGTTTAAAAGGTTAATAGATCTTATCTATAAGGTATAACGGAGGGATATCTTTTATACCACCTTTAATATAGAAGTAGACTAGAAATATAATAGAAAGAAAACTGCTAGGTACTACTATTAGAAACCAAACCTAATAGGCTTACTATATAGAAGTAGTAAGGTTTAGATGCTATAAGAAGTAAATTTATAATAAAAGATTATTATAAAGAATTATAATAATCCTTTAGGCGGCCACTATAGTTAAGCTAAAATAGTAGAATTACTTTAGTATAAATACTATTAGCTAAAGCTTAAGTAGGAAGCAAAGGAGTATATTAACTATTATAAAAAGTGTTAAGTATATAAGATCTATAGGCATAAGCTATAGGGTCTACTTAAATTAGTTCCCCCCACTAGTAAGCTATAGTAATATTACACTATAGACTTTATTATAGACCTCCTACTATTTAAAGATAGCTAAGGATAAATATATAACTTAGTCCTTATACTTATTAATAGGTTTTTAAAGTGCGTTTAATACCTTTCTATTAATAAGACAATTAATATATAAGCGCTTACTAACCTAATTAAGAAGAAATGCTTTCTTAAAGTAGATTGTTGGGAATATAGGCAAGTTGCCGTTATATAAGGCAAGTTGCCACGGCACTAGTGTAGCGAGGAGCCCTAAGCTCCTCGCCCTTCCTTAAGTAAGAGAGATATAAAAACAACAATTATTATACTATCTACAACTTGTAGATACGTAATATTACCTTATGTTACTAATACTAATTAGTGGTTAACTTTACTGTTATACTATAGAATAGCTAGGTATTCCACTAAGAAGAGATAAGCCACTGTACCAGTGCTACTTATACTAAAGGAAGCTGTCTTTTAAGGTTAGAACTGGTCCTAAACCTTAAATAGAACTCTTCCACAAATTAAGGATCTAAAAGGCCAGAACTGGTCCTAAGCCTTTTCTAAATTATAGATTCTTGTGTCTATTATATAGAATAATACGCTTTATAAGTCCTTATAATTTAAGGCTAGAACTAGTTCTAAGCCCTATAATCGCAGATTCTTATTATAAACGTGTACTAAATAATAATCCCTATACCAATAATATATCCCTTCCTCTAAAAATATAGCTACTTTAAACAACTAGAAAGACTTCTTATTACTAGGGGTAGCTAAGTACGCGAAACTTATTAATAAAGATTAGAACGAATTCGCCTTTAATATAATAACTTATACCGTAAAATAGGTTAATGGCTTTCTTCTATACTATATTATATTCTACTAAAATAGACACTATACCGATTTATAACTATAGGAGTATTTTAGGGAGGATTTTATAGGATGGACTGCTAATACCTAGGCACTTAGCAACGTTAATATTGTTTAGAATTTTTAAGACTTCCTCTATAGAAATGGGGTATATATTACTAAGAATGGCAACCTAATTACTAGTAATATTTAGGCCGTTATTATTAGTATAGAAGAACTAATATAGATGAAAGCTAAGATTATATGTTAACTACGGAAATCTAAAACCAACCTATATTCTTTAAAAGGCAACTTTAATTTATATTAAAACCCCTAGAACGCTAATCCCCTACCTAAAGGTACCCTTCTACCTAAAGGTGCTCTTTCTCTACCTTCTCCGCTACCTCTAACTTCTCTATCCCAGCTAACCAGTAAGCCTCTATTATAAGAAGTTACGAATCTAATAAAGGTATATTTAGATGAAGAGAAGAAGTTTAGAGGAGAATTATATGATATACTTAGAATAAAACTATAGGTCTTTTATAACTGTTATAATAAAGTTAAAATTTAAGGCTACTAGTACTATTACGCTTTCTCTATTATATTAAAGGGACGGGCAGTAATATTTTATTACAACTATATTATAGGTAGAAACTATAGCTTTAATATAATGCTTTAGCTTATTAAAGCCTATTTTAAAACTAATAAGAATCGCTAGCTTTATATATCCGAATAGTAGAAGACTATATTTTAAAGAGTTATCGCTTTTAACTTAATAAAGACTTATTTAGAGTACCTTTAACTACTCTTTAATAAACTTTAGAAAATCTAACGTAGCCTTATTGAAACTTACTAAAATAAGAACAGCCTAAGGACTAGGTTATCTTAGCCTGCTATAACGTTCCTAAGTGTAATTTAGCGCTATATAAACCTATAGATATATTTAAAGGAGTATATACTAAGCTACGCTCCGCTATAGGTACTATAATATAAATATAAGAATCTTAATAGTTTTATACTGAAAACCCTACCTAATTAAGTATTTCTAATTAATATAATTATAATTAGACTAACTAAATATATAGTGGCCGTGGTGGGGAATATAGTAAAGGGTATAATTAACGTTAACTATAAGGTAATTATGGAGGTCCTTATAGAGGTTTATTCTAAAGTAATTGCTAAAAGAAGTACTACGTTTGTAAGAAACCAAATTACTAGTTAACTAGGTATTCTCTTAATAAATAAAAAAAGGCATATAATAAGTTTTACTAGAGTATAAGAAACGTTAAAAATTATAAGGTTACTACGGCCTACTTTTAAAGCTTTCTAGTTTAATCTGTTATACGTAAGTAAGGTTACCCTTAGTTACTCCTTTAATAACTAGAAAAGAGTATTACTTAAAGCTATTTAACTAAGTTAGAGTTACGCTAACTACACCACCGTTTTAGTTACCTATTAGTTTATTAATTGCTTAGGGTTCTTTAGTAAGTAGGTTATAAAGTTAAGATTAAGGCGATTAAGTATCTTATAAAGTACTACTATTACTACTAAATAAACTAAAAGTCCCCTAGCCGATTTAAATTTACCCTTAAAGATAACTATAACTTTAACTTTTATATTATTATTAACGTTATATATTTTAGCGGCAAGCTAGTACTCTAAGTTATTAACTTCTTAACCTCTTTCTAAGCTGTACGTTTCTTAAAGGATATATTAGCTAGGAACGCATAGGATACCCTATAATTATACTAGGTTAATATCTACCTAGGACCCCCTAATTAAATCGTCTATAATATAAAAAAGAACTTCTTATCTATAAAGTTTTAATAATAGATAAAGGTAATAGTAATTAAGGTTAAGGAAGTCCCGGTTAAGGTATATAATAGTATTAGAAAAGTAAAGCAATATTATATACTATTATACCACGTATATAAGATTATCTCTTTAGAACTAGAGGACGCTAGTAAAAAACTTACCTTATAAATAGCTGTTAAAGCCGTTAATAATTCCTCTGGCCCGGATAGACTTATACCTATATTATTAGTTTTTAGCGCCAACCCTTAAATAACTAATAATTCTTTATTATCTTCTTCCGTTATATAATAAGCTAAGGCTATTTATAAGGTAATAAAGGAGGTATAATATCTCTACGCTATACGCTAGGTTAACAATATACTAGGAATAAGAAATGGCCTAAATACCTTAACTACGCTTAATCTACCACTCTAGTCTAAGGTACGCGTATAGCATAAAAAGGGAAAGTAGTTAGGCCTATATTAACTTATTATAATTAATAGTTAAACTTATACTATTTAAATGCCTTATAAACCTACTTAATTCCATTTAACCGTTATTAAGCCTTATTATAAAGATAATAGTTTTAAGCCTTTATAGGATACCCTAAAGAAAAACTCTAATTAATATACTTTAGAAGGCAACTATAATTCTAATATAATTATAGTAGAGGTTCCGCAACTATAACGCGGCAAAAATTACCTAAAGGGATTATAAAATCGCTAATATCTTATTAATTTTAAAGAGCAATTTATTACCGCCATTAAGAATAGAGTTAAGTTATTAATGGCCTTTATAATAGCTAAGGAAAAGGCTAACTTTAAGCTTACAAAACAGCTCTAAAAGGAAGGTTATATTATAACTCCTAAAGCTCCTTTCTAAGCATCTAATAAGTAGGAGATTAATAGTCTTATTATAAGAGAAGTCTTTAAATTCAAAAAGTATAACCCTATTAAGTTTAATAAAGTTTATATCTTTAAGTTAAGAATTAATAATAAGATTAAAGGTAAAGCTACTAACGTCCTATTTAAGAAATTAAGGCTTATTATTTAAGGTTATAATAATAATAGTAAGGAGGTAATTCTTATATAATCTCCTATAATTTAATAAGCTAGTTAGTAAGTTATTATTACGCTAGCTCCCTCCTTAATAAAGAATAAAATAGTAGTTTATTTATAAGATATTACTTAAGCCTATACCTAATTAGAGATATACTTTTAGCGCTTAATATTAGCATACCTTCTAGAGTAAATTCGCTACTAGTATCCTAAAGATACAATTATAGTTATGCTTAAGCCATTATATGGAATTATAGAGGTAGAAACTTACTAATAGGCTACCTATAGTAAGCACTATAAAGAGAAGCTTTTAATAACTACTTCTATATTTAATCCCTGCTTCCTTATTATAATTATAGGAATTCTATTTAGAATCGTTAGTATATAAACTAATAATATAATTATTTTAGGAGACGACTAGTTCTTAGCTCTTAAAGAAGACGAGCTAGTAAAGGTAAATNTTATAGNAAAGCTAAANGAAAAGCTTAATTTAATAANACTATTACTCTTTAATAGATATATCCTNNCCNTAAATAAGGATTCTATTACTTTACGCCAGAAGGGTTAAGGTAAGAAGATTAATTCTCTAAAGTAAAGATATATAGAGTAACGCGCTTATAGAGTGTATATTACTTTTATCTATTAACCTAAGGCTTTATTTAATCTCTTTATTACCGCCTAATACTAGGAACTAACTAAGGATAACGTTCTTGCCCTAAATAAACGTCTTTTTTAGTAAATAAACCATCTTAATTAGGGACTACTTTATATGCCTATTAACCTTCCCACTACTAAGCTCTTTGTATTTATTAATAGATTATTTATAAATAATAAAGATTTTAGCTCCTAGTTAGGATATAAGATTATTATTATAAATAAATTTATTAGAGAGAATAACTTTATAATTTATAGTAATCTTATCTACTAGAGCTTAACTAAGAGTAAGTATATTACTTAAAGCGTTCTAGTGTTAGAGATATATAGAATAGTTAGCAGAGTTAATATGGCAATTGCAATTAGAACTACCCTAAAGATAATTATAGATTAACTCAAACTTCCCGCTATCCCTATAATTATATACACCAACTTATATTCCCTTTATAAGTATTTAGTTAAGCTTAGTGCTATAAAGAAGAAGCGCCTTATAATTAATATTATAGTACTTTAGCAATTCTATAAGTATTATAAACTCTTTAAAATTTAATAGATTAATAGCTAAAATAACCTAGTAGATGTAATAATAAAGGCAAATCCAAATAAGGCACTAGAGACGTTTATTAACACAAATACTCTATATATATAAGTTAAAGGTTAGGTTAAAAGGGAGTAGGAGTATAACATTCTATAGACCCTAACTTAAACTAGCTAATTAGGATTTTCTATCCCTAGAATAGAAAATTGCTATTAGCTCACTTACTACTAGCGCCTTAGCGGCCCTCCTAATAAGATATTTACCTATAACTTCTAAGTAAAAAAGCACTACGTGCTAAGAGGCAAATTTTAAAATAGCAAGACTTATATTATAATGGCAATAGTAAGTAAGGAGGATTAATATTTATTACGCTAGTTAAGCGGTATATATATGTAGATGGTAACCGTAAAAGAAGAGTTGCTAGTGTTAGGAATATAGGCAAGTTGCCGTTACGTATTGCCGCGGCACTAGCGTAGTAAGGAGCCCTAAGCTCCTCGCCCTTCCTTAAGTAAGAGAGATATAAAAACAATAATTATTATACTACCTACAACTTATAGATATATAATATTACCTTATATTACCAATATAGATTAGCCGCACTTTATTATTACTAATAGGGGTAACGTCTTTATAAGCTAGTACTAGTTAGATTTATACTTTTATTTAAAGATAGACTATTATTATAGTATAGCTTTCTATTTATAAATAATTAATAAATTCAATTTACCGCCTATCCCGGTCCCCCTAGTGGGTCCACGCAGGCTAATACCTTCTATAGGAAAAACTCTAACTTAGAGAAAACCCCACCTTAGGCCGCGCTGGAGAGATAGCAGCGTTCCGATATTAGAGCGCTAGCGGCTCGCCTTCTACCTGCCTTTAAGTCTGTATATTAAGCCAACTAGCCATACTTCGCAGATAATCTTACTCTACCCCCTTCTTTCCTTATTTTTTTACCCTTATTCTTTTACCAGTCCTCTAGGCTTTAAAAGGGCTAGTATTTACTTATATCCTCTATATCTATTACCTTTACTACCTAAAACTAGGGTAAAACACCTAACTGTACTAGCCATTTTGCTACTACTTAGGCGCTTTTTTTATTATTTAAAATATCCTAAAGGTGTTTAGAGGCGTATTTTGCTATAAAGTCCGCCCTTTAGTAGTGTAGATACTAAAATAGTATATAGTGGACTATCTACCTTATCTAGCCGCATTTGTACTACGGGAGAACCACTAGTATACTAACGGATATAAGCTATATATTAAGCCCTATTACCTCTATACAAAGAAGAAATAGTGCTATAGCCTCTGCTTTTATTAGGCCTTTATATAATAGGATTATAGGTTTCCCCTATAGGGTCTTCTATATGGTTTCTATGCGGTCTTTAGCCTTTACCTATTACCGTTGTCGCTATTTTAAATCTACCTATTTCGCGATAAAGGTGGTTGCCTGCCTTTAGTGCTGGTAACCTCCTATATAGTAGCGGCGCTCCGCCTACGCTCTACTGGCGTTCCGCTGGCCACGCTTATAGGGGTTTATTATAGCTTTCCGCTCTATATAGTCCTTTTAGTACGTAAGGAAGCCTTATATCTTATTTTTATAGTCCTTTACGCGTTCCCTAAGCGCTTTTAATAGTACTAGTAGCCGTTTTGTTTTTTACTAGTGCTTTACTAATATATTCTAGATACCGTTAAATACCTCTACTAATTCCTTTTCTACCCTATTAGAGGCCGTCTTAGCAGCTCTTTAGAGGGCTGTTGTTTTAATATAGAGTTAGA
The DNA here is from genome assembly GCF_001692895.1 of Cenococcum geophilum 1.58. Classification (NCBI taxonomy): domain Eukaryota; kingdom Fungi; phylum Ascomycota; class Dothideomycetes; order Gloniales; family Gloniaceae; genus Cenococcum; species Cenococcum geophilum. The sequence continues at coordinate 332,432 of NW_027137582.1, read as the reverse complement.
TTAAGGGAATAGCCACTTCCTTCTCCATTATAGCTATTAGTATTCGCTAGTATACCCCTATAACCCTACGGAGACACTAGTTCTGGACTTTCTATAATAGTTTAAGTAGGCTTTTCGCTGGCGTTCCGCCGTCGTCCCGTACTTTCTATACTTAGGCGCTATACAGCATCGCTAGGCGGATGGTGGCTATATATAGGAGGCGTAAGCGGCGCATTAATAGGCCCTATATAGACGTGGTAATTCTTAATATTACTTTAAAGGCTGCTAAGCCCTTACTTACGGCCTTTTTAACCTACTCTTTTTATTAGAGCTTAGGGTCTACTTAAATCCCTAAGACTCGCATACTGGTTTTCTAAGGGGCTCTCTCGCAGCCGGCGATACGCACGGTGGACGTAAGGTCTATAGTGGCGTAGCGCTGTCGCCTTATAAAGTGTATAAGCTAGTACTTCTTAGGGGCAAACGCCGCCCTATATTGGTTTGCCTATACTACGCAGTAGTTATAGGCGGCCTTTAGTTATTAATAGTTCTTTGCCGTAGAATCCCCCTAAGTAATAAGGTTTGTATTATCTATAAAGCTAAACCTTAACATGCCGCTATTAGGGCGCTAGAATTCCTTTAACAGCTCTAATATAAAAAAGAGGAATAAGATTAGTAATAAGGGTGACCCCTAAGAGATGCCTGTCTGTGTTTAAATCTAGTTACTCTTATATCCTATAAACTTAATGCGGGTTTTACGTACTATTAGGAAGCTTTATATAAAGTCTATAAGCTACTTTAAAAAGCCTTTTTTTTTAGAATGTGGAGGAGCCTTTTATAGGAGACATTATTAAATACCCCTGCTAAGTCTAAGCTTAGCATTAACACTATACACTTACGGCGCGTTTGCTACGCCGTCTATATATAGGAGCTATCTAGTCCTACCGCTAATAGTATAAATTATTTACGCCTTACTCCTATCTGGTTCTAAAGGAGTAGCCTATACTTCTCTATAGCCTTAGATATAATATTAGCTACATACTTTTTTAGGACTTTTACTAGCGTGTTTTTAAGGGTAATTAGTCTATAGCTGCCTAGAAGAGAGTAGTCTTTCTTTCCTTCTTTATATAATATTATAGTTATAGATTCTTTAAAGCTTTCTAGTATTATTCCGCTAGTAAAGCAATAACTAGCTACTTCTACTAAATCTTTTAAAATAATTAGGGTAACTACTTTAAGGACCTTATTTAGTATGCTATCTAGCCCTAGGGCTTTTCTATTTAGAAGACTCCTAATAAGCTTACTAATTTCTTCTGTTAAGATAGTGGGGCTAATATTAAGTATATTTTATTCCCTTATTGTCTCTATATTACTAAGGTCTGCTATTCTAGTTTTAGGAAAGAACTTAGCTATAAGGATATTAGCCTTTATAATATTANTGTCTATTAAGGGATCCTTAGTAAACCTCCTAAGGTCTAGTAGATAGGGGTCCGCCTTTACTACGCTTGCTTTTTTGCTTTATTTTAATAGAGTCTAAAGTCCTTTATTATATAGTTTTAACTAATCTTTAGTAATTTTATAAATAAAGCGTCTTTAGTTATTATAACTAACTCTCCTAGTCTCTTTTTATAGTTAATTGTTTAATACTAAATATCTTTAGTAGTCCTTGGGGTTGTTATAAGCTTAGAGCTGTTGTCGCGCCTATTAGGCGCTAGCGTAGAGCTATATAGCCTATGGCGACCATTCTTAACAGGCCTGCTGGCTAGGCTGTGCTTATAGGCAGGGTTCTTTAAGTACTTACTTAATCCCTTTCTAAAGGGCTTAAAAGGGGTCTTTAGATATAGCCTAGTTAAGCTCCTAGATACTTTAAAGAAAGCCCTATAAGTTTAGCTTCTTAAGGGTAAGATACTAGCGTTCCGCTAATAAATAGCCAGCGTTATTAATTTAAATGCGGATTGGTATATAGTCTTTTATAAGGGCCCATTTCTTAACTATACTATAAAAGTTAACTTTTCTATATAGATCTGGTGATATAAACGTGAGGTCTATTATACTCTCCTATTGCCCTCTTTTCTATATAGGCTCTCCTTTTAGTATAGCGAGTACTAGGCCTCTAGCGTTAGTTTTGGCCAGAAGGCGTTCCGCCTACTCTTCGCTAGCTATATACTTTCCGCCCTATATTAGGTAGTAGGCGTTAAAGTTACCTAAGAGTATAATTTCTCCCTTAGCTTCTTTAATAGCCATTTTAACCTTAGGCCATGCCCTAATCTAAGGGCTATCTTTGCGCGGGTTATAGATATTAATAATTATAGCCTCTAGCCCCTTTAGGCGTACCTAGAGGGCTATAGTAAAGGGGCCGTACTATCTATACTTTTAATGCGCGGCGTTAATATTCCAGCTAATTATAAAGCAGACCTTTATTATAGGGAGAGCGTTATATATAAGTATAAATCCCCTAGGGTAGTATATTAATTTAGTATATTTATTATATACCAGCTCCTAAATTATAAGGACCTAGTAGTCCGCCAACATAACGCTGTTAAAGAAGGGGTAACACATCCTTTAGTTTACATTTCCGTAGTTATACTAGATAATTATATACTTACTTATTTAAAGTAGGTGTAGGCTTATCTATATTTGTGTCCTATTCCTTATTGTTTTCACTATTAACTATTATTGCTCTATTAGCGCGAAGCTAGAGTTTTAATTATAATCTATTTCTGCTTACTATTTTAATAAAAGATAGTTTGCCTAGTTCCCGTTTAAGTAGTTATTCTTAAGTCCCTAGGTAAAATATTTCCCATCCTTTTTTCTTATTAGTGCTAATTATAAGGTGTAAGGGTTATTTTGGCCCTTACTCGGCTGCATTGCCTAGGGGCTCTTAGGGGTCGCCAAGGCTAGCCTTTGGCTAGCCCTTGGCACCTCCTTATAAGCACCTCGGGCTTACAGCCCTTCCCTCCTCATCGGTTCGTCTTAGTACGAGGCTATTGCCTACCCTTATTACCATATCGTCCTCTTCCATCGACTCCCTATGTGACTTATGCTCGGCTTGCCTGCTCCCTACCGTACACCTTAGTAATACTGCCTTACATTTAAACCGATTCTATACCCTTCCGGGTGGTAGCCCATAGCAAGCCAAGGGCTTCACCCTTAAGCAATTTCACGATCCTCCATTTTTACCTAGGACGATTACGTTTACTGCAATATAGTAGGTATACTAGCAGACGCCTGGCAGATCGTATCCGCATAACGGTATTAGAATACGGATTAGGTCCTCTACCTTCTTAGAATAATCGCGTATACTATAGAGCAGCTATACTAGCAAGACGTCTAGCAGATCGTATCCGCATATTACGGTTAGATAGATACGGATTAGGAGATAAGGAAGACGGTAGCTACCTAGCTAAAGGTTAGGGCTATTTAGATCGTACGCGATTATCTCTAAAGGCGATTAGTATACTTGTATACAATTAGTTGTGCAGCGGTGCAGCTCTGCCCCAACGGCGATCTAAAGGTAATTCGATTACTATCTAAAGGCTTTCTGGTAGGAGTTAAGGGGGTGTTATATATGATAGGGATCGTACACGATTTGCGTTAGCTTGCAATACTCTAGGCTTAGTTACCCTAAATATAGCTACCCTAGAGGCTATCTAATTGCTATTTAATGGCTATCTAAAGAACTAACGGCTAGTTTTTAAAGCTATAGCTACTACCCTTTCTTCCAGATTAAATGCAACTAAGGGCTACGGCCTAATTAGCCAAAGGGCTGCCGAGACTAAACCGCAGGCGGTTGTCTCCTAGAGCTACGGCTTAAAGATTATACGCAATCTCTCTATAAGGCTTTGGTCGCTCCAAGAGCTCTAGCTTGTATCAAGAGCTATAGCTTGCCTAAGAGAATAGCAGCAGCTTAAAGATCCTACGTGATTAAGCCGGCTCCAAGTGGAGACTATCTGGCTGTCAGCCATAGAGCTGTCGAGACTTAATCGCAGGCGATTGTCTCTAAGACTGATCGTATACGATTAAGTCTTACCTACTAGCAGACGCTCTTTTCCTTCCTAAATTAGACCTTTTTTCCCACTGGGTTTTGGTCATAGGTTAAGGTTTTTATCGAGGCTGCTTGGCTCCCTATTTCCTACTTCCCTATATGAGCAAAGCTTCGACGCTGCTCATTTTTCTGTATATAGAAATCAATCTATTGGGTATACGGGCTGGGGGCCAGCCCTAACTAAGGGGGGGGCAATGTAAGGGTTATTTTGGCCCTTACTCGGCTGCATCGCCTAGGGGCTCTTAGGGGTCGCCAAGGCTAGCCTTCGGCTAGCCCTTGGCACCTCCTTATAAGCACCTCGGGCTTGCAGCCCTTCCCTCCTCATCGGTTCGTCTTAGTACGAGGCTATTGCCTACCCTCATTACCATATCGTCCTCTTCCATCGACTCCCTATGTGACTCATGCTCGGCTTGCCTGCTCCCTACCGTACACCCTGGCAATACTGCCTTACATAAGGTTTCCTAGTATTAAGGGTTAGTATATTATTTTTACGGCTTCTTATATACGGAGCGACTGCGTTAAAAGGGCTATCCTCTTTGTTTAAATACCTTTAAGGTAGCTTTAAAAGGTCCTACACTCCTTTCTTTACTATACTTTATAGGCTTTACCGTAGTTAATATAGAATACCCTTTCCTTAGGGCAGTCTGTGGTGTTATATAGTCCCATATATTACCTATATTTTATTTACTTTCCATATACGCTTTATATATACCCCTATTAATTATAGCGGTAGCATTACTTTATAATTACGCTATTTTTAAATAGCCTAGTCTTAAAAAGCTAGGATTTAATAACTATTTTACTTTTTATAATCTTTTGCTAAATTGCTTAGGTTAGGACACTAATTATAATTATTCCCCTAGTCTTTATAGGTTCTCTCTAGGCGCTATTAGAGTTTGCCTAGTGTTTTGCCTACGCTTTAGGGTTATATAGCTATTAGATCTAGCTAATAGCTATCCTAAGTATAAGGCGCTTTGTAGCTTTATAGATAGATTAAGTTAATTCCAAATTATTTACGTCCCTTTTACTATTAATTAGAGTCTTAAGTAGGACTCTTAGTACTTCTAGGAGGTAATCTTTCCTTAGTATTTTAAGTTCTAGCGCGTCTAGTCTATTTAGAATTTAGTCCTTTATTGTTTAGAAGGGGATATAGATATCTACGTCCCTACTATTAAGGGTGCGTACGGCGTATACGCTTGGTATTTGTTAGGAATAAAGGCAAGTAGTCACTATATAAGGCAAATTGCTATTATAGGTGGCAAGTTGCCGTTACGTGCGGTAAGTTGCCGTTATATATCGCCGCGGCAGTAGCGTAGCGAGGAGCCTTAAGCTTCTCGCCCTCCCTAATATATATAAGAATAATAATAATTATATTATCTACGAACCGTAGCTATATAATATCCCCTTATATAACTAATACTAATTAGTGGTTAACTTTACTATTATACTATAGAACAGCTAGGTATTCTACTAAGAAGAGATAAGCTACTATACCAGTGCTACTCGTGCTAGAGGAAGCTGTCTTTTAAGGTTAGAACTAGTCCTAAACCTTAAATAGAACTCTTCTATAAATCTAAGGATCTAAAGGCCAGAACTAGTCCTAAGCCTTTTTAAGATTACGGATTCTTACGTCTATTACATAAAATAACACGCTTTATAAGTCTTTACGATTTAAGGCTAAAACTAGTCCTAAGCCCTATAACCACAAATATACGTTATAAACGCGTACTAAACAATAAATATATACCAAATAACAAATATATATTACGAACGCGTACTAAACGATAATCCCTATACTAATAATACTTCCCTCCCTCCAAAAATATGGCTACGCCTACCTTAAATAACTAAAAAGACTCCTTACTACTAGGGGTAGCTAAGTACGCAAAACTTATCAATAAAGATTAGGACGAATTCGCCTTTAATATAATAACTTATACCGTAAAACAAGTTAACGGCTTTCTTCTATACTATATTATATTCTACTAAAATAAATACTACGCTAACTTATAACTATAGGAGTATTTTAAGGAGAATTTTATAGGATGGACTGCTAATACCTAGGTACTTAGCAACGTTAATATTATTTAAAACTTTTAAGACTTCCTCTATAGGAATAGGGTATATATTACTAAGAATAGTAACCTAATTACTAGTAATATTTAGGCCGTTATTACTAGTATAGAAGAACTAATATAGACAGAAGCTAAGATTATACGTTAACTATAGAAACCTAAAAATAACCTATATTCTTTAGAAGGCAACTTTAATTTATATTAAAACCCCTAGAACGCTAACCTTCTACCTAAAGCTGCTCTCCTACCTAAAGGTACTCTCCTACTTAGAGTTGCTTTGCCTTTACCTCCTCCACTCTAGCCAACTAGTAAGCCTTTACTATAAGAAGTTACAAATTTAATAAAGGTATATTTAGATAAAGAGAAGAAGTTTAAAGGAGAACTGTATAATATACTTAGAGTAAAACTATAGGTCTTTTATAACTATTATAATAAGGTTAAAATTTAACGCCACTAGTACCATTATGCTTTCTTTATTATATTAAAGAGATAGGCGGTAACATTCTATTATAACCATATTACGGGTAAAAACTATAACTTTAATATAATGTTTTAGCTTACTAAAGCCTACTTTAAGACTAATAAGAATTACTAACTTTATATATCTAAATAGCGGGAGATTATATTCTAGAGAGTTATTATTTCTAACCTAATAAAGACTTATTTAGAGTGCCTTTAACTACTCTTTAATAAACTCTAGAAAATCTAATATAGCCTTACTAAAACTTACTAAAACAAGAATAGTCTAAGGGACTAGGTTATCTTAGTATACTATAGCGTTCCTAAGTATAACTTAGTGCTATATAAACCTATAAATATATTTAAAGGAGTATATATTAAGCTACACTCCGCTATAGGTACTGCGATACAAATATAAGAATTTTAATAGTTTTATACCAAAAACCCTACCTAACTAAGTATTCCTAACTAATATAATTATAACTAGACTAATTAAATATATAGTAGCCGCGGTAGGGAATACGAAAAAGGGTACAATTAATATCAACTATAAGGTAATTATAAAGGTCCTTATAGAGGTTTATTTTAAAGTAATCGCTAAAAGAAATGCTATATTTATAAGAAGCTAAATTACTAGTTAACTAGACACTCTCTTAATAAGCAAAAAGAGGCATATAATAAGTTCTATTAGAGTATAAAAAATATTAGAAATTATAAGGTTACTATAGCCTACTTTTAAAGCTTTCTAGTTTAATATAAAGGCGTAAAAGATCTTAAGGGTAAAGTTAATAAGACTAAATAGCTCCTTATAGATATAGAAATTGAGGACTACTTACCTAACTAATACTTTACTAAGTATAGTAAGGTAAATAGTATATAAACCGTTACTGTCCTTAATAACTAATTTACGCTCTATTTTATTATAAAGTTAAATATCTTTAATAAGCTAAAGGAGAGCTTTGCGTTTTCCTTTAATAATAAATACTTAGCGAACGTCTTCTATAGTATTATACTGGATACTAGAGCCGCAGGAGTATCTATAATAGGAGAACCTTAAGTTTAAGCCCTTTAGCAGCTTAATAGCTCTATTTAAATTAACTATTTAACAGCAGGCTAGCATATAATTCGTTTTAGTAAAGGTACTATAATCTCTTTCGGCATAATTAGGGTTTAAACCCCCTTAGGGTATATTAGTTTTTATATTATTCCTATAAATACTCCGTTTCTATTTTACATTAAAGATATAAATAAGTTAGGCGTTAGGCTTAATAACCTTAAAAATATACTTATTTAGGGAGACAATTAGGTGCCTGTTATGCGCAAGTAGGGTTACCCCTAGTTACTCCTTTATTAACTAGAAAAGAGTGTTGCTTAAAGCTACTTAACTAAGTTAGAATTACGCCAACTATACCGTTATTTTAGCCACCTATCTATTTATTAATTACTTAGGGTTCTTTAGCAAGTAGGCTATAAAGTTAAGGTTAAGGCAATTAAGCATTTTATAAAGTATTATTATTACTACTAAATAAACCAGAAGTCCCCTAGCCGATTTAAGTTTACCCTTAAGGATAACTATAACTTTAACTTCTATATTATTATTAATGTTATATATCTTAGCGACAAGCTAGTGCTCTAAGTTATTAACTTCTTAACCTCCTTCTAAGCCGCGCGTTTCTTAAAAGATATATTAGCTAGAAACGCATAGGAGACCCTTTAGTTATACTAGATTAATATCTATTTAGGACCCCCTGGTTAAATCGTCTATAATATAGGAAAGAACTTCTTATCTATAGAGTTTTAATAATAGATAAAGGCAATAGCAATTAAGGTTAAGGAAGTCCCTATTAAGGCATATAATAGTATTAAAAAAGTGGAATAATATTATACGCCATTACGCCGCGTATATAAGATTATCTCTTTAGAATTAAAGGATACTAGCGAAAAACTTACCTTATAAATGGCTATTAAAGCTATTAATAATTCCGCTAGCCCAGATAAACTTATACCTATATTACTAGTCTTTAGCGCCTACCCTTAAATAACTAATAATTCTTTACTATCTCTCTTTGTTATATAATAAGCTAAGGCTATTCGCAAAGTAATAAAGAAGGTGCGACGTCTCTACGCTATATACTAGGTTAATAATATACTAGAAATAAGAAATGGCCTAAATACCTTAACTATACTTAATCTGCCACTCTAGTCTAAGGTACGCGTATAGTGTAAAAAGGGAGGATAGTTAGGCCTATACTAACTTATTATAATTAATAGTTAAACTTATACTATTTAGATACCTTATAGACCTACTTAATTCCATTTAACTATTATTAAGCCTTACTATAAAGATAATAATTCTAAGCCTTTATAGGATGCCCTAAAAGATGCTCTAAAAGAAAACCATAATTAATATACTCTAGAAGGCGACTATAATCCCAATATAATTATAGTAGATACGCTATAACTATAATACAGTAGAGGTTGCTTAAAGGGATTACGAAATTACTAATATCTTATTAATTTTAAAGAATAATTTATTGCCGCCATTAAGAATAGAGTTAAGTTATTAATAGCCTTTATAACAGCTAAGGAGAAGGCTAACTTTAAACTTGCAAAACAGCTCTAAAAGGAAAATTATATTATAACTCCAGGAGCTCCTTTCTAAGTATCCAATAAGTAGGAGATTAATAGTCTTATTATAAGAGGAGTCTTTAAATTCGAAAAGTATAACCCTACTAAGTTTAATAGAGTTCGCATCTTTAAGTTAAAAATAGTTAATAAAATTAAGGGCAAAGCTACTAACGCCCTATTTAAGAAATTAAGGCTTATTATTTAAGGCTATAATAATAATAGTAAGGAGGTAATTCTTATATAGTTTCCTATAATTTAACGAGCTAGTTAGCGAGTTATTGTTACGCTAGCTTCCTCCTTAATAAAGAATAAAATAGCGGTTTATTTATAAGATATTACTTAAGCCTATACCCAATTAAAAACGTACCTTTAGCGCTTAATATTAGCATACCTTCTAGAGTAAATTCGCTACTAGTATCCTAAAGATACAATTATAGTTATACTTAAGCTATTATATAGGATCGCAGAGGCGGGAACTTACTAGTAGGCTACCTATAGTAAGCACTATAAAGAGAAGCTTTTAAGAACTACTTCTATATTTAATCCCTACTTCCTTATTATAATTACGGGAACTCTATTTAGAATTATCGGCATATAAACTAATGATATAATTATCTTAGGAGACGACTAATTCTTAGCTCTTAAAGAAGATAAGCTAGTAAAGGTAAATCTTATAGTAAAGCTAAAGGAAAAGCTTAGTTTAATAACACTATTACTCTTTAATAAATGCATCCTCTCCCTAAATAAGGATTCTATTGCTCTGCGCTAGAAGGGTTAAGGTAAAAAGATTAATATTATTAATACTAATTCTCTAAAGTAAGGATATATAGAGTAACGCGCTTACGGAGCTTATATTACTTCTATCTATTAACCTAAGGCTTTATTTAATCTCTCTATTGCCGCCTAATACTAGGAACCAACTAAAAATAATATCCTTACCCTAAATAAGCGTCTTTTTTAGCAAATAAACCATCTTAATTAAGGACTACTTTATATACTTATTAATCTTTCTACTACTAAGCTCTTTATATTTGTTAATAGATTATTTATAAATAAAAAAAGATTTTAGCTTCTAGTTAGGATATAAGATTATTATTACAAACAAATTTATTAAAGAGAATAACTTTATAATCTATAGTAATCTTATCTATTAAAGTTTAACTAAGAGTAAGCGCATTACCTAAAGTGTTTTAGTGTTAGAGATATATAAAATAGTTAGCGGATTTAATATAGCAATTATAATTAGAACTACCCTAAAGATAATTATAGATTAACTCGAACTTCTTATTATCCCTATAATCGTATATACCAACTTATATTCCCTTTATAAGTGTTTAGTTAAACTTAGTACTATAAAGAAAAAGCGCCTTATAATTAATATTATAGCACTTTAGCAATCTTATAAGCGTTAAAAACTCTTTAAAATTTAATAGATTAATGGCTAAAATAACCTAGTAAATGTGATAATAAAGGCGAACCTAAATAAGGCACTAGAGACGTTTATTAATATAAATACTCTATATATATAAGTTAAAGGTTAGGTTAAAAGGGANTNCNTANAAATTTNTTAGTTANNTAAGGTCTTAANATNTCNAGNAACTTTAACCNGNGGTTAAAGTTNTNTAATTAGTTAGATTCTCTTACTAAGACTTTTTAGAGTATAATATTCTATAGACCCTAACTTAACCCAGCTAATTAAGATTTTTTATCCCCGGGATAGAAAATCGCTATTAGCTCGCTTACTACTAGCGCCTTAGCGGCCCTCCGAACAAGATATCTACCTACAACTCTTAAGTAAGAAAGCACTATATGCTAAGAGGCAAATTTTAAAACAGCGAGACTTATATTATAATGGCAATAGTAAGTAAGGAGGATTAATATTTACTACGCTAGTTAAGCGGTATATATATATATAGATAGCAATTATAAAGAAAGAGTTGCTAGTATTAGGAATAAAGGTAAGTAGTTACTATATAAGGCAAATTGCTATTATAGGTAGTAAGTTGCCGTTACGTGCGGCAAGTTGCCGTCATATATCGCCGCGGCAGTAGCGTAGTGAGGAGCCTTAAGCTCCTCGCCCTCCCTAATATATATAAGAACAACAATTATTATACTATCTACAAACCGTAGCTACGTGATATCCCCTTATATAACTAACAGTATTATTCTCTAAATAGTTTTAAGAAGCTCCCCTAGTTTATAGCCCTGGGGCTCCTTAAGCCGGACGCGTATACTTGCTCTTTATAGTACTATAACTACGTTTACTATATAGGCCGCCTGCGTAATAACGGCTGCCTAGGTTTAGGCCTATACTAAGGAAACTCCTAGGCCTAGGGGTCCTCCTTTACGCGTTTCTTTTTAGATCTTCTTAATACTAGCTTTAATTTAGTTAAGCTAGGCCTTAGTTTTTTATTCTTAGGTTATTTGGAAAACTAGATATATTAAGAGGGCTTTAATATACTATATTGCCTTTTAAATAGAGGCAAGTATCTAGTGCTATAGAGTTTCTTCCTCCTCTTTTATAAGATTGTCTTTAATTTATTTAAATATTTCCTTTAGTTTTTACTATTACTAGCAGCTATTCTTTTCGCGTTATTACCTACCTAGTTTGTAGTTCGGCTCCCACGCGTTATAACTCTCGCGACTCTAGCAGGAAGCCTGCGCCCCTCCGTCGTCCCCCATGCTCTAGATGGGGGTAATGTGGTTTTATAGGGTTTCTTAGTGCAGGGAATAGGATTCCGATATCGGGTTGCTTTATTAAGTAGTTTTTAGGCTAGTTTCGCTACTATTACGGCTTCAGGTAGGTAGTTATATATTCGCTAGTAATATAGTAGAGTTTAATATACCTACTTATTTAGGCCTTTACCCTAGTTTTCTAGTACTTTAATCCTAGTCTATAAGCAGTTAGCTGCCACTACCTAATATAGGGATTCTCACCAGTTCTTTCAGATATTTTATAACGGGATTAGCCCAAGTACTAGTCCGCCCCCCCGCGGTTTATATAAGAGTTTCCTCCTAAAGTTAGTACGCTTTTATATAGCTTAGGAGCCTTCTATAGCCTCTAGTTTTACGCTTCTCTTTATTATTTCCGCTAGCGCGGGCATAAGCTGCCATTTACAGGGGTCGCAACTCCCGTCTTACGCGCCTACTGGCGTAGTCCTACAAGGGCGTTATGGCTGCATTCTGTAATATAGCTAAGTATACCTTCTATGGTCAAGGCCTAGCCAAAACCTCTCCCGACTAAGTAACTTCTATTTACTCCTTAAGCGTACCTTACTAGCGTACTGCCCTAGCGAGTAGTCCTATCTATTGGTATACCAACACGCGCATCCGTTCTCTTAAGCCGCGTAGTAATCTCTCTAGCTAGGACGTAATCCTGCCTACCTACTAGGTACACTAGGGGTTAGAGCCTAGCTAAGGGGTAAGGTCCCTAAAGCTAGCAGTGGCTACTACGCACTATACCCCGCAACTACTCTAGGTAATCGTTTCGCGTTACCTATAGGAGTCTCCTTATAACAGGCCAACTATGTCTTATAGGAGGGGGCTATAGAGATAGGTCCCGTGCTAGGCAACCTACTCCCCCCTCTCCTACTAACTAAGCTTATATCCCCTCTTTTTATAAGCTAGCCTATGTTTCTAACCATCAAGTCCTCGTCTAACTAGCCTATATTTCCTTAGAGCCTCCCCTATATATATACGCGTCAGGTTACGTACATTACGCCTATTAAGACCCTCCTATAAGTCGCCTAGTTAAACGCTATAGGGCCGTCGAAGCTGGCCTATATTTCCGCTGCCTATAACGGAGCCTTATAGTAGAAACTACGGTGGACTTATTAATGGGCTAGGTATATAGGTATTACTAGAAGTCAACAACGTAATAATAACTGGTAGAGTGGTTGCCTAATAGATTAACTCCAATTATATTCTAAGAATTACTATAAGGAAGGAACTATTTAGGTAGGGATTAAGGGTCCTTAAATATATAACCGTACTCCTAAGAAAGTCTTTACTTTACCTACTCTGTCTACTCTATTTACTTTATTATAGATCTTGTAGATTATACAGATTATACAGATTATATTATATAACTCTGCTTACTATTCCTCGTCACATAGTTTTACGGGTTCTATCCTAGACCGTACTTATATTAACTAACTAGCTTCCTCTAACTCCTCTCTAAGTAGTTATAATATTATACTTAAAGCGTTTATAATACTATCTCCCTCCTTTTTATCTTTATCCTTAAAGATACCTAGCATCTCTAAGTTATTTACTAGAGGTATAATATCCGTCTAATTAATTTGGTTAATATTATTACTTATAATACCTAAAGCACCTTCTTCTTCTTTAACTCTTTATTATACGCGTATAGTCTCTTCTATACTATCGTTTAGTAAAATAATACTATCTCCATATTCTTATTACGCGAAAGAGGGGTTAATCTATATTATGTTAGCAAGTCCTTTGTCTTAGTAACCCTTTTTTTATTTAGAGTACACTAAAGTAAACATTTGATTGTCTTACGATATTCGCTTAATTTCTAACGCTAAGTATACGCGTCCTATAACTCTTAATAGTCTCTAAGTTCCCTAAGTAATTTATTATAGGGTTTTATATTTAATTTACTACTATAAAGCTTAATAATAAGCTGTCCGTTACCTTAGCGGAACTTTATTATTTACGTAACGCTAAGAAAGAGGCTGCTAATACTTAATAATGGGCTCTTAATTCTCGTCTTACTGCGTCTACTTAGTTAATTCGTCTTAAGAAAGTTCGTAAAAAGGTTCGTTTTAAGGAGTAGAAACTTATAGAATAAGGTTTATAGGAACTTAGTGATAAAAAAAACGGATTCTCTTCTAATAGAGAAGGAAACAACTCTAAGTAGTTCGGCAGTCACTCTTCCTAGGTCCCCCTTAGGTGACTCGTTTTTTAGCAATTCCCCTTTATTAATATTACCTGACCTTTTCTCTTTTAATACTCCTATACCTTTCCTATAGCGTTCTTTAGGTTCTTTAGTAGCTCCTAGGTAGTCTTATTATAGCCTATCCACTTTACTTTATACTATATTTTATCGTCTATATCCTTATAACTAACAATCTTTAAAACTTACTATTTATCTTCCTCTTATCCTCTATATATGTCTACTTTATAAACCAGTGGCTTAATATTTCTATATACTGGCTCTAGCATTATAATATACTATATAGGGTAGATCTTTATCCTAGCTAGTAGGTTTAACTTAAATATAACCAATGAAATTTTCTATATAATTTTAAAAGGTCCTAGTCTAATATATTCTAACTTCTTACTTAGTCGTTAACTCTTAAAATTTTTATATAGTAGCTATACTTTATCTCCCTCCTTAAGATCTAGTCCCTTAGATCTCTTAGCATCGTAGTACTTTTTTATCCTTTATTATACTACCTTAGCTATTTCCATAAGGTTTATATAAAGATTTATTAAACTCTTTATTCTTTACTTAGCTATACTACTTATCTTCTTTGCTTAATATGGCAATAATAAGGTTCTTAGCTTATATCCGTAATTTGCCTTAAATAGTAATATACCTATATAATTACAGCACCTGCTATACTAACCGCGTGCTTACGCGGTTCGATACACTAAGTACGCGTTTACGCGTTCGGTTCGCTTACGCGTCTAGTACACTCCTAAAACACTAGCTTAGGGGGGAGGTGCGTTAGTATATAGACCACGTAGCCTACCTTAATAGAATTGACAGTCACTATCTAAATAAGCATATAATACTACATGTATTTCGTGCCTGTGGGTACGACTCACTTATACCATTAAATTGGTACTAATACTAATCAGTGAGCGCGCACAGATTAGGAGATACGCACTTGCTTAGAAGACGTCTGACACTCCACCTTACAAGCCCCTATTTTAGTTGAAGAGAATTAAAGTACTTTAGATTTGGAAGACGTCTAACGCTCCACCTTACCTAGAATTACCTTAAATCTACCCTGGTTTTAGAAGACGTTTACGCTCCACCTTAATTAGAGATATTAACCACTGTACTAGTAGTTAACGCGACTACGTTAAGAACGTAATTACACTAAGAACGCGACTACCCCAACTACCTTAATACCCCGGCCTCCTCTCTAACCCCTTACGGAGACCCCTTACCCTCCTACGAACCGTTATGGGCCCGTTAACCGATTTTACGGACCCTTATAAGACTTCTCCCACCCGCTACGCAC
The DNA here is from genome assembly GCF_001692895.1 of Cenococcum geophilum 1.58. Lineage (NCBI taxonomy): Eukaryota > Fungi > Ascomycota > Dothideomycetes > Gloniales > Gloniaceae > Cenococcum > Cenococcum geophilum. The sequence continues at coordinate 317,028 of NW_027137582.1, read as the reverse complement.
TAGAATATATTACATAGTATGGCAGATATTAGTAAGCAAGTTAGCGAAGGTCAAAAGAAGTAGAGATAAGGAGTTAACCTTACGTCTACGGATAACGTTAACGACTATATTTAATTTAAAACCTTTAAGTATAAATACTTTAAGTTTATAAACGATAACCTATGGGAACAGTACTAGGAAGACTTCGCGGACTTTATAGAAGCTATTTTTAAGGCCTGCAACCCTACTACTATCCGCAACCTATGAACCCTTTTACGTTACTAAGGCGTATAGGTTAAAAGGGACAAACAAGTTACTATAGCACAGTCTCTATATAATATAATACATAAGGAGGACCAAACAGAATAGACTAAGGAAGAAATCCTAGACCAGTTTAACACTACTAAGGAACTCTTTGCTTCTTCTAAACTTAATATAATTGCTAGCCTTATACCTAACCCTCTTAACCAAATTCGTCCTATAAACCTAAGCAGTTTTAGAATTAATCTTATGGGCTAAAGCACACCTAGTACTTAAGTTACGGACCATAATACCCCTATAACCCAAATTACGGACTAAAACCCTTCCGTTATTCAAGCTATAGATCCATAAGCCACATATCCGCAAGCTATAAATCCGCAAGCTATAGATCCGTAAACTACCTAAGTAAAGACCTACGGTAAGGAGCTAGCTAATCTGGCTAAGCTCTATACCGACGAATCTAAATACAGCGGTAAAAACGACAATTTTAACTTTAAACTAACCATCTTTACGGACCTCTGTTAGAAGGCTAATATCCCTAAATAGGAGTTTAGCTAAGCCTACTCTACTATACTGCGCGGCCTAGCACTTAACTACTACTACACCAACCTTAAGAGCAACCCCCTTGGCGTTCCCTTTAATAAGCTATATAAGGCTACACGTAACTACTTTAAAGGGCTAGAATATAGGCGTGATATCCTTACCCAATGGAATGCGACTAAGTTACGGACCGTAATGGATAAGAATACTAAAAAATCAACCATAGAGTGCCTATAAATCCTTATTAAAGACCTTCGCCACCTATAGCACGGTCTTAATATTAAGCTTTAAATGGACGACTTCTTGCATAACAAACTAATTATAGCCTGCTAAGAAATGGAACCCTATAAATACGCCTATTATAAGCCCGTAGATACCGTAGCTGGCCTTATTAACGATTTACGGTCCTCCATTATAACGTATAAAGCCTTAAACCCGCTAGGTAGTACTTAAGCCTTTATTACGGACCTACAAGATCCGCAAACTAACTTAGATGCCTACTTTACGGACCGCCGCTACCGCTAGTAGCACCCGCATCGACCAGGCTCTACCCGTAACCTCCGCAGCAACTCCTATACGAAAGTATACCCCCGTAGACAAACCAATTAAAAGTGCTTTATATGCGGCAAGAAAAGATGTTAGTCTATAAGGTATACCTAAGAAGAATATAATAAGTCTAAGAAGAAATTTAATAAACGGATTAACCAGTTTATCTTAGAATACGAAGGAGAGAAAGTAGAAGAGTCTCTTAACGAGTTAATAGAAGCCCTTATAATTAATTTTAACTTAGACGCTTAGGAATAGGAGACCTTAGAGACGTTCCTAACTACTTTCGGACCTTTTATGGACAGTTAAGCCTTTAACACTATGACCATATTAGCCGACCGTTCCTTTATACACTTAATTGCACCCAAAAACTGGCCCGTAAGTATACCCGTTAGACCTATTATGGACGTTACGGACCGTAAATAGGACCTATTTATATATGTTACTACAGAACGCTATACCCCTAAAGAATTCTATAGCGTTATAATCGATATAGGTGCCTCTAAGAAGTCTACTATAGGTTACGGATAATACCTTATATATAAGACCACCGTAAATAATAATACGGACATTAATACTATGCAATCTGGGGCCGTAAACGTCTAATTTGGCATCAGCTTAACCACATTAATTGGATTAGTTGTAGTTAAGACCCTAATTAGCCTAGTTAACTTCCACGTGGTAAAAGCGGACACCCCTTTTCTACTCTGCCTTATAGATATGGATAGGTTATAGGTCTACTACAACAACGTTATAGATACCGTAATTAGCCCTATAACTGCCCCAGGAAGCAAATATATTACCCTACTAATTATACGACGTTTTAGACACCCGTTCCTTATATAGGAAAAGACTTTACGGACCTATATTTAGGAATCTTTTAACTATAACCCGTACTACCTCACTAGTACGGAGATCTACCGCCTATACCGCCGCTTCGGCTACCCGTTAGCTGAAAAGCTATATAGAGTCCTTAAACGTTCTGGACATAACAACGTTAATAGGAAGGCAATTAACCACCTAACTAAATACTGCTCTTTCTGCTAGAAATACAGACGTTCCCCAGGCAGATTTAAGTTCACCCTTTATAAGGACCTTAATTTTAACCACTTAGTATACGTGGATATTATGTATATTAACGGCAGTCTAGTATTATATATAATTAACGAGGTAACCCGCTATTAAGCCGCCCGTTGGTTACAAAATATATCCGTAAAATATACTTGGGACATTTTACGGACCTGCTGGATTAACACATACCTTAGGCCTCCTAAGTATATCACCTACAACGCTAGTAGGAACTTTATTAGTAAGGAATTCTAGTAATATACTACGGCCATGGCTATATTAATAAAAGCCGTTCCAGTTAAGGCGTACTAGTCTATTAGGCTTATTAAGCGAGCTTACCTAGCTTTATAGAGAGCTTACCAGATTATTACGGATGAGTGTAAGAACATCTAAAAGGAACTGGCTTTATAGATGGCCGTAAAAGCCGTTAACGACACCGCCGGCCCTAATAGATTAGTACCTACCCTCTTGGTCTACGGAGCCTACCCAAGGATAAGTAACCTAGACCCCCTTACCCCATCTATTACGGAACGAGCAGCTATAATATAGAAGGCAATAGCCGAGATAGTTAAACTACGGGCCAAATAAGCTGTTAATAACGCCCTATACTACCGCAACGGACCTAATACGACCCTAGTATACAACCTCCCGCTTAACTCTAAAGTCCTTATATGGCGAGAAAGCGGCAATTAGACTGGACCTTACTGTCTACTAGCCGTAGAAGACGAGACCTGCTGTATATAGCTCCCTAGCGGACCGACAAGCTTTAGAAGCACGTCCGTAAAACCCTATTTTTGGCCCAAAAGCACCTATAACGTTAAGCCAGACGAACTAGAAGTACCCGCCGAGCTAGATAAACCAGAAGTACCTACTAAATTAGATAAACTAGAAGCACCCGCTAAACCAGATAAACTGAAAGCATCCTTACCTACTGAAAAAGTCCTCTAGAAACCTACTAAGCCTGCAAAACCTACTATAAAGCGTGGCCGAGGGCGCCCCCGAAAGTACCCCGTAACTAAAAACCCTATAATAGAGAATTACCTAACCTCCGCAGATACCTCCGCAGGTATATCCGCAAAACAATCTCTGCCTGCGGATATATCAGTTCTAGTATAGGAAACCCCCTTTACGGACTTATAACGTAAAGAGATTAACGGACTACTTAAAAAGGGCGTCTTTGCGGTTATAATAGAGAGAGACGTTCCGCAAGGCGTCCATATATTTAACTCGCGCTTTGTTAATAAAATTAAGCACCCTAGTACTAATAAAGCCTTTAAAAAGTCAAGGCTTGTTATATAAGCTTATAACGACTAGGGAAAGGACCTTGTCCTTACGCAATTGCCTATAATTTAACGGGTTAGTTAACGGATTATACTTGCGCTTATACCGGGTCTATAGAAAACTAAACCTATAGCTCTCTACTTACGGGATATCTTATAAGCCTACGTATAGTCTAATACCTACCTAAGTAGGGATATCTTTATACGGCCACCGCTTAAGCTTAATCTATAACTAGGAACAATTTTATAGGTTATAAAACTACTTTACGGAGTACTAGAAGCTGGAAACTACTAGTTTAAGATATACTACTAGCACCACATTAGTAAACTTAAGATGGAGTAGTTGACCTATAACCCTTGCCTCCTATATACCCTATTAAACGGCCTTGGTATTATTAGACTCTAAACAGACGATACCCTCTTTTTAGCGGACTAAACTTTTACGAACGCGGAAGAGACCAAACTATAAGAGGCTAAGTTCCTAGCAAAGCTATGGGAGTAGTTAACTAAGTAGACTCTAATTAAGTTTAACGGAGGCTTAATTATATAAAAGGGCAACTTAATCTAGCTAACTTAGGAACGCCAAGCTTAAAACCTAAAGCCTATTACGGCAAAGCTTATAGACCTTACTAGTTCCCGCGGAGAGACCTATAAAACCGTAAATATAAAGGACTAATATGCTGTATAGCGTGCAAGAGGTGCCTATATTGCCATAGTCTGTTAACCCAAATCTGCCTATAACTTATCCTTTACGGCCTAGGCAGTAAATCCGTAAGAAGGAAATATTAAGCAGCTTAATAAGCGCATTTAATAGCAGATTAACAACGCGATAAAAGGACTTACTTTTATACCGCTAGACCTAAATTTTATTAGCGTAATGGTATTTACGGACGCCTTCTTCACCAATAATAGGGACCTATTATCGCAAATCGGCTTTATAATTGTACTTACGGACCATAATTAAGACGTAAATATACTATATTAGTCTTCAATTAAATGCAAGCGAGTAACCCGCAGTATACTAGCTTCTAAACTATATACACTAGCCTATGGCTTTAATATAGTAGCCGTAATTAAATTAACGATCTAGAAGATCCTATAACTGGAGTAGCTACCCCTAGTTTTATACACCGATTTAAAGTCCCTCTATAACTGCCTAGTTAGACTAGGTACGACATAAAAGAAGAGGCTTATAGTCGACCTAATGTGCCTATATTAGGCCTACGAACAACGCGAGATTACGAAGGTTAAATGGATTAGCAGCGAAGACAACCTAGTAGACGCTATAATAAAGGCAAAGCCGTATTAAGCTCTTAAAACCCTAATTAATACAAATAAGCTTAACCTAAAGGTTATAGAATGGGTAGAGCGAGACTAACGGAGTATTTATAGTTTAGTTACGGCCCGTTCGGAAGGCCGTATGGTGCATTTACGGCCCGTTAAAGGGCATATAGTTCATTTTACGGACCGTAAGCAGGACTTACGGCCAGCTTAGAGCACCGTTCGGAAGGCAACCCAAAAGGCACCTCGGGAGGGATTTCCTATATATTTTCTTACGTCTTTTATAGTTCTATTAAGGCAATTACGGAAGCTATACGTAAGTGGTTCCATTTTCCAAGTACCGCTAGTGTATAATTATAGCACCTACTATACTAACCGCGTGCTTACGCGGTTTGATACACCAAGTACGCGTTTACGCGTTTGGTTCGCTTACGCGTCTAGTGCACTCCTAAAACACTAGCTTAGGGGGGAGGTGCGTTAGTATATAGACCACATAGCCCACCTTAATAGAATTAACAGTCACCATCCAAACAAGCATACGATACTACATATATTTCGTGCCCGTGGGTACGACTTACTTATACTATTAAATTGGTACCAACAATACCTATTCCTTCTTATAGTGTTATATTATATATAAACTATATAACTAGTAATAGCGATACCTAATTATTCTATATATAATTAATATAATACCTTAGATACTATTTTAATATCTAATTTAATCTTTCCGTTTAACCGTCTGTCTATAGATAATATACGGTAAAAGTTACTGCTTAAACTCTTTACTCTACTAAAAACACTTCCTAGAATACTGCTATAAATCTTAAATCTCTATCTAATATAATTTTGCTTAGTGCTTTATATCTTATAAATACTTCTTTAATATAGATTCTAGCGACATCTTCTACTAATATTTCTTTTAAATATGCTATAAAGTATCCCTACTTTATAAGCTTATCTACTATTACTAAGATTGCNTTATAATCTTATCCGGTAATAGGATCTCTTAACTTTAATAACTTAATAATAAAGTCCTATAATATAACCTCCTATAGTCTCTCTAGTATTTTAACTAGTTATAGCNCTCTATATAGCTTATACCTTATCAGTTTATTCCTTTAGTAATTTAGATATTCTTTTATAACTTATCTAGCTAGTCCCTAGATTCTATTAATAATATATTCCTCTTAAAGTCTTAACACTAAGCCTATAGCTCCGTTATATCCTTAAGTTAGTCCTTTATAAAATAATTTAATAAACTCCTTTACAATAGATCTTGGCACGTATATTACTTTTTAATTTTTATACTACTTTAAGTCTAGATCCTCTATTTATATATCTAGGATCTTTTATATCTAATTACTCTCTAGTAATTTATAGATCTGTTCTTCTTCTTATATTATTATAATCTTTAGATAATTATACCTAATTAATCTATCTATATCTTTTCGCAATAAAGCCCCTAATAGCTTTTTATCGTTTTATAGTTTAGCTTTTCTACTTAGAGTATCTACTCATGTATTCTCTATACCCTTAGTATACTAAATCTTAAAATAGTATTCTATAAGCATCTCTACCTATCTAACTTATTTATAATTAAGTTCTTTTATTATTAGGAACCCCGTTAGGTTCTTATAATCCGTTTTAACTATAAATAGTTTTTCTATACCTTATAAGAATAATCTCTATTCCTTTAATACTGTAACTATACCTAATAACTCCTTATTATAGATGTTATAGTTTAGTTCTAGTGGTATTATCTTTTAACTATAGTATGCTACTAGGTGCTATCTATCCTTATATTTTTATAGAAAGTACGCTCCTAGTATATAATCTAATATATCTATTTTAACTACTATCTCTAACTATAGTTAATATATCTTAAGAACTAGCTCCTAGGTAAACAACTATTTAATTTTCTTAAATAGTTCCTTTTATTCCTCTCCCTATGCCTATAGTTCTTCTTTCTTTATTAATCTTATAAGTGGCTTAATATCCTTTAACTATTAAGCTATAAACCTTCTACAGTAATTACAGAACCCTAGAAATAACCTTAACTGTATTATATTTTTTAGTTCTTACTAATTTACTATAGCCCTAATCTTCTTTANATCTATACTAAGTTAGCCTAGTTTAATAATAAATCTAACAAAATCTATCTTCCTAGTAAAGAACTCGCATTTTTTAATTACTACTAGCATCTATTTCTCTTATAGTCTCTTTAAGACCTATTTAATATATTCTCTATATTCTTCTTTACTTATTAAGTAGATAATAATATCGTTAAGGTATACTATAACAAATTCATCTAAGTGTTCTCTTAATACATTATTAATACGCTTCTAAAATATTACTAGTGCGTTTATAAGCCCGAATTATATAATTAATAGTTTATATAGTCCTTCCTTTAACCTAAAGGCTGCCTTCTATTTATTGCCTTCCTTAATCCTAATCTAATAGTACGCCTATCTTAGATCTATCTTTATAAAGATTTACGCGTTACTAATCCTATCTTAAATTTCGCTAATTAAGGGTAAAGGATACCTATCCTTCCTAGTAATACTATTTAACTATCTATAGTTAATACATAGCCTAAGTTTTCTATTCTTCTTTGGTACGAATAGTACTAGATATCCTATTAATAACTATAATAGTTTGATATATCCCTTTTAAAAATTCTCCTAGATAAACTCTTTTAGTGCTCTCCCTTCTTCTTTAGTAAGCTTATAGGTTAGAAAGAACCTTAAACTTATTCCTAGTTCTAACTCTATCTTATAGTCCTATACTATATACTCTAATAGCTTTTTACTTTCTAGTAACTATAGCTTCTTACTATACTTATAGTATCTCTTTGGTATATAACTTAAGCCTTACTTAGTCTCTTTATATATCGCTCTAACTTAGTACCATACTATCTTAGCTTATTATCGCGTCTTATATTATTATATATTTTTAATATCGACCTAACCTATAACCTAATTAATCTTTAGATTATATTCCTATAACTAAGGTATTCCTAATACTGCCTTATTATTCCCTAATAGTAATATATTAAAAGATATCTTAATTTATCTTCCTTTAATAGTTATCTAAATTAGTCCTATTTTAAGATTAATAATACCTCCTCTATAGGCTATTGGATCTCCTAAAATTATTACTAGTAAATAAGGGTGCTCTTTTTACCTATATAGTAGCCCTATCCTTTTAACTACTGCTAGTAAAATATAGTTCCTCGTTACTCCACTATCTACTAATGCTTTAAACTACTAATCTTACTATTTAACTCTTAGGTTTAGGTGTCGTTCTTAAATTCCTTTAAGGGTTTAAGGCTCTACTACTAGCTCCCTCTAGTTCTATAGGCCTCCACTTTTCCTAACTATTAGCTGCTTAATCCTATTATATTTAGCTTATTCTTTAACTAATACTTAGTTTGCTTTTTGTCTTTAATATACTATAGATAGGTATTCTCTAGATATTCCCACCATTATTATTTATCTAAGCATTCTTCTATAAGGAATCTTCCTGGTTAAAGTATTAAATTTCCTTCCTCTTAAACTTCTACTGGATACCAGCCGTGTATATACTTAGCATTCCTATACTATTATTTATCTATTATCTAGTATATCCTTATAGGGTATTTCCAATTCTTTTCCTTTAGATTCTTATGTATCTTATATATATTATCTATATATACAATCCATAATAGCGTATAGTGTGCTAGGTGCTTTAGGTTAACTCTTAACTTATCTTTATCTTTAAGTTTAAACCTCTATTACACTAATCTAAATATTATAACTTTATTCGCAGGTACTAAGACGCGCCTTTTACTTCTTTAGTCCTCTAATTATTCCTCTAAATCGTTTAATATTATAATTAAGGCTCCCTTAATATAATTTATTGCTTTTTCCGTAATTAGGTAGTCTTAGATAACTTTTTCGTCTAACTTACCTCAGCGAGCTTAGACGTGATTTTTTAGCTAGCGTTGGAATAACCTACGCCGTCTTCCGAATTGCAAAATCACGTCTAAGAGGCTTTGGCGAGTTTTGTTAAAATCCTAAACAAAATCCGTAAAACGGAGATTACGGATATCTAATTTATTTATTTATACAACGCGTTATTATTACCAAAAGTTTATACATTATTTTTAAGACTTAGGGCTTCTAAATGGTATAAATTTTATAATACAACTATTGCTTAGTCCTGACATCAATTTCGTCAAAGTTAAAAAACGCGTTATTAAAAACCTAAGAATGTATTTATCTTATTAAATAGTCTGCTGATATTAATAAAACTATATAGATATGTAGATATCTACTACTTAAAGCTATTACAACACCTAGTAGGTGTTATAGTTAGGCCCTTTCTTAAAAACATCTGCTACTACTAGGGGTAAGCTTTGGGCAGAGCCTCGCGCAGAGCCTCGTGCAGAGCCTTAGTAGACCCTTCGTGCAGACCTTCGTGCAGACCTTCGTGCAGGCGTGCAGACGTGTAGATGTGGCAGATGTGCAGACGTTCGTACGGGCGATCAATTGCAGAGACGTTTGTAGAGACGATTGTATAGGCGTTCGTACGGGCGTTTGTACGGGCGATTGTAGAACCTTCCTAGTATACTAGTATATTAGTGCTGCGTGTTAGTAGAGCTTTGGGCTCCTATATAGGGCTTCGGGCAGAGCTTCGGGCAGAGCTTCGGGTAGAGCTTCGAGCTTTGAGCAGAGCTTTGAGCAGAGCTTTGAGCAGAGCTTCCGAGCAGAGCTTCGAGCAGAGCTTCGAGCAGAGCTTCGAGCAGAGCTTTGAGCAGAGCTTCGTGCAGAGCTTAATGCAGAGCTTCGTGCAGAGCTTAATGCAAAGCTTCGTGCAGAGCCACGTGCAGGCGTGCAGACCTGCAGATGTGCAGACGTGCAGACGTGCAGACGTTCGTACGGGCGTGCAGACCTGTAGATGTGCAGATGTGTAGACGTGTAGACGTTCGTACGGGCGATCAATTGCAGAGACGTTTGTAGAGACGATTGTATGGGCGTTCATACGGGCGTTCATACGAGCGATTAATAGAACCTTCCTAGTATATAGTGCTGCGTGTTAGTAGAGCTTTGGAGCTCTATATAGGGCTTCGAGCAGAGCCTCGAGTAGAGCTTTGAGCAGAGCCTCGAGTAGAGCCTCGAGCAGAGCCTCGAGCAGAGCTTCAAGCAGCTTCAAGCAGAGCTTCGAGCAGAGCTTCGAGCAGAGCTTTTACAGAGCTTCGTACAGAGCTTCGTGCAGAGCCTCCGCAGAGCCTTAGTAGAGCTCCGTGCAGAGCTCCGTGCAGGTCTCCCCCTAAGCTTCGTTCTGTAGAGCTCTCGCAAAGCTCTACAGCTCTAACACAGACGCGGGGAGCTTATAACTCTATTAGGGCCTACACTATAACCTATAAAGGGCTGTAAGTAAATAAATTAAATAGGTATATAGCAGATGGAATACCCACTAGTTGGCGAAGAGGGCTGGTGGCGTAGGCGTAAGCGTGTTTACTACGCGCCTCAGCAGGGCAGTAGAATTGGAGCCTCTGCGGCAACGAACTCCTCTTAACATCGTGCGTGTATAAGGAGCTAAAGATCTCATAACTTATAGAGTAGGCTTTTCTCTATAATTTGGTGTAATTTTTATGTTAATAAGTATATTAATTTTGTTAAAGTTAATGAGGTCTTCTCATATAAACGGTGTTTAGGTTTTCTATCCCTTCGTCTGGCAAATGTGACTTTTCGTATTGGGCGCTTTTGGCGCTCCTGCCTGGGTTAGCATGCTGCAGGCACCCTAGCTAGCGTGATTTTCTTAGCAAGCCTCACCAAAACGCGTCAATATTGCGATACCGATGAAATGCTGTAGAAGGCCACCACTAAAAACACCTATACATAATTTTTATTTGAGGAAGTTGGGCAAAAAGCCGTGATATATAACGTTATGACAGTAGGTCTCTGCCCTTCCTCCATTAACCAGCTGCTAATTATATAGGAAAATCCTCCAGAGTCCTCCCCCGAATTACTACCACCTATCCGCTTTATACGCGTTCCTAACGTTAATGAGAATAAGCTAGTAAAGGACCAGCTTAAGGTTATAAAGGAGGACGTGCTGTATACGTTAAATGAGGTGTATTAAATACTATAAGTGGTTGAACGGTTTAACCAGCGGCTATTTGATCTAGAGGATCGATTAAAGGCAGTAGAGGAGGGCTTAAAGGAGGCTAAGAAGGAGGCTATAGCAAAGGCTTAATTAGCTTTAGAGTCTCAATATTAGAGGCGTAAGAACCCAAAATAGTTACCTAGTCGTCGCCTATTAAATGAAAGTTGTCAAAGCACCGAAGGCATAGAGGAAGCCTGCAGGTCTCATATTCATATACCGTTTGCCTAACCTTTATTATAAGCTTTTTTGCCTCCTTCCATCTACACATCTAGCACTTTGGTAGAGTCTTATAGCCTTGCTTCCTTGTAAAGCTTTTAATAGAACAATGAGTTCGCGTCTTACACCGTCAAATTGCAGGTAGTGGGGTTTTAGCGGTGACGTAGGTAGTTTTTTGATTCGTTTTAATATTTCTATAACCAGGCCCAATGCCAGATTAATATTGCCCAGATTGATATTGCCTAGATTTTGGTAAGCTTTAACAAAGAAGACACTCAGTATTATACTTATTTAGGCCCATCTGCCGACTGCCCATAATAACGAGGTTCTATACTAGTTGTATACGGAAACGGCGGTGGGTTTGGAGGAAGGGCCTCCTTAACATCTAGAAGATCTTCTTACTAATAATATAGGCGTTAATTATAGCCGCATTAAGCGCCTAGAAGAATAAGGGCAGCTAAGTGCGTATAGTAGTAATCTAGGTGGTATAATAGCTCCGAAGCTAATTATGAATATTAACGCCGCCTATTCAGTTATTATAGTCGATAGAGACCCTAGGAAGCGTTAACTTCTTAATTAGGTTGTTGCCCTAAACGTTAGCTACCAGCTTCTTAAGGAAGGAATTATATACCCGCGGCTGACGCCGATTAACTTTATTAACGTCCTTATCACTACATAAGTAAGCTATTATTAAAAACCGTACCAAATTCTTGTCCTGCTATATGATTAAAAGCACCGAATTAACTACGCCAACAACTACTCCTGTAATGAAGTTAAACGGTAGCCTTTCCTTCCTTTTATTAGCCCTTTTATGCACCTCCGGATAGTCCTTTAAGTTTAATCGAGCCGTGCCAGCTATAGCAATTCTGAGTTGTCGAAGCACCTGGAGCAACGGAATATTCGTAAAGTAGTTATCTAAAAATAGGCAAAATTAACGAGCCTAAAGAGGAAGCTGTTAGGAAAGGTAGAGGACGCACTTAGAGGTATTTAAGAGAACAATATCTTAATAATCTGTTTAAAAAGGAAGCCTAAAAAAGCAGCCAGGTGAGGTAAATATGAAGCTATAGCAATATCTATACTAATAAAGGCTCATTATTTTAAAGCCCTCTGGTATTGGCTTACTAGGCAATTTAATTATAGCCGTAGATTATCTAGTAAACCTTACTATTATCTTATTAAAGCTAACTATAGATCTAGGTATAATGTACTTTCTAAACGCCTCGCCCAAAGGAGTTGTTAACGGCTTAATTTTCTTAAAGACCTGACGTTTAACGCCCTTTAGTGGAGGTGGTGAGATATAGAAGAAGCGCTTGAGTTACTCCTATCTTTTTAGGCCTATAAATAAGCTGATTAAGTGTCTAGGATATTCAGGATCTACGGCCCAAAGATCTGGCACCTGAGTGCCTTTAAAGACGCCTATATAGATAATAAGCCCTACCCAAATCATTAATTCGCCAGCAGAGGTCTCCTTCCACGCTTGTAATCGTTTACCCGCATGTCGTCCTAATTGGTGATATCCGCTAGCGTTTTGAGAGGCTGCATATAGGTTTGTATTAATCGCGAGCTTCTCAAATACACTGATACTAAAGAATAGTAGAAATACTCGAATCGGCAGGTCCTATCCAGATCTATACCCGCTAGACGTTAAACTAACCTAATCTACTAGCGTACAGTACGCGGAGCGCTCACTATCCTCATTTTGATTAGGAAGGTCATCAGATTTAATATCTGCATCAACGCCACTAATAGGCTTACTAGCACGCCAAGCGGCGAATATTAACTCATCTAGAAGGTTAATAACTTTAAGATCTAGTTTAGGAACAGCGGCCAGAGGCTCCCATGAAGTAGGAACAGTAGGAAGGCCCATTCTTATAACTTCTTTAGCTAATAGCTCTGGTAGTTTAGTCTTATCTACCTCATCTGCCTCATCCTTAGCAGTCTCCCCGCGGGCCTCAAAAACGGCTCCTAATTCGTCCTTAATATCCTCTGTCTGGCTGCTTGGCCAAACCTCTACTGTCTGCTGCGTAGCTACTACCGATAAGCTATTGTGTGTATACTGCGTCGCTTGAAAGGATTGTAAATAGGACTCCCAGGCTTAAGGTGCTTTTGGAGGCTTTAGAGGCTTCGGAGCCGAAGACGCACAACGTTTTTTGGGTGGCATAAGGACGATATTTCAATGATTAAATAGACGGCGACAATATTAAAAGCTTTTTGATTAACTACACCAAATATTATAGGCTTCCTGGCTACGTCGCTGCTGTTCACCGCAATATCTAAGCGTTAATGAGGCGCTAGCACCCTTGCTGCTGAGCAATCGCACTGACTAGAGGCTTTAACACCAAGCTCTATACAGTATAGAGCCTCTAGATTGGCTTATGAGGCGTGCATATACGAAAAGTCCTTGAATTCTTGCCAGACCAAGGGATAAATCTCGCCAAAGTCCCTTAGACCAAGAAAACGATTGCCGTCCTAAATCAGCTTAGTGGACGGTGCGGATATTCCTATATCCGCACAATCGATTTCTTGGTCTGAGCTTCTAAGGTAATCGTCTAACCATATATAGAAATCTTCCCACTTATTATTATATCGTTGCCTATACCACTTTTAGTACAGCTATTAGAGTATACACGGTCTATCCGTAAGGAAGTATCTTCTTATTACTGCGTTATAATAGCCTTTTATATATCGTTCTTCGAACCTAGTAGGAATCCCTAGATCCTCTTTATTTTCCAGTTCGGTAAGCTACTTAACTCTTAGTATACCTATTCTTAGCCTATTAGTAATTCTTTGTACTAGTGCTCTATTCTTTATACGTCCTAATATACTAAATCTTATATCTAGTTTCTTTTCTTACTATGTAATAATTCTTGCTCTAAACTATTCCATAGTTTCTTATTATTTGCGTCTTATAATTAAATCCTTAAAGTTCTCTTACTTCTTAATTACTGTGTTAATTTTTTAATCTTTAGTCTAAATATCTTGTTTAACTGGTAAGTCCTCTAGGTCTATATATCTATCTCCTAATCTAACTACTATTTATATTGCAGATTCTCTAATCTATAAAGAAGCCCCTTGCCTTTTACTTGTAGGTGTCCTAATTTATACTCCAAATTCTTAATTCCTTAGATTCTTTAATCCTAAGCTTACTTTTAGCTTAAGCTTAGCTCTAGCCTTAGTCTAACTAGGCTTTGCTAGTGTTTTTATCTTGTCTTAAGAGTCCTAGATCTTACTTATCTTATTTTAAAAATCTTATACTATTAGGAACACTTATCCTAAGCTTATTTATATATTCTTAAACTAAGCTATTACTCTGCTCTATTGGTTCGCGTCCGTTATAGGTCCTTAAGCTTACCTTATCTTATCTTAAGAATCTTAGTTATCTCTTATCTCGTCTTAAGAATCTTAAGCCTTTAGCCTTTTACCTTTATTAAGTGGTAAGCTAGCACTAGTAGTCGTCTGCTTACTTAATCGTCTTTAAATATTACTTCTTCCGTCTTATAAAGCAATAGATGCCGTATCTAACGGTGTTATAATACCTATTACTAAACCTTACTCTATAGCGGTCTCAGTCTCTACTTCTATTACGTTATTAAGGTTTAAATACCCCTAGTTAGTTTCTTTACTGTTCTTACCGCTATTAATTAATAAGTACTTTAACTCTATTATTATTATTGCTAATTATTATCCGTATGTTACTATAATATCTTAATCTAGCTTATAGAGTCAATCTTGTTCTTTATCTAACTCTTTAGTTCCTTTAAATTTTCTTAACTCTGGCTTTTATAGCTAATAGCTTACACTATACTTAGCATCTTTATAAATTTGGTATGCGTTATTATAATAAAACGTAAAACTTCTAATTAAATATTCTTTTATTCCTTATAGTATACTATTATCCCTCTATACGTATATATTATATACTATTAATCTAGTTCCTTTTATTATGTAATAACTCTAACCACTTCTATAGTCTTTAGCGAAATAACCCTATTTTCTATAATTTATATAAGCTCTATCTTTAAACCATTACTTTTATTATAGAGTCCGCTTAAATATCTTCTACTACTAAGATCCTTGGTTTAGCCTATGCTCCTTAGTTCTATAGTTACTTAATCCTTAACCTCTAGGTTTCTATAGTTTCTTACTCTATCTCTTATAGGTTTCTCTAGTACTACTTAGGTCTATTAGCTCTGCGCTATACTATAGTTTTTAACTTAGCTTTAGTTATTATATGCTTTACGTCTTATATAACTATAAAACTCTATCCTAGCCTCTTTTAGCCTATTCCCTTTAAAAGATCCTATTATTAATCTTTATTACTTAATCTATTAATTCCCTTAGGGTGTTCGTATCTTCTATTAAAATAATTACGTCCTAGACTTTAGCCTTAAGTCCCTATTTATACTATGCCATAAGCGCCTTATTATTCTATTTAACCTATATAGTAAGTATTTAAAACTATATCGTATACTTAATTACTAAAGTTCGCTATATTAGGTCCTAAAGCTTTCTCTCTATTATAGTTATTGCTTCTAGTCCCTAAATATCTATATTAATCATTCCGTAAATCCTACCTAGCTAAAAAATACAAATTATACCTCTTAATTAGTAGTAGTTATTCCGTTAGTCTATATTTCCATTAAATAGGGTTTAAACTATTTAAGTGCCCTTCCTAATAAGAATAGTCCTATATAGGCTATTTAATCTATTATTATAGCTAACTTAGCCCCTTCTTACATAACTTTAAAATGCATTTACGTTAAGAATCCTTTAAGCTTTAATCTCTTCCCTAAAAATTGTTTAATTAAAGGTAACTTAACCTTTACTACTCCAATCCCATTAAGTCTTTCTTTAAGTATTTAGTTATTCTTATTTAACCTATTAATAATTTCCTATAACTGCCTAACCGTAACTAGTTATAAGTTAGTATCTTATATACTTATATCTCCATTTAACCTTAAAGTAGTTACTGCCGTTAACGGCGTTATAGTGGCTGCTTTTGGTAGCATATTATTTAACTTCTTAAAACTGTAACTATGGTAGTAATTATATAACGGAGCCTTATAGTAGAAACTACGGTGGACTTATTAATAGGCTAGGTATATAGGTATTACTAGAAGTTAACAACGTAATAATAACTAGTAGAGTAGTTACCTAATAGATTAACTCTAATTATATTCTAAGAATTACTATAAGGAAGGAACTATTTAGGTAGGGATTAAGGGTCCTTAAATATATAACCGTACTCCTAAGAAAGTCTTTACTCTACCTACTCTATCTACTCTATTCGCTTTATTATAGATTTTGCAGATTATATAGATTACACAGATTATATCACGTGACTCTGCTTACCATTCCTCGTTATATGGTTCCACGGGTTCCATCTTAGACCGTGCTTATATTAACTAACTAGCTTCCTCCGACTCCTCTCCAAGTAGTTATAACATCGTACTTAAAGCGTTCGTAACACTGCCTAGAGCTTTGCCTGTGTTTTTACCTCGTTAAGCTATCTAGTCGCCGTTACGTTGCCGTCACGTCTGTTATCTAGGTCGCGCGCACCACGCCTATTAAGACCCTCTTCTGAGTTACCTAGGTGTACCGGATACTAGATAGGCCCTTATAGAGGGGCCTTAACGAGTTCTTTAGGCAGGGCCTTAATAAGTTCTTCGCGGTGGCCTTGGGGCCTTAACAAGTTTCGTATAAGGTATCTGCGACGCGTTAATCTTAACAAGTTCTTATAAAAAATGGTTTCCCTACGCCCTCGTCTTGCGATCTCAGAGCTGGTGTAAGCCTAAGGGTGTCCTGTTGTACGACTAGGACGCGTCTACGTTAACTAGCTAATAATAAGGCCAGTTTCGGGCCTGGCTACGAGCCAGGTAGTCGTATATTGGGTGGTTTTCGTATCCTAGTATCCCTTAATAGGCCTCCCTAGGTAGTAGAGCAGGAGCCTTAAGCGGAGGCAGTAAGGCTCCTGGTGTTGCTAAGGGCGATGCTTTGTACGATGGTACGCGTCGCGAGCTCAACACCACAGAACCGCGACGACAGCGCTGCATGCGCTGCGGCGGCTCCCTACCATCGCCTCTGCACTTAGCCATCGAAAGGAACGATTTCCTAATGATGTTTCCACCCGCGGCGACGTGGACGCGTGCAGTAGGGCTTCGCGGGCTTCTATTTATAAATAGATGGGTAAATAAAACGCTAGAACTAAAAACTAGAATCTTAGCTATAAATATATTTAAATTATTAGTAAGATAATTAGTATAAGCTACTTCTATATACGGAGTACGCTTATAATTTAAAGTAATATATATTATATAAGTATATACTAAGTCAGATTGCCTATAACGTCGAACTATTTAGATTTAATAGTATACCTAGTAATTACTAGCTAAGGCCGTATAATTAATTATAGGATCTTATTAGGAAGTTTAAGGATATCTACTAAAAAGTATAAGGGTACCTTTAGAAATAGAAGAAGTAATAAAAGTATATAAAGTAGAGCTTATAAGATACCTAAAAGTAATAGAGACTTTAGTATAACTATAAACACTAAAATAAGTGTTTTAGAGTAGGTGTTACGGAACCCCACCGTAGGGGCCTCTAGAGGAGAGCCCCGTGCTCTCGCGTACACCTCGCGTACAGCTTATATTAGCTACGCGTAGGTATATTACCTCCTTACGATTGATTGCGTAACGTCTTATAGACTTCTTAAATACATACGCTTTAGTATAGCTACTACCCCCGTCCTATAATATTACGTTACGCCTTTTTTACTACCAACGCTTAGTATACGACAATTCTACATCTTTATAATACTATAGATGCTACTAAAAGTAGCGTATTTATAAGTTACCTTACTTTATACTTCTAAGGAACCTATAATAGTAAGACAATATTTCTTATTAGCTACTATATTAAACCTAAAAAGTAATCTAATACCTATACTTAACCTACGCCACTAATTAACCCTAGAAGAATTCGATTAATTAGCCCTAACCTTAACCCATAAAGGGAAGCCTAGTGGCTTAGAAAATTATAATAACCTTAATAAGGTAGACACTAATAATATCTTATCCTTTATTAACTATATAACTATAGATAAGCAAGTAGAAGGGCTACTATCTATTAAGATTAAAATATAAGACGCTAAGATATTTATAAAAAGGGTAGTATAAGAACCTAATAAATACTACCGCCTTTTATAGAACTACTACCTAAAGCTTATATAAGCTAAAATGCATACTGCCTAAGATTATAATATTATCTAAGACCTATAAGCTTATAAGGCGCTCGCTAATAACACGCGCTAAAAGACTAAAGATAACCTCTGTGTATCTAAACGCGATATCTAATAGTTAAAGAAGGCTAAGATTATACTTATTGCTATAGTTACTAAAAAAGAGGATATAATTAAATACCTATAATCTTAGCTTAACGAGTATATTTATAATAACGCTAGATACCTCTTTACTATATATAACGCTACCTAAGTCTTTATACCCTTAGTAACTTTACCTACTTAACGCCTAATAGAGAATTAGCGCTAAGTAGCCTTACCTAACAGGAACCCTTACTAGAGTAGCGATAATAATTAACTTAAGCCGCTACTATAGGGTCTAATATATATTACCCTAATCCCCTAGTCTTTTAGGGAGACTGTAATAGATATAGCTACTAAAAGATATAAATCCGTAAGAAACTAACCTAGAGTGTAACAGGACTAGCCCAGTTACAGTAGGAATGTCTCAGTGAAACACTCGATAGATAAATTCCGACGCTTTGACCGAATTCTACCAGATCAATTGAATTCTACCAAAGTCTGTCGAAGACCGCGTGCGTATATACGCACGCATCGACCACCAAGCCCCTGACTATTTAATTATATAATTCTCTTGTTATTCCTTTCACTTTTTTACGCAACGTCTTGTTCTTAGCGAGAGCTATATACCCTTAGATTTAGATAGAATTTATATTATTCCTTCGAATCTTCCCTAAAGTCTTTCCGCGCCCTTATATAGAGCGCCTACCTTTTTCCTATAGAAGATATTAAGATTAGCTATATTATTAGGCGAATAAAGGATATACTATTTAATAGACTCTTCGCCTAATAGGAGACTAATAGCCCCTAAAAGTAGCAGTCCTACTAGGAAGTCCTTAATAATATTAACCTAATATACCGTAACTATAACCTATTGGCCACTAGCTAAGCTAAACTACGTACCCTAAAAATAAGCCCTATTAAATTATTTAATAAGTTCTATATTAAATTCCAGAAATATATAAAACCCCTTACCTAAGATAATACTAAAGACTAGAAGGATTTCCTTAAAAAAGTTACTTATCGCCTTAGTTACGTAGCCGCTAGCTATAACTATAACAATTTTTATAATATAGTAACAGCCCTATATAAGATTAAACGATAACTAAATTAGATTGCTACTACTAATCTTTACCTAAAGACCTCTTTATAGAAGCCCTTTGGGCCTACTAAACCTATATATACTAAGCTACTAACGCCTACTACCTTAAGGACCACTAGAGCCAATATTAACCTCTCTATACTAACCTTTCCATAAAAGCTTTTAGATAGAGAGCGCGAGCTACTCTAGAAACTAGGACGCTGCTATAAATGCTATTAAAAAGGCTGTTATTACGATAACCTAAACTACCTAATAGCTAAGTTTAGTAGCTACCGCCTAATACCCTAAATACCAAATATATTACTATACGCCACTACTATATAAAATAAAACCGTAGTAATAGCAGTAGAATTAGATACGGAAGCGGAAAACACTAAGTTTTAGCCCTAAGTTATAAGTTAGGACGCCCTAATAACGGAGGGATCTATATATTGGCCTACTTGATAATAACTTAGTAAAGATAAATAGACGAAAATAGATAGTTTTACCTATAATAGGAACTACTTCTAAAAAATAATATAAAAGCTGTTCTATAATTAACTACGGAGCTATTAATAAATTTATAAATACCTAATTTATGCGTACTTATAACCTACTTACCTTACCCTTTACTAAAGCCCGCGCCCTATAACTCGCTAATAATAGTTATACTATATAGAAGATTACCTACGTAGTATAACTCTACTTAGATATAAATGGGCACTAAGAAGAGCTCTAGGCCTATATTATACCACTTATTAACTACCCTATTATCCTTAGAATAAGCTAGCTTAAATAATACAATCCTACTATTAACTAGGAAAAGAAAGAAGTAACCTTTAACTCTAAATACTATAGAGAGACTTATCTAGGATATAGCCTAGCCGCCTCTATTTACTCCCCAGGGCATTAACCTAAAGAACCCCTTATTATCCTACCTATAATTAACTACTATTATATAAGTACTATAGTCTTCTACCGTATAGTATATAGAAAAGGCTAGACCATTACTATAGCTTCCTAATTATAACTATATATGTAACGAAGCCTTATAGTAGGAACTACGGTAGACTTATTAATAGGCTAGGTATATAGGTAAATAAGAAGTTAACAATGTAATAATAATTGGTGGAGTGGTTGCCTAATAGATTAACTCCAATTATATTTTAAGATTTACTATAAAGAAGAGAAACTATCTATAGAGACTGTGTGTCCTTAAATATATAACTCCTCCCTATAGTAAAGGGTTTAGTACATTAGTACGTTAGTATATTAGTATATTATATTTCTACGTTCCTATATTCCCACGTCTTAAACTTATAATATAACTAGCTATATAACTTAGCTACCCTTTATCCTATAGCTTAATTAGTTCTAGTGCCTCCTATACTATCTTAACTAACCTATTTATATCTATTTTTAGTAGTTGTGTTACTGCTAATATAAGGTCCGTAATACTATCCCCCTTCTCTTTATCTTTATCCTTAAAGATATCTCTTATCTCTAAGTTGTCTATTGGAGGTATAGCATTCCCATCTTTAATTTAATAACCTTTATTATTTTTAATACCTCCTATTAGATCTTTTGCGTCTAATCGTTATAACCAGCTAGTGACATTTATTCTATTACTTAGTAAAGTTATACTATCCTATTTTTATTATATGGAGAAGAAGTTAATATATATTATAATTATAGCTTTATTTAGTCGCTAACCTTCTTTTTATACTAAGTATATGCGAGTAAATATATAATTATTCTATAATGTTTAATCTATCTCTAACGCTAAGTATATACGTTTTATTATTCTTTATATCTATTTAGTTCCTTATTTAATCTCCTTTAAGGTTATACATATTAGTAATAGCTAAAAAACTAAAGAGTAAGCTAGTTAAGGCCTTTATTAAGGTATAGCGTTATTTTAATAAGGCGTCTTAGGCTCTAAAAGCTTAACTAGATACTTATACTTGCCTAAACTATCTAGTAAAGGTTTATAAAAAGGTACGCTTAAAAGAGCTTTACTTAGTAGAGTAAGGTCTATTTAAACTTAAGGCTAAAAAAGCTAAAAAGGATTTTAATTAAGAAGAGGCGGAAACAGCTTATACGCTAGTAGTAGATCTCTTAGATAATCCGGCTCGCCTATTACCTTTAATTAATTCTTTTATCTTTAGCTCCTTCTTAATATTACTTAACTTGTTTTCCTCTAATACACCTATACCTTTCCTTTAGTATTCTTTAAATTTTATAGTAGTTCCTAGGTAGTCTTATTATAGCCTATTTACTTAACCTTATACTATATTTTATTATTAATGTCCTTATAACTAATAATTTTTAAAACTTACTATTTATCTTCCTTTTATCCTCTATACGTGTCTGCTTTATAAATTAGTAGCTTAATATTCCTATATACTGGCTCTAGTATTATAATATACTATATAGGGTAGATCTTTATCTTAGCTAGTAGGTCTAACTTAAATATAACTAGTAAAATTCTTTATATAATTTTAAAAGGTTCTAGTCTAACGTAGTTTAACTTCTTACTTAGTTATTAACTCTTAAAATTTTTATATAGTAGCTATACTTTATCCCCCTCCTTAAGATCTACAGTGAAAACTGGTTAGTACGATACGGTTTATACGGCCGAGCGTATCGTTATACCAATGGTATTGTTATATAAAGAGTCACGTGTTGGGTTAATAAGCAATTAAAGGGGGGGCTTTATACTTAAAAAGGCTTAAGGCGTCCACTTTACCGGCTAAATTAGGCTCCCTCCCATACAAAATCTCTACTGGTTATACCGATTTTGGTGGGGGAGACTTAACGATATCATCAAAAGTCAGAATATCGTAATATTACAGCAAAAACGCTTTGATTAAGGGGTGTAGATCGTAATATAGAGTATATCGTTGTAATCAGATATCGTACTAACCAGTTTTTACTGTAGTCCCTTAGATCTCTTAGCGTTATAATACCTTTTTTGCTAATTCTATAAGGTCTATATAAAGATTTATTAATATCTTTATTTTTTCTTTAGCTATACTACTTATTTTCTTTACTTATTATAGTAATAATAATATTTTTAGCTTATATCCGTAATTTGCCTTAAATAGTAATATACCTATTTCTTCTTATAGTGTTATATTGTATATAAACTATATAACTGGTAATAATAATACCTAATTATTCTATATATAATTAATATAATATCTTAGATACTATTCTAGCGTCTAATTTAATCTTTCCGTTAATTTATTCGTCTGCGGATAATATATAGTAAAAGTTACTACTCTAACTCCTTATTCCGCTAAGAATACTTTTTAAAATGTTACTATAAATCTAAAATCCTTATCTAATATAATTTTACTTAGTACTTTATATCTTATAAACACTTCCCTAATATAGATTTTAGCGATATCCTTTACTAAGATTTCTTCTATATATGCTATAAAGTAGCCCTATTTAGTTAACTTATTGTTGGTTATATAGGGTAACTCACCAATAACGACTACTCGAGTAGGTTATAGTGATGTTAGTTAATAAAGCTTATTTATTAGAAAGAGGGAGGGCGAGGAACTTAAGGCTCCTCGCTACGCTAGTGCCGCGGCGACACGTAATGGCAACTTGCTATTACGTGACGGTAGTTTGTGTGAGGTGAGGATATAGATAGGGAGCTCAATGATGGAACAATAGGGTATATTGTATAGACAGAGACGAATCCTTAAGGGAGAAGGAGGAGTCTGAGGTGCGAGGTAAGGGGTTTCCATAGGCACGTGCAGCGTACGTGCCTTACAGGCGAGTCGCCTGCGGGTCGCCTGTACCTCGCAGCTATATAACTATATGCTTAGGTTTTACCTAACAATGCCCCCCCCTTTAAAAAGGGTCGTCCCCGATCCTTTATGTACTTAGGCCTCAATAAAACCCCATAAAAAACCTTAATAAGGAAAAATTAAAAAGGGAAAGAGTGTCCTGATTTTGCGCACGAAAAGATAGGTATATACTTCGCCGGTAAGTTATAGGTTATTCGTATATAGCCAGGCGTATAGTGGTAAGGCAGTATGCCCGTTAAATCCACCGCTAACCCTATACTTTGGCCTTATACTATACCTGCGTAGCATATAGAGATTCCGCCAAGTTCTGCCAAATTCTGCCAAATTCTGCCAAATTCTAGATGCGTACTTATACAAGCAGGTCGCTAATACCTTACAGGTAGGTCGTAGGTTATTTGCATACAGCCAGATTTATAAACAGTAAGGCTATATACCTATTAAATCCGCCGCTAACCCCGCTTTAGCCTTACGCTATACCGGCGTAGCGCCGTGTATACTTCGTGGGTAGGTTATAGGTTATTCGCATATAGCCAGACGTGTAGTAGTAGGGCAGTATACCCATTAAATCCACCGCCGACTTTATACTTTAGCCTTACGTTATCTACGTAGCACATGCGTAGCATATACGTAGTTACATCGGGTCGCGATGCGCCTGCGTAAGGTATACGTTTAGGGGTATACGGTATCTAAGTCTTCTGCCTATCTAACGTTGGGTCGCAATACGCCTACGCATAATATACGTTTAGGGGTATATGGTATCCAAGTCTAATATATAAATCGTTAGTACAGGTCACTACTAGCAGGTCACTAGTAGGTCGTAGACCCTAGTTAAAGGACCCCAGTTACGGATAGATCTATCCTTTAAGATATAAGTCATTAGTACAGGTCGCTACTAGCAGGTTACTAGCGGGTTAAAGGACCCTAGTTAAAGGACCCCGGTTATAGGCGGTATCTATTACTGGTAGGGACTCGCCCCTAAGTTAGCTGATCACGCGTAGAGCGTAAGGCGTCCCTTTTGCTCCACGGATAAAATTGACTAGTGACTTATAGGGTTATCGGGTCGCGATGCGCCTGCGTAAGGTATACGCTTAGGGGTATATAGTATCCAAGCTTTCTTTTCTCTAATATCGGGTCGCGATATACCTGCGCATAATGTGCGTTTAGGGTATGCAGTATCCAAGTTTTCTTCCTATTTAATATTGGGTCGCGATGCGCCTATATAAGGTATATATTTAGGGTATACGTTATCTAAGTCTTTATAGAGTAATGTATATATTATTAGTATAGGTTACTACTAGTAGGTTACCAGTAGGTCATAGACCCCGGTTAAAGGACCCTAGTTATAGACGGGCCTATTATATAACATATACACACAGTTATTGGTACAGGTTACTACTAACAGGTTACTAGTGGGTTAAAGGACCCTAGTTAAAGGACCCTGGTTATAAACAGACCTACTACCTATCGCCTAATAGCTAGGACTTATCTACAATAGCTTACCGCTAGTGTTCTTTACGGTTACTACCTGCGTTCCTCTAGTAAGTTATAGGCGTAGCGCCGGCGTCCAGGGGGTCCTTAGGGCCATCCAGCTGTTAAGTAGTCTCCCTAGGGGTTTACTTAGGAAAGCCTCGCCTTCCTTAGGTTCTGTCTTCTAAACCTAACCCTATAAAGCTTACGCTATAACCGCGCTTTAAGCGCGAGGATCTACTACTAACTATGCGATCTTTTACAAGCTTCGTGGTATTAAGCAATTGCTCTACACGGCGGACTTTAGTAAAGAGGTCCTTAGCAGTTCTTACCTATGCAGCGAAGTTCTGGCGGAAGAGCTCTGCTTATAGGTAGATTAGGAGACATAAGAACTAAAAGTCTACCTGCTAATTAGGATTGATAAAGGGGGTATATAATAAGAGGTCCTCTAAGCTATATATACGGGCTAAGAAGGTATTAAACTTCTGGTTCTCCTTTATTACAGTTATATAGTACGTAGTAGCATTATTAAAGCGTCTTACTATAGGGTCCTTAATCTAGTCTTAGACTATAATCTTAAATTTATCCCATAGTAAAGGACCTTTATCTTTAGCGCCCAGCCGGCGATGTACTAGTTAAGTAATTATCTTCACTTTTGCAAGACCTTCAATGGCCTAACGCGTACGTCGCTCGCAGTTATAGTTAGCGTCGTTAACCTTAAATTAGTTCTTAACTGCGGCGATCCACCAGTTAAACTTCTGTTAAGTAGTGCCACTAATATTAGGTAGTAACTTCTTAACTAGGGCGTTAAGATTCGTTCGGCGTATACGCTTACTACGTGACTTATATTCTTCGCTTAAGAGATAATAATAACAGGAGGGCTTTATTAAGTTAATAATGCTCCGTAAGTTAGCTATTTTCTTAGCTAGCTTATCTAGCTCCTTCGGGTTAGTAGTATTCGGTAGGACGCTAGTAACCTTACTAAGCTTCTATTAAGCCTAGGTATATAAGTTAAACTAGTCTCTAGCGTTCGTAGATGTCTAATTATCTTAAGATTCGGAAGGTAGCCCAGATGTTACTAGTATAGAGGCTTCGTCTATACTAGATCCTAAGGCGTTCTACCGTCATATCGCGGGCGTATTGCCGTTAAGTGTAGGGGTTAATCTTATCTTCGGAGGCATCGTAGATTATAGGAAAATTAAACCGGCTATCCTCCCAAAGGGATTGGTAAGGATTTAAATATAAGGTAAGGATATAGATAGGGAGCTTAATAATGGAATAATAGGGTATATTGTATAGACAGAGACGAATCCTTAAGGGAGAAGGAGGAGTCTAAGGTGCGAGGTAAGGGGTTTCTATAGGCACGTATAGCGCACGTGCCTCACAGGCGAGTCGCCTGCGGGTCGCCTGTACCTCGCAGCTATATAACTATATACTCAGGTTTCACCTGACAGTTTGCCGTATATGACCGCAACTTGCCTTATTCCCGACACTAGCAACTCTTCTTTTATAGTTGCTATCTATATATAAATACTGCTTGACTATTATAACAAATATAAATCCTTTTTATTTACTATTGCTATTATAATATAAGTCTCACTGTCCCAAAATTTGCCTCTTTAGCACGCGGTGCTTTCTTGCTAAGAAGTCGTAGGTAGATATTATATTAGAGCCGTT
The DNA here is from genome assembly GCF_001692895.1 of Cenococcum geophilum 1.58. NCBI lineage: Eukaryota > Fungi > Ascomycota > Dothideomycetes > Gloniales > Gloniaceae > Cenococcum > Cenococcum geophilum. The sequence continues at coordinate 290,337 of NW_027137582.1, read as the reverse complement.
AGGGCCGCTAAGGCGCTAGCTATAAGCGAGCTAATAGTAATTTTTTATCCCGGGGATGGAAAATCCTAATTAGCTAGTTAGAATTAGGGTCCGCAGATTATTATACTCCTACTTCCTTTTAACCTAACCTTTAACTTATATATATAAAGTATTTATATTAGTAAACGTTTCTAAAGCCTTATTTAGGTTTACCTTTATTATTATATCTACTAGGTTATCTTAACCGTTAATCTATTAAAATTTAAAGAGTTTTTACCGTTTATAGGATTAATAAAGTGCCATAATATTAATTATGAGACGCTTCTCCTTTATAGTACTAAGCTTAACTAAACACTTATAGAGGGAGTATAAGTTAGTATATATAATTATAGGGATAATAGGAAGTTTAAGTTAATCTATAATTATCTTTAGGGTAGTTCTAATTGTAATTACTATATTAACTCCGCTAACTATTCTATATATTTCTAATACTAGAATGCTTTAAGTAACGCGCTTACTCTTAGTTAAGCTCTAATAGATAAGATTGCTATAAATTATAAAGTTATTCTCTCTAGTAGATTTATTCGCGATAATAATTTTATATCCTAGCTAGAAGCTAAAATCTTTATTATTTATAAACGATCTATTAATAAATATAAAGAGCTTAGCGGTAGGAAGATTAATAGGCATATAAAGTAGTCCCTAATTAAGATAGTTTATTTACTAGAAAAGACGCTTATTTAGGGTAAGGATATTATCCTTAGTTGGTTTCTAGTATTAGGCGGTAATAGAGAGATTAAATAAAGCCTTAGGTTAATAGATAGAAGTAATATAAGCTTCGCAAGCGCGTTACTCTATATATTCTTATTTTAGAGAGTTAACGTTAATAACATTAATCTTCTTACCTTAACCCTTCTAGCGTAAAGTAATAGAATCCTTATTTAGGGAGAGGATACATTTATTAAAAAGTAATAGTATTATTAAATTAAGCTTTTCCTTTAGCTTTACTATAAGATTTGCCTTTATTAGCTTATCTTCCTTAAAAGCTAAGAATTAGTTATCTCCTAAGATAATTATATTATTAGTTTATATACCAATAATTCTAAATAGAGTTCCTATAGTTATAATAAGGAAGTATAAATTAAATATAAAAGTAGTTATTAAAAGCTTCTCTTTATAGTGCTTACTATAGGTAGCCTACTAATAGGTTTCTACCTCTATAATACTATATAATAGCTTAAGTATAACTATAATTATATCCTTGGGATATTAGTAACGAATTTACTCTAAAAGGTATACTAATATTAAGCGCTAAAGGTGCGTCTTTAATTAGGTATAGGCCTAAGTAATATTTTATAAATAGACCGCTATTTTATTCTTTATTAAGGAGGGAGCTAGCGTAATAATAACTCGCTAACTAGCTTGTTAAATTATAGAAGATTATATAAAAATTATCTCCTTACCGTTATTATTATAACCCTAGATAATAAGCCTTAATTTCTTAAATAGGGCGTTAGTAGCTTTACCTTTAATCTTATTAACTATTCTTAACTTAAAGATATAAACTTTATTAAACTTAATAGGGTTATACTTCTTAAATTTAAAGACTCCTCTTATAATAAGGCCATCGATCTCCTACTTATTAGATACTTAAAAAGGAACCCCTAAGGTTATAATATAACCTTTCTTTTAGAGCTATTTTACAAGTTTAAAGTTAGCCTTCTCCTTAGCTATTATAAAGGCCATTAATAGCTTAACTCTATTCTTAATAGCGGCAATAAATTGCTCCTTAAAATTAATAAGATGTTAGCGATTTTATAATCCCCTTAGGCGACCTCTACCGCGTTATAGTTACGGTATATCTACTATAATTATATTAGAATTGTGGTTGCCTTTTAGAGCATATTAATTATAGCTCTCCTCTAAGGCATTTTTTATAATATCCTATAAAGGCTTAGAACTGCTATTCTTATAATAAGGCTTAATAATAGTTAAATAGAATTAAGTGGGTTTATAAAGTATCTAAATAGTATAAGTCTAACTATTAATTATAATAAGTTAATATAGGCCTAACTATCCTCCCTTTTTACGCTATATATGTACCTTAGACTAAAGTGGCAAATTAAGCGTAGTTAAGGTATTTAGACCATTTCTTATTCCTAGTATATTATTAACCTGGCGTATAGTATAGAGATATTATACCTCCTTTATTACCTTATAAATAGCCTTAGCTTATTATATAATAGAGGGAGACAGTAAAGAATTATTAGTTATTTAAGGGTAGGTGCTAAAGACTAGTAATATAGGTACGAGTTTATCTGGGCTTGTAACGAAGCCTTATAGTAGGGACTACGGTAGACTTATTAATGGGCTAGGTATATAGGTATTACAAGTAAGTTAATAACGTAATAATAACTGGTGGAGTGGTTACCTAATAGATTAACTCTAATTGTATTCTAAGAATTACTATAAGGAAGGAACTATCTAGGTAGGGACCAAGGGTCCTTAAATACACAACCGTACTCCTAAGAAAGTCGTTGCTCTATCTACTTTATCTACTCTATTTACTTTATTATAGATCTTATAGATTATATAGATTATATTACGTAACTCTGCTTACTATTCCTCATTATATAGTTTTATAGGTTTTATCCTAAACCGTACTTATATTAACTAACTAGCTTCCTCTAACTCTTCTCTAAGTAGTTATAATATTATACTTAAAGCGTTTGTAACACTATCTCCCTCCTCTTTATCTTTATCCTTAAAGATACCTAGTATCTCTAAGTTATTTACTAGAGGTATAATATCCGTTTAATTAATTTAGTTAATATTATTACTTATAATACCTAAAGCACCTTCTTCTTCTTTAACTTTTTATTATACGCGTATAGTCTCTTCTATACTATTACTTAGTGAAGTAATACTATCTCCATGTTCTTATTGCGTGAAAAAAGAGTTATTCTATATTACGTTAGCGAGTCCTCTGTCTTAGTAGCCCTCTTCCTATATAGAGTGCACTAAAGCAAATATTTAATCGTCCTACGATATTTGCTTAATTTTTAACGCTAAGTATATATGTCCTATAACTCTTAATAGTCTCTAAGTTCCCTAAGTAATTTATTATAGGGTCTTATATTTAATCTGCTATTATAAAGCTTAATAATAAACTATCTGTTACCTTAGCGGAACTTTATTATTTACGTAACGTTAAGAAGGAGGCTGCTAATACTTAATAACGGGCTCTCAATTCTCGTCTTGCTGCGTTTACTTAGTTAATTCGTCTTAAGAAAGTTTGTAAAAAGGTTTATTTTAAGGAATAGAAACTTATAAAATAAGGTTTATAGGAACTTAGTAATAAAAGAACGGATTCTCTTTTAATAGAGAAGGAAACAACTCTAAGTAGTTCGGCAGTCGCTCTTCCTAGGTCCCCTTTAGGTAACTCGTTCTTTAGCGATTCCTTATTAATATTACCTAACCTTTTCTCTTCTAATACTCCTGTACCTTTTCTATAGCGTTCTTTAGGTTCTCTAATAGCTTTTAGGTAGTCTTATTATAGCCTATCCACTTTACTTTATACTATATTTCATTATCTACGTCCTTATAACTAATAATCTTTAAAACTTACTATTTGTCTTTCTCTTATCCTCTATACATATCTACTTCGTAAACTAGTAGCTTAATATTCCTATATAATAGCTCTAGCATTATAATGTACTATATAGGGTAGATCTTTATTCTAGCTAGTAGGTTTAACTTAAATATAACTAATGAAATTTTCTATATAATTTTAAAAGGTTCTAGTCTAACGTGGTCTAACTTCTTACTTAGTTATTAACTTTTAAAATTTTTGTATAGTAGCTATACTTTATCTCCCTCCTTAAGATCTAGTCCCTTAGATCTCTTANNATNNTAGTACNTTTTNATNCTTTNCTNTANNNNCTTAGCTNTTTCNNTAAGNTNTNNATAAANATTTATTAAACTCTTTATTCTTTACTTAGCTATACTACTTATCTTCTTTACTTAACGTGGCGATAATAAGGTCCTTAGCTTATATCTATAATTCGCCTTAAATAGTAATATGCCTATTCCTTCTTATAGTATTGCATTGTATATAAACTATATAACTAGTAATAGCGATACCTAATTATTCTGTGCGTAATTAATATAATACCTTAAATACTACTTTAGTGTCTAATTTAATCTTTCTATTTAACTATCTGTCTATAGATAATATGCGGTAAAAGTTACTACTTAAACTTCTTACTCTATTAAGAATACTTCCTAAAATACTACTATAAATCTTAGATCTCTGTCTAATATAATCTTATTTAGTACTTTATGTCTTATAAATACTTCTTTAATATAGATTCTAGCAATATCTTCCGCTAATATTTCTTCTATACATGCTATAAAGTATCCCTACTTTATAAGCTTGTCTATTATTACTAAGATTGCGTTATAATCTTATCCGGTAATAGGATTTCTTAACTTTAGTAACTTAATAATAAAGTCCTATAATATAACCTTCTATAGTCTCTCTAGTATTTTAATAGGTTATAGCTCTCTATATAGCTTATACCTTATTAGTTAATTTTTTTTAGCAATCTAGATATTTCTTTATAACTTATTTAGCTAGTTTCTAAATTCTATTAATAATATACTTCTCTTAAAGTCTTAACACTAAGCCTATAGCTCCGTTATATCCTTAAGTTAGTTCTTTATAAAATAATTTAATAAACTCCTTTATAATAGATCTCGGTATATATATCGCTTCTTAATTTTTATACTACTTTAAGTTTAGATCCTCTATTTATATATCTAGGATCTTTTATATCTAATTACTCTTTAGTAATTTATAGATCTTTTTTTCTTATATTACTACGATTTTCGAATAATTATATTTAATTAATCTGTCTATATCTTTTCGCAATAAAGCCCCTAATAGCTTTTTATCGTTTTATAGTTTAGTCTTTCTACTTAGAGTATTTGCTTGTGTATTTTCTATACCCTTAGTATACTAAATCTTAAAATAGTATTCCGTAAGCATCTCCGCCTATCTAACCTATTTATAATTAAGTTTTTTTATTATTAGGAACCCTATTAGGTTCTTATAATCCATTTTAACTATAAATAGTTTTTTTTATACCTTATAAGAATAATCTCTATTTTTTTAATACTATAACTATACCTAATAACTCCTTATTATAGATGTTATAGTTTAGTTCTGGTAGTGTTATCTTCTAACTATAGTATACTACTAGGTGCTATCTATCTTTATATTTCTATAAAAAGCACGCTCCTAGTATATAGTCTAATATATCCGTTTTAACTACTATCTCTAACTATAGTTAATAGATTTTAAGAACTGGCTCCTAGGTAAACAACTATTTAATTTTCTTAAATAGTTTCTTTTATTCCTCTCCCTATACCCATAGTTCTTCCTTCTTTATTAATCTTATAAGTGGCTTAATATCCTTTAACTATTAAGCTATAAACCTTCTGCAGTAGTTATAGAACCCTAAAAATAACCTTAACTATATTATATTTTCTAGTTCTTACCAATTTACTATAGCCTTAATCTTCTTTAGATTTATACTAAGTTAGCCTAGTTTAATAATAAATCTAATAAAATTCGTCTTCCTAGTAAAGAACTTATATTTCTTAATTACTACTAGTATCTACTCTTTCTATAGTCTCTTTAAGACCCATTTAACGTGTTCTCTATATTCTTCCTTACTTATTAAGTAGATAATAATGTTATTAAGATATACCATAACAAATTTATTTAAGTGTTCTCTTAATATATTATTAATACGCTTCTAAAATATTGCTAATGCGTTTATAAGCCTGAATTATATAACTAGTAGTTTATATAATCCTTCTTTTAACCTAAAGGCTGCCTTTTATTTATTGCCTTTCTTAATTCTAATCTAATAGTACGCCCATTTTAGATCTATCTTTATAAAGATTTACGCATTACCAATTTTATCTTAGATTTCGCTAATTAAGGGTAAAGGATACCTATCCTTTCTAGTAATACTATTTAACTGTTTATAGTTAATATATAGCCTAAGTTTTCTATTCTTCTTTAGTATAAATAGTACTAGATATCCCGCTAATAACTATAATGGTCTAATATATCCCTTTTAAAGATTTTCCTAGATAAACCCCTTAAGTGCCTATAACTCTTTTTCTATTAACTTATAGGTTAGGTAAAACCTTAGACTTATTCCTAGTTCTAACTCTATCTTATAGTCCTATACTATATATCAGGGCACTGAGCAGGCTGATAGAATAATATATATGATACTCTATATGGAAGAATCTTAGGGGCTTAAAGGCCCCGAGAAGGTATCTACACGATGGCCCGCGCGCTGTCACGTGACACGCCGCTGAGCTTAAAGAGACTGCCCTAAGTACCCCCCCCTACTAACATACCCCCCTAGGCTCTATAAGCTCTAGCGAATAGGAAACTCCTCTAGGATAACTATACCATGCTCTGTAAGGTTGTGGTTAATAGGTAGGGGTAGTATAAGTAATAAGAAATAAAATTGGGAAAAAAATGGAAATTTTTCGAATATCGACGACGCTTAATCGCCCGTCTCCCATGCTGAAAAGTAGTATTAGTAAGCTTTTAAAATTTGGAACTGAGTCGATTGGCATTAATTCTGAGGTTCCGCTAGTCGTAGTATGATTTCCTAATTAGGCCTAGTTAACCCAGGAGACTTTGGTAACTCCGATACCTATCTTAAACGCCTTATAGGCGACCTTTAGTAGAGCCTTTGTTAAGCCGTCTGCTGGCTGGTCCACGCCCGGTATATAGTGTAGTTTAATCCTACCCTGTTTAATATTATCCTTAATCTTACAGAGCTTAATATCCGTATGGCGCTCTTTTAGCACCGGTCGTTCGCCCTTAGTAAGTGCTTGTACGTTCGCACTGTCCGTGTAGATCTAAACTGGAGCTAGATCTATGCCGTTGTAGCTAAGGGCTCTTAGGAAGGTCGTGATCTTGATCGCTTCTTATACTGCCAATTTAATCGCTAGGTACTCTGCCACCGTAGAGGATATTACTACTGTTGATTGCTTCTTTAAGGCCCATTTAATTAGAGCTCCAGTTAGTTTGATAAACTAGCCCTAAGTTAATTTACGGTTATCCAGGTTATTACTATAAGCTGCATCGACGTATACCTCTAGGTTAAGTCTCCTAGGGTTGTACTACTTGCCGCCATATATTATTCCATGGTCTTTTGTACCTTAAATATATCTAAATACTCTCTTAACGTGCGCTTAATGTTTGTTAGGTAGGTTAGCTAAATATTATAATAGCTTTCCTATAGCCGTAAATAGGTCTAGCCTTATTTAACACGAGAGCTAGGTAAAGGATCTAATAGCTTCTAGATACCACTTCTTATAGGCCTTATCTATAAGGTCTTCTAGATAGCGCTTTCTTAATTAAAGGCCAGTAGCTATTAGTGTCGCTTTTAGGTTAATTCTAGTAAGCTTAAAGAACTTAAGGATCCTCGCCATATAGGCGTCCTATATAATCGCGATCTTTTAATTAACTCGGTCGCGTACTATACGAATCCCTAAGAAGAATTAAAGCTCTCCTAGGTCCTTAATCTTATATTGTTTCCATAGAAGCTCCTTAAGGGCCTTAATGACCAGTATCGTCGCCGCCGCAATTATAATATCATCTATATATAAGTAGAGATAGGCGTCCTGGTATTTGCGGTGTCGAAATACGCAAGGATCTTCGTTAATTAGGTCAAATCCTATCGTCTTTAGATACTCTGTTAGGGTGTTATACTACAGCAGAGGTGCCTATTTAAGGCTATATATCGCCTTTAGTAATAAACAGACTAACGTACGGTCGTTATTTTTAAATTCTTTTAGCTGTTATATGTAGATCGAGTGCTTCCTTATAAAGCTATTTAGGAAGGCCGTAATAACGTTAATCTGGTAAGCCTTAAGGTCATATACCGCGATTAACGCCAGTAGTATCCTATACGCAGTTAAGGTCACTACCGCGGTATATATACTGTTGTAGTCGATATTTGCCACTTAGTGGTTACCGTATATAACCTACCTTGCCTTATACCGGATCACCTCTCTAGATGCGTTGTATTTAAGGTTAAAGATAAACTTTAATAGTAGTACTTGTGCGCCCTTTGGTCTTTTAACTAGTCGATACGTCTTAGCCTTTTAGTATTAAGTTATTTTAACTATCAGCGCTTAACGCTAGTAAGGAGCTTCTGGTGACTGTAGAGCCTTCTTTAACGTTCGCGGTATCTTAATCTTATGCGGAGCTTCTAGATGAGGTTTCTAAGGAGCCGGCTGTATCTGTATATAGGACGAGAATGCAATCGCCATATAAAAGACCTTCTTCTTTCAGCTATAAGTATTTACTCCGACAGGAAGCTCCTCTGGTTTAGAAGCCTCTGTCTCCACACCCCCCTTAAGCTATTAGTTAATTTAGTAGACTCTATTATTATCTAAGTCGACATTGTCTTAATCGTTATAGTCTTTATTGTCGCTTTCAGTAATTAACGGTATTATGCTCTCCCTGCCCACTAGGAGTAAGTTAGCAGTTAACTGCCGGGCTACCTTCTTAAAGGCTTATAACGCCTTAGCTGCGTCCTTTATAGTAGGTGCATTAGTTATTTAAAATATAGTGGCGTACCGTCGCATGTCTCTATATAGGTCAGTCGCCTTTTTAGAAACTAGCGCTAACGCTAAGGAGTTCCCTAACTCCGTTAATAGGCTCTAACTTAATAACCAATTTAACTGAGTTAACGGGCCTGGTTCTGGTGAAGGAGATAACTATAGTATTGCCCCTCTTAGGCCTAGTTCTCCTAGTACTGAGTTAGGAGTATAGGGTCCTTCTAGTTTATCTATACGGTGTTCCTTTTCTTCTAGTGCTTTTACAGCAGGGTAGGTAACTATAGTAACTATAGTAGTGGTCGGACCTTGTGGTTCTGGTAGTAGTTCCGGCTCTAGCTCCTATACAGTAAGCTTATCCTCTAGCGTGGCGATCAGTAGATCTTAAGCTTTATTAAATATTACGTCACGTAATCGTATAATCTTGTTCTCAGCCGGTATTTAGACACGATAGATGTGACCATTATTGCCTTTATAACTAACTAGACGTCCTTTCTTAGCTTGCGGAGCCAGCTTCCTTAATTATACGCTCTCTGGTCCTTTGATATGGATATAGGCAGTTATACTATAACGTTATAGATATAATATATTTAGTATACGCATTTTAAACGGCTAATTATAGTATTTAGCGTTAATTTAAAACGGTAATCTGGTCTCTTTTCTATAAGGTATTCTATTCTAAATTTAAATTGCTATCTTATAAGCTTCGTCCTATAGGTATTCTAGTAGATTAGCCTTAATTGTCATTAATCTAGCCATACCTAATATAATGCCTCTAATGCGTTCGGGCGTTCCGTTCTGCTTGAAGGTATAGGGAGCCGTACGCAGTACGTTTATGCCTATTAATTTGGCGTATTTAATAAGCTCTTTAATACCAAATTCTCTGCCGCCGTTAATCACGAGCGAGCCGATATATCGTCCAGTTTAGTTATATACTAGATTATTAAGCTCTCGAAGCCCTTCTGCGGCGATTATTTTCTTGGTTTTAAAGAAGGCGTATATATATCTGGCGTACGCTTCCACAAAGATTGCTATATACTTATTACCCCCAACTCCCTCTAGGGTGAGGTAAAAGGTGTTAGCATGCACGCGTTTAAATAGCTGCTAAGGTGGTATAGGTGTAGTATAAGAGACCTAGCGCTTTGCCGTCGCTAGGTAACAGGCTTCGCATTAAGTCAGCTTACCTATAAGGCTAAAGTCGCCTATCTTGGCCACCTTTTATAGTATATTCTTACCTACATAGCTAAGACGCTAATATAGTATATTAATGTTAAGCTGCTATACAGTGGCGTACGTAATGTGTTGAGGCTTTAGAGCCAGTTAAATTACGTATAGGCCGTTTATACACGTCGCTCTGCTTATAATTAAGTTATTTAAGTACCTCCAAATTATACGACCACCTATTTCCTTGTTAGGTCTAATATAGAGCTGCTTACGCTTCTTAAGAGCTAACTCTAAGAGGAGTTTATAAGGTAATTTGGATATAAAAAAGGCCTCAGTAGCTACCGTGCAGGTACTGTCATTGTCTATTAGTAAGGGTATATACACCATTCCCTTGCCGGTTATATAATGGACAGTTCCTCCTAATGTCCCTATCGCAATAGGTGTTAATAGAGTCTTATAGTTAATAAACTCGCTTTAATTATTGCTTATTATAATATTAGAACAGGAGTTAAGGAACCAGTCGTCCTAGTTACTGTTATTTAAGTTATTAACTATAGCTATACTGCTGATAAATAGGCCTTCTACTAAGCCTTTGCCCGTTATCCCAACTTAAGAAGTTAAATTTAGTAAAGTCGCTTCTAGTTCCTAGGGTAGATCTACGCATAGTATATCCTTATTAGAAGGCTTCTATATCTAAAGTTAAAGGTCCAAGCGAAGGTAGAAGCACCTATCCTTGCTACTACAATATTTTTTACCGTAGTGCGTATAATCTTTATACTTCTTATTTAATGCTAATCCTTCTATATTAGATTTTAGTTAATTATCTTTAGATAGCTTCCTACTAATTAAGGATATTGCGGTAGAGGTAGCTAGTTAAGTATAACTCTCGTCCATAAGGTCGCTTACCAGTTCCTTAATTATAATAAGGTTGTCCTCCTTTATAACTCTCCTAGCTGCCTCTTAACAATTAGCTGTCTAAATAGGAAACTCCTCCTCTACCGCATAAAGCAGTCGGGTATGTGCTTGCTTCCTTAATATCGGCATTAACACTATATTTAATTTCCTTATGCCCAAGACAAAAGCTTCTATATAGGCTTTAAGCGAGGTATAGTCTTTGCGACTAAGATTAAGCCATTAATTCTATATCTAGTAGTTATAAACGAGACCTTACGCGGTGCATAGTAATTGAATCAAATTAAGCAGATCCTTAATAGAGTTACGTGGCTTACTTAATGCAGCAAGTTGATCGCAAATTAATTCCAACACTACGCCCTTAATTACCTTAAGTCCCGTTATCTATTTATAACGCCAATCTTTATGCTTATCCGTCTGCTAAGGTGGCTCTACAGCCATACCTTATATTATTAGTAGGAGGTCATAAAGCTCAAGTCGTCGTATAATTTAACGATACCATTCTTTATAATTACTGTCCCCTTTTAATACAGAAACAGCCCTAAAAGAGCTCTGGTATTCCTTCTTCTTTTATACTATATCCGCCATAGTATGCAATTAGTTGGTTTAACCGTATCATACATGGCGTATATTTATATTGGTTTATTATAAATTTTTATCGCACTATACCGGGGTCCAAATTTAAGGATTTATGGGTTTGTGTTAACTTAGTTAATTAGATAATAATATAGCAGCTAATAAAGCTTTAATTAAAGCTATAAGAGGGCTTATAACCTGTCAGGGCACTAAGCAGGCTGATGGAATAATATATATAATACTCTATATGGAAGAATCTTAGGGGCTTAAAGGCCCCGAGAAGGTATCTACACGATAGCCCGCGCGCTGTCACGTGACACGCCGCTGAGCTCAAAGAGACTGCCCCAAGTACCCCCCCCTACCAACACTATATACTCTAATAGCTTTTTACTTTTTAGTAACTATAACTTTTTACTATATTTATAGTCTCTCTTTAGTATATAACTTAATCCTTAATTAGTTTCCTTATATATCGCTCCAACTTAATATTATACTAACTTAGTTTATTATTATATCTTACGTTATTATATATCTTTAATATTAACCTAACCTATAACCTAATTAATCTTTAGATTATATTCCTATAACTAAGGCATTCTTAATACTGCCTTATTATTCCCTAATAGTAATATATTAAAAGATATCTTAACTTATCTCCCTTTAATGGTTATCTAAATTAGTCCTATTTTAAGATTAATAATACCTCCTCTATAGGCTATTAAATCTCCTAAAATCAATACTAATAGATAAGGGTGCTCTTTTTACCTATATAGTAGCCCTATCCTTTTAACTACTACTAGTAAGATATAGTTCCTTATTACTCTACTATCTACTAATACTTTAAACTACTAATCTTGCCATTTAATTCTTAGATTTAGGTATTATCTTTAAATTCCTTTAAGGGTCTAAGGCTCTACTACTAGCTCCCTCTAGTCCTATAGGCCTTTACTTTTCCTAACTATTAGCTACTTAATCCTATTATACTTAGCTTATTCTTTAGCTAATGCCTAGTTCGCTTTTTATCTTTAATATACTATAAATAGGTGTTCTCTAGATATTCCTACTATTATTATTTATCTAAGCATTCTTCTATAAGGAATCTTCCTGGTTAAAATATTAAACTTCCTTCCTCTTAGACTTCTACTAGATGCTATCCGTGTATATACTTAGCATTCTTATACTATTATTCTTCTATTATCTAGTATATCCTTATAGGGTATTTCTAGTTCTTTTTCTTTGGATTCTTATATATTTTATATATATTATCTACGCATATAACCTATAATAGCGTATAGTATACTAGGTACTTTAAGTTAACTCTTAACTCGTCTTTATCTTTAAGTTTAAACCTCTATTATACTAATCTAAACGTTATAACTTTATTCGCAGGTACTAAGACGCGCCTTTTGCTTCTTTAGTCCTCTAATTATTCCTCTAAATCCTTTAATATTATAATTAAGGCTCCCTTAATATAATTTATTGCTTTTTCCATAATTAGGTGGTCTTAGATAACTTTTTTATCTAACTATATATAGAAATCTTTCTACTTATTATTATGTCGTTGCCTATACCACTTTTAATATAGCTGTTAAAGTATATACGGTCTATTCGTAAGGAAGTATCTTCTTATTACTACGTTATAACAGCCTTTTATATATCGTTTTTTAAACCTAGTAGGAATCCCTAGATCCTCTTCTTATTCCAGTTTAGTAAACTACTTAGCTCCTAGTATGCCTACTCTTAGCCTATTAGTAATCCTTTATACTAGTACTCTGTCCTTTATACGTTCTAATATACTAAATCTTTTATTTAGTTTCTATTCTTGCTATAAGGTAATTCTTACTCTAAATTCCTCTATAGTTTCTTTTTTTTTATACATCTTATAAGTAAATCCTTAAAGTCTTCTTACTTCTTAATCTTAGTATTAAACTTTCAATCTTTAGTCTAAACATCTTATTTAACTAGTAAGTCCTCTAGGTCTATATATCTATCTCCTAATTTAACTGCTATTTATATTATAGATTCTTTAATCTATAGCAAAGCCGCTTGCTTTTTACTTATAGGTATCCTTATTTATACTCTAAACTCTTAACCCCTTAGATTTTTTAATCCTAAGCTTGCCTCTTTCTTAAGCTACGCTCTAGCCTTAGTCCAACTAGGCTTTACTAGTATTCTTATCTCATCTTAAGAGTCTTAAATTTTACTTATTTTATCTTAAGAATCTTATACCGTTAGGAACACTTATCCTAAGCTTATTTATATATTCTTAAACTAAGCTACTACCCTACTCTATCGGTTTACGTCTATTATAGGTCCTTAAGCATACCTTATTTCTTCTTAAAAATCTTAGTTATCTCTTATCTCGTCTTAAGAATCTTAAGCCTTTAGCCTTTTGCCTTTATTAAGTGGTAAGCTAGTACTAGCAGTTATCTGCTTACTTAATTATCTCTAGATATTACTCCTTCTGTCTTATAAAGCAATAGATACCATATTTAACGGTGTTATAATACCCATTACTAAACCTTGCTCTATAGCGGTCTTAGTCTCTACTTTTATTACGTTATTAAGGTTTAGATACCCCTAGTTAGTTCCTTTACTATCCTTATTGCTATTAATTAATAAGTACTCCAACTCTATTATTATTATTGCTAATTATTATCCGTATATTAGTAGTTCTTTAATTAACGTCTAATACGGATCCTATCTTGGCCTACGCAGACTACTCCGTCACAGGGGGGAAAACTTGTAATTTATATGAAGAAAACCCTGCAGTTAGGGGAGGAAAAACCCTATGAGCAGCCTCAGTAGGATGAAAAACCCCAATTTGCTATGTTTGCACGTAGCAGCGGCCCTATAGGCCTACTGCACGTCCTCCTCCTTAGATATTTTAAACTCCTTAGGAACCACTGCTTCCTTCTCTAGCTTATTAAAGCTAGGGTTTACTACGTCCCAGCTAGGCCTTACTAATCGATTGCTGTGTCTTATTGTCTCTTTATGTCCCATATCTTGCCCATCCCCTGTATACTATCTCTTATATAGACCACTGCCATATACGCCTTGCCTCCCCCCCCCTAGAGCCATTAAAGGCGTAAGGGGGATTCATCCGTTCTAACCACCGTAATACTAATAAGCGAGCGGGATATTATGTTATTTGGGTATCTTTTGTGCCTAGGCCCCAGCTAGGCCCTCTCTAAGGGTTACCACTCCGTTAAAAGGAGATAGGGAAAACCGTGGGTCGCAATCCAAGCTGCTAGGTAGTATTTGGTAGTTAAAAACGGCGAGTGACCGCATGCTCCGCGGGCGACTGCCCTGGGGGTTAGGAGGGGCCGTATATTTGCTCGTTCGTTCGTTCGCTCGTACGCTCGTTTATCCGTTAATATGAGGTCATTAATGCTTTCCATTGGGGGCTAGGGGATGCTTTTAAAAGCTGTTTATCCACGTTGGATTACATAGGTGCTTAGTAGGAGAACTAGTGGCTGTATTGTGAAGGGGTACCGTTAGTAGTGGTTTTCGAGATCTTACCATCCCATGTGAAAACTTTTCACTACGCCCCACGACGCATATAACCACTAGGTCCTACTTGCACGCGCTATATAACGTCTCTGCGTTGGCTCTGGGTCTGAACTTTAAAGACCCAGGTTTGTAGCCGTCACCACGTATAGGTGCAGAATCCGTTTTCGACGGCCTTATCCGTATATTACTATAATATCTTAATCCAGCTTATAAAGTTAATCTTATTCTTTATTTAACTCTTTAGTTCCTTTAAGTCCTTTTAACTCTAGCTTTTATAGCTAATAGCTTGTATTATATTTAGCGTCTTTATAAATTTAGTATGCGTTATTATAATAAAACGCAAAACTTCTAATTAAACACTTTTTTATTCCTTATAGTATATTATTATCCCTCTATATATATATATTATATACTATTANTCTAGTTCCCTTTACTATATAATAACTCTAACCACTTTTATAGTCTTTAGTAAAATAACCCTATTTTCTATAATTTATATAAGCTCCGTCTTTAAACTATTACTTTTACTATAGAGTCCGCTTAAACATCTTCCGCTATTAAGATCCTTAGTTTAGCCTATACTTCTTAGTCCTATAATTACTTAATCCTTAACTTCTAGGTTTCTATAGTTACTTTCCCTATCTCTTATAGGTTTCTCTAGTACTACTTAGGTCTATTAGCTCTACGCTATACTATAGTTTCTAATTTAGCTTTAGTTGTTATATACTTTACGTCTTATATAACTATAGAACTCTATCCTAGCCTCTCTTAGCCTATTCCCTTTAGAAGATCCTATTATTAATCTTAATTACTTAATCTATTAATTCCCTTAGGGTGTTCGCACCTCCTATTAGAATAATTATATTCTAGACTTTAGCCTTAAGTCCCTATTTATACTATGCTATAAGCGCCTTATTGTTCTATTTAACCTATATAATAAGTGTTTAAAACTATATTATATACTTAATTGCTAAAGTTTACTATATTAGGTCCTAAAGCTTTCTCTTTACTATAGTTATTACTTTTAGGTCCCTAAATATCTATATTAATTATTCCGCGAATCCTATCTAGCTAGAAAACACAAATCGTACCTCTTAATTAGTAGTAGTTATTTCGTTAGTTTATATTTCTATTAAGTAGGGTTTAAACTATTTAAGTGCCTAACCTATTAGGAATAGTCCTACGTAGGCTATCTAATCTATTATCGTGGCTAACTTGGCCCCTTCTTATATAACTTTAAAATGCATTTGCGTTAGGAATCCTTTAAGCTTTAATCTCTCCCCTAAGAATTATTTAATTAAAGGTAACTTAACCTTTACTACTCCGATCCTATTAAGTCTTTCTTTAAATATTTAGTTATTCTTATTTAACCTATTAACGATTTCCTATAGCTGCCTAACCGTAACTAGTTGTAAGTCAGTGTCTTATATACTTGTATCTCCACTTAACCTTAAAGTAGTTACTGCTATTAACGGCGTTGTGGTGGCTGCTTTTGGTAATATATTATTCGACTTATTAAAACCGTAACTATAGTAGTAATTGTATAATGGAGCCTTGTAGTAGGGACTACGGTAAACTTGTTAATAGGCTAGGTATATAGGTATTATAAGTAAGTTAACAACGTAATAATAACTAGTAGAGTAGTTGCCTAACAGATTAACTTTAATTATATTCTAAGAATTACTATAAGGAAGGAACTATCTAGGTAGGGACTAAGGGTCCTTAAATACACAACCGTACTTCTAAGAAAGTCATTACTTTATCTACTCTATCTGCTCTATTCGCTTTATTATAGATCTCGCAGATTATATAGATTATATAGATTATATAGATTATATTACGTAACTCTGCTTACTATTCCTTGTTATATAGTTCTACGGGTTCTGTCCTAGACTGTGCTTATATTAACCAACTAGCTTCCTCCAACTCTTCTCTAAGTAGTTGTAATATTGTACTTAAAGCGTTCGTAATAGGGCTAGTAGAATTATTAATAGCTTTAACAGCTATTTATAAGGTAAGTTTTTTACTAGTATCCTCTAGTTTTAAGGAGATAATCGTATATACGTGGCGTAATAGCGCGTAATATTACTCTACTTTTCTAATACTATTATATGCCTTAATAGGGACCTCCTTAACCTTAATTGCCATTACCTTTATCTATTATTAAAACTCTATAAATAAGAGGTTCTTTTCTATATTATAAATAATTTAATTAGGGGGTTCTAGGTAGATATTAATCTAGTATAATTAAAGGGTATCTTATGCGTTCCTAGCTAATATATCCTTTAAGAATTGTGCGGCTTAGAAGAAGGTTAAGAAGTTAATAACTTAGAGTACTGGCTTGCCGCTAAGATATATAACGTTAATAATAATATAAAAGTTAAAGTCGTAGTTATCTTTAAGGGTAAACTTAAATCGGCTAGGGGACTTCTAGTTTATTTAGTACTAATAATAGTACTTTATAAGATACTTAATTGCCTTAACCTTAACTTTATAACTTACTCGCTAAAAAACCCTAAGTAATTAATAAATAGATAGGTGGCTAAAATAATGGTGTAGTTAACGTAACTCTAACTTAGTTAAATAGCTCTAAGTAATACTCTTTTTTAATTATTAAAAGAGCAGCTAAGGGTAACCCTATTTACGTATAATAGGCACCTAATTATCTCCCTGTATAAGTATATTCTTAAGGTTATTAAGCTTAATGCCTAATTTATTTATATTCCTAATATAGAATAGAAACGGAGTGTTCGCGGGAATAATATAGAAAGTGATATATTCTAAGGGGGTTTGGACCCTAATTATACCGAAAGAGATTATAGTACCCTTACTAAAACGTATTGTATATTAGCCTGCCGTTAATTAGTTAATTTAGATAAAAGTATTAAGTTATTAAAGAGCTCGAACTTAAGGTTTTCCTACTATAAATACTCCTACGGCTTTTATATCTGGTATAATATTATAGAAGACGTTTGCTAAGTATTTATTATTAAAGGAGAATATAAACTCTCCTTTAGCTTATTAAAGATATTTAACTTTATAGTAAAATAGAGCGTAGATTAGTTATTAAAAATAGTAACGGTTTATATACCATTTACCTTACTATACTTAGTAAAGTATTAGTTAGGTAAGTAGTTCTTAATTTCTATATCTATAAGGAGCTATTTAGCCTTATTAACCTTACCCTTAAAATCTTTTACGCCTTTATATTAAACTAGGAAGCTTTAAGAGTAGGCTATAGTAACTTTATAATTTTTAACATTTCTTGCATTTTGGCAAAACTTATTATATACCTCCTTTTACTTATTAAGAGAATACCTAGTTAACTAGCAATTCGGTTTCTTATAAATATAGCACTTTTTTAGTAATTACTTTAAAATAAACCTCTATAAGGGCCTCCACCTTTACCTTATAGTTATTAATTATACCCTTTACTATATTATTTACCCTAGCCACTATATATTTAATTAGTCCAGTTATAATTATATTAGTTAGGCGGGTTAATTAAAGTAGGTTAGAATTAGGCGTTAAATTACTATACTTTTTAAGAGCGTAGAGCGGTGCTAATAGAAGATCTTAATTAAGTATATACTCCTTTATAAGTATTTACAGGATTAAAGAGAGTAAGGTTATATTTTTTAATACCTTAGTATACGCTAATAACTTAATTACGTAGGCTAAAGTCCTTTTAATATAATTTGGATAAACCACGCTAAATTATTTAAAGTTAATTAAAGAGCTTTTAAAAATAATTAAGCTAAGGGATACCTAGGTTTATAGCAATAATCCTTAAAAAAATAGTCTCTCTCTATTCTAATATATACTGCTACTTATTCTCTTTTATTTTAAAGTAGTATCTTAACTTATATATTATGCGGTTAAAATTATATCCTTTTTCTGCTAAATAATTATAATAGAAGGTACTAGCTTGGTCTTTAAGTATAATAGAATAGGCGTTATAGTATTAATTAGACTTTATTTTTACCTTTTAGCAATAGCTATAGAAGATATATAGTTTCGAATTAAGAATATTATATAATTCCCTACTAAACTTTTTCTCCTAATCTAAATAGAGCTTTATAAGCTTTATAAGTAATTTTAAACTACCTCTAATTTAAGATTAAGATAGAGGAAGTAAGAGTTGCATTATAGGCTGCAGTAGGGACGTAGGTCTAGTCGGTAGAGTCTAAAGGTTATTAAATCGCGAAGCAATAGGATCCTATACCTGCTCTCGTTGGGGTATAGTATTTAACGTTAAGGCTATAGGTTAAATTAGATATGGAGGAGTTAAAGGTAAAGGTAGGTTTGTCTTTAGAGGTATATTACCTAGATTCTATTGTAAATTAAGCTTCCTTATAGTGTGTAGTTGGTGCTTAATCTCTTATAGAGTCTATTTATATTCTTCTTTTACGTTAATAACCTGCTCCTAAATATTGTCTCTAATAGTACCCCCGTCTATAGGTATAAACACTCTATACTTCTGCAAGAAGTTATAGAAGTCTTATATAATATCCTTTCTTATAGGAGTTTATGTTTCCTTTATCTATTTAATAAAGTCCTCCTTTATACAATACTATAGCATAGTATTGTTATATTCGCTGTCTTTATAGTATACTATATAGTGTAATAAGAATCTATTTAGGTCCTATTGCTTAGCGGTTATAGGGCTAATGTCTCTATTCTATATCTCTAGGTTAATATTATTCTCGTACTTCTTTAGGTAGGTTAACGCTATAGTATCGCTAGAATCCATTCTATATAAGCGCATATAGTACCCCTATATAAGACTGTCTCTTCTATTTAAAAACCTAGCTACTCTATAGTTGACTATATATTTAACTACTAATTAGTATTAGTTATATAGGGTAACTTACCAATAATGACTACTTAAGTAGGTTATAGTGATGTTGGTTAATAAAGCTTATTTATTAGAAAGAGGGAAGGCGAGGAACTTAAGGCTCCTCGCTACGCTAGTGCCGCGGCAACACGTGATGGCAACTTGCCTTATTCCTAATACTTATCTACTATTACTAAGATCGCGTTATGCTCCTATTTAGTAATAGGATCTTTTAATTTTAGTAACTTAATAATAAAGTACTATAATATAACCTCCTATAGTCTCTTTAGTATTTTAATAGGTTATAGCCCTCTATAAGGCTTATATCTTATTAATTTATTCCTTTAACAATCTAGATACTCCTTTATTACTTTTTTAACTATATCCTAGATTCTATTAATAATATATTCTTTTTAAAGTCTTAACACTAAGCCTATTGCTCTATTATGCCCCTAAGTTATTCCCTTATAGAAATCTTCTATAAAATACTTTGCTATACTTTTTAGGATACACTTTGCTTTTTAATTCTTATATATATCCATTTATAGATCTTCTAGCTATATTTCTAGAATTCTTTATACCTAAAAGCTCTCTAGTGTCTTATAAACCCTTTCTAGTTCTCTATCCTTTTAAGTTGCTACTATTTTAAGGTAATTATACCTAATTAATCTATCCTCGTCTCTGTGTAGTATTGCTTTTAATAGTTTCTTATTATTCTATAGTTTAGCTTTTCTACTAAGTGCGTTTACTCTTATATTTTTAGTCCCTTTAGTATACAAAATCTTAAAATAGTATTCCGTAAGTATCTCTACCTATATAACCTATCTCTAATTAAGTTCTTTTATTATTAGAAACCCTATTAGGTTCTTATAATCCATCTTAACTATAAATAGTTTTTCTACGCCTTATAAGAATGCTCTCTATTTCTTTAATACTATAAATATACTTAACAACTCCTTATTATAGATGTTATAGTTTAACTCTAATAGTGTTATCTTTTAACTATAATATGCTACTAGATGCTATGTATTCCTATACTTCTATAATAAGTATACTCCTAGTATAAAGTTTAATATATTTATTTTTATAACCGTATCTAGTCCTAATTAATAGATCTTAAGTTTAGCTTCTAGGTAAATAACTCCTTAAGTTCCTTAAATAGCTTCCTTTACTTATCTCCTTATACCTATAATTCCTTTTTCTTTATAAGTCTGGTAAATAGTTTAATATTCTTTAACCACTATACTATAAACCTCCTATAGTAGTTGCAAAACTCTAAAAATAACCTTAACTACGTTATATTCTCTAGTTCTTACTAAGTTACTATAGCTTTAATCTTCTTTAGGTCTATATTAATATATCTTAATTTAATAATAAATTTAATAAAATTAGTCTTCCTTATAAAGAACTTATATTTCTTAATTATTACTAGCATCTATTCTTCTTAGTCTCTTTAAAACCTATTTAATATATTCTCTATATTCTTCCTTAGTTATTAAGTAGATAATAATATTGTTAAGGTATACTATAATAAACTTATTAAGGTATTCTCCTAATATACTATTAATTTATTTCTAAAATGTTACTAGTATATTTATTAATCTAAATTGTATAACTAATAGTTTATATAGTCCCTCCTTTAACCTAAAGGCTGCCTTTTATTTATTGCCTTCCTTAATTCTAATCTAATGGTATGCCTATCTTAGATCTATCTTTATAAAGATTTATATATTACCTATCCTATCTTAAATCTCGCTAATTAAGGGTAAAGGATACCTCTCCTTCTAAGTAATGCTATTTAACTATTTATAGTTAATGCATAACCTAAGTTTTCTATTCTTCTTTAGTATAAATAATACTAGATAATCTGCTAATAACTATAATAGTCTAATATATCCCTTTTATAAGTTCTCTTAGATAAACTCTTTAAGTGCTCTTAACTCCTCTTAGGTAAGCTTATAGGTTAGAAAGAACTTTAGACTTATTTCTAGTTTTAACTCTATTTTATAGTCCTATACTATATAATTTGCTAGCTTTTTACTTTCTAGGCTCCATAGTTTCTTGCTATACTTATAGTATCTCTTTAGTATATAACTTAAGCCTTGCTTAGTCTCCTTATATATTACTCCAACTTAATACTATACTAACTTAGTCTGTTATCGCGTTTTGCGTTATTAAGTATCCCTAATATTAATCTAGCCTATAATCCAATTAATTTTTAGATTGTATTTTTATAACTAAGGTATACCTAATACTACCTTATCCCGTCCTAATGGTAGGATATTAAAAGATATCTTAATTTATCTCCCTTTAATAGTTATCTAAATAGGTCCTATTTTAAGGTTAATAATCCCTCCTCTATAGGTTATTAGATTTCCTAAAATTATAACTAATAGGTAAGGTTATTCCTTCTATCTATAAGGTAATCCTATTCTTTTAACTACTACTAGTAAGATATAGTTTTGCATTGCTCTACTATCTATTAATACTTTAAACTATTAATCTTACTAATTAACTTATAAATTTAGGTATTATCCTTAAATTCCTTTAAGGGTCTAAGGCTTTACTACTAGCTCCCTCTAGTTTTATAGGCCTCTACTTTTCCTAACTATTAGCTACTTAATCCCTATATACTTAGCTCGTTCTTTAGCCAATACTTAGTTTGCTTTTTATCCTCCATATACTATAGATATATATTCTCTAAGCATTCCTACCACTATTATCTATTTAAGTATTCTTCTATAAGGAATCTTTTTAGTTAAAGTATTAAGTTTCCTAATTTCTAAACTTTTACTAGATACTAGCCGTATATATACTTAGCATTTCTATACTATTACTTATTTAGCGCCTAATATATCCTTATAGGGTACTTCCAATTCTTCTCTTTTAAATTCTTATGCATTTTATATATATTATCCACGCATACAATCTATAATAGCGTATAGTATACTAGGTGCTTTAGGTTAACTCTAGACTTATCTTTATCCTTAAGTTTAAACCTTTACCGTATTAATCTAAACATTATAACTTTATTTATAGGTACTGAAATGCGTCTCTTACTTCTCTAGTCCTCTAATTATTTCTCTAAATCCTTTAACGTTATAATTAAGGCTCCCTTAATATAAGTTATGGCCTTTTTTATAATAGGGTAGTTTTAGATAATTTGCTTATCCAACTATATATAAAAATCTTCCTACTTATCATTATATCGTTATCTATACCACTTTTAGTATAGCTATTAAAGTATATACAGCTTATACATAAGGAAGTATCTTCTTATTACTATATTGTAACAGCCCTTTATATATCGTTCCTTAAACCTAGTAGGGATTCCTAGACCCTCCTTATCTTCTAGTTTAGTAAGCTACTTAGCTCTTAGCGTGCCTGCCCTAAGCCTATTAGTAATTTTTATATAGGTGCTCTATCCCTTATATAACCTATTATACTAAATCTCTAGTTTAGTTTCTGTTCTTATTATATAAGGATTCTCTGTCTAAATTCCTCTATATTTTCTTTTGGTTTTTGCCTTATAAGTAAATCCTTAAAGTCTTTTTACTTCTTAATCTTAGTTTATTTAATAGTCCTTATTTATATTTAGAAATCTTAGTTTTATAGAAATCTTAATCCTAAGCTTGCTTCTTTCTTAAGCTTAGCTCTAGCCTTAGTCTAACTAAGCTTCTATAGTATTCTTATCTTATTTTAAGAGTCTTAAATCTTACTTATCTCGTTTTAAGAATATTATACCTTTAGGAAACTTTATCCGAAGCTTATTTATATATCGCTGAACTAAGCTATTACTTTACTCTATTAGTTGTTATCTATTATAGGTCCTTAAGCTTATCTTATCCCATCTTAGGAATTATAAGCGTCTCTTATCTTATCTTAAGAGTCTTAAGCCTGTAGCCTTTTACCTTTATTAAGTGCCGAAGTAGTTTGCTGTCCTACTTCTCTTACGTTTTATAAAGCGATAGACATTATATCTAGTGGGGTCTTAATCCCTACTAATGTTCCCTATTCTATAGTGGAATTATCCTTTACCTCTTTTATAACTTCTTTAAGGTCTATATACTCCTAATAAGCTGTTTTTATTACCTTATTATTACTAAATATTTCGCCTATATTAAATTTATCGTTCTTAATATCCGATCTACGAGATAGTTTATTAATTCCTTTAAATTTTAATAATTTTAGCTTCTATAGCTAATAGCTTACGCTATACTTAGCGTCTTTATAAATTTAGTATATATTATTATAATAAAACATAAAACTCTTAATTAAATATTCTTTAGTTCCTTATAGTATACTATTATCCCTCTATATATATATATATCTTCTACTAGTCTTATTCCTTTTACTATATAGTAACTCTAACTACTCTTACAATCTCTAATAAAATAATCCTATTTTCCGCAATTTATATAAGCCCCTTTTTTAACCCATTTTTCTTACTATAAAGTCCGCCTAAATGTCTTCTGCTACTAAGATCCCTGGTTTAGCCTTTACTCCTTAATTCTATAATTACTTAATCCTTAACCTCTAGGTTTCCATAGTTATTTTTTTTTCTATTTTTTTTAGTACTACTTAGGTTTATTAGCCTTACGCTATACTATAGTTTTTAATCTTAACTTTATTGTTATATACCCTACGCCTTATATAACTATAGAACTCTATTTTAACCCTTTTTAGTTTACTCTCTTTAGTAGATCCTATTATTAATCTTAATTACTTAATTAATTAATACCCTAAAAGTATCCGTATCTTCTATTAGAATAATTATATCCTAGACTTTTACCTTAAGTCCCTATTTATACTATGCTATAAACGCCTTATTATTTTATTTAACCTATATTACTAATATTTGAAACTATATTATATACTTAATTGCTAAAGTCTTTTATATTAGGTTTTAAAGTTTCTATTCCGCTATAGTAGTTACCTTTAGGTCTCTAAATATCTATATTAAGCGTTCTACAAACCCATTTTAACTTAAGAATATATATTATACCTCCTAGTTAGTAGTTGTTATACCGTATTCCTATACCTCTATAAGGTAAAGTTTAAACTACTTAAGTGCTCTTCCTATTAAGAATAGTTCTATATAAGCGACTTAATCTATAGGCGTTCCTAGTTTTACTCCTTCCTATATAACCTTAAAGTGTATTTATATAAAAAAATCCCTTAAGTTTTAACTTCTCCCCTAAAAATCGCTTAATTAAGGGTAACTTAACCTTAGCTACTCCAATTCCATTAATCCTTTCTTTAAGTATCCTATTATTATCTATTAATTAATTAACTATTTTCTATAGCTGTCTAACGGTAACTAGCTAAGAGTTAGTATCTGCTATACTGGTATTACTACCTAATCCTAATATGGTCGCTGCCGTTAACGCCGTTATAGCTACTGCTTTTAGTAGCATATTATTTAACTTTATTAATACTATAACCTTAGTAGTAAATATATAACGAAGCCTTATAGTAGGAACTATAGTAGACTTATTAATAGGCTAGGCATATAGGTAAATAAGAAGTTAACAACGTAATAATAACTAGTGGAGTAGTTACCTAATAGATTAACTCTAATTATATTCTAAGATTTACTATAAAGAAGAGAAACTATCTATAGAGACCGTGTGTCCTTAAATATATAACTCCTCCCTATAGTAAAGGGTTCAGTACGTTAGTACGTTAGTACGTTAGTACGTCGCATTCCTATATTCCTACGTTCTTACGTTCCGAACTTGTAACGTAACTAGCTACGTAACTCGGCTACCCTTTATCCTATAGCTCGATCGGTTCTAGTGCCTCCTATACTATCTTAACTAACTCGTTTATGTCTATTCTTAGTAGTCGTACTACTGCTAATATAAGGTCTATAATAATATAAGCTTAATAAAGAATAAAATTACGTCCTTTATAGTAATAGGATAAATATAGTTAACCTTTTAGAAGATAACTCCCCTACGGAACTCTATAGACTTTTACCTTTAAACTTTAAGAAGTTTATAAAGCTTAAAAAAGGACTTATTAATAAGGAACTCCGTAAGCTCCTCCCTAAAAGGTACTACGACTTTATTAATATATACTTATAAAAGGGCGCGGATATACTCCCCTTATATTAACCAGATAACTATACCATTAATATTAAATAAGGAAAAATGCTACCTTATAAGAGACCCTACTTAATATTTAAAGACGAACGTCTAGTTATAAAAAAGTATATTAACGAATACCTTAATAAAGGGTTTATTCGTCCTAGCATATCCCTAATAGCCGCCCCTATCCTTCTCGCTAAGAAGCTAGGAGGAGGTATTTAATTCTACACCAACTATAAAGGACTTAACGCTATTACGATTAAGAACCAACACCCTATACCGCTTATACGTAAGACCCCCAAGCGGCTTAGTTAAGCTAAAATCTATACTAAGCTTAATATTATCGCCGCCTTTAACTATCTCTAAATATAGGAAGGTAATAAATAGAAAACCGTATTTGTATTACGCTTTAGCCAATTTAAATATACTATTATACCCTTTAGTATATGCAATGGCCTAGGCGCCTTCTAAAGCTATATTAATAACGCCTTATAGGACTACCTTAGTAACTTCTGCTCTGCGTACCTAGACGATATACTTATCTATAGCAATAACCCTTCTAAGTATACTAAGCACGTTTAAAAGGTTCTAGAGCGCCTTAGGGACGTAAAACTCTATATTAATTTAAAGAAGTGCGAATTCTTAAATACAGAAGTAAAATACCTTAGACTAATTGTTACTATTAAAGGTGTCCGTATAAACCCCAAGAAGGTATATATAATTACTAAATAGTAAGCCCTTAACTACATTAAGGACGTATAAGCTTTTCTTAGATTCGCTAACTTCTATTAGAAATTTATATACAACTTCTTAGGTATAGTAGTACTACTTATAGCAATAATATAAATAAAGGGCCTTTTTATAAAAGGAAGGAAAATGTATTTACGCTTTACCTAGACGCCTAAATATAAGAAGGCGTTCTAAGACCTTAAAAATACTTTTACTAAAGCACCTATCCTAGCTTACTTTACACTAAGACGATAACTCTACCTTAAAACTAACTCCTTAGACTACGTTAGCGCAGGTATCCTCTTCTAGGTAGGTAACAACGGCCTCCTCTACCTAGTCGCATTCTACTCGTCTAAGCTTATACTATAAGAGTATAACTATAAGATCTATAATAAGGAACTTCTCGCAATTATGTAAGCGTTTAAGAAATTCTAACTAGAACTCTTCTTAGTTAAACCTAATTAGCTAACTAAAGTCCTTACGGATTATTGTAACCTTAAGTACTTTATAATTATAAAGTAACTAAACTAATACTAAGCACGCTAGAACGAGTTCCCCTCTAGTTTTAACTTTAAAATTGTATATAGATTAAAAGTATAAGGTACTAAACCTAATAGCCTAATACGCCGCTTATAAGACCTCCCTTAGTTAAAAGAAGATCCCTAAAATTAGTTCTAATAATAGAACAATCCTAAAAGTACGGAATTTGGCCTTAGGTATACTACCTATTATAAAGCTAATAATACCTTAGCTTTATACTATAGAACTAAAGTTACCTCCTAAAATTAACGAGCTTATTACTACGGCATATAACACCTCTGTTAACCTATTACTATATTAACTTATTGCCATAAAAACTGCTAGCGCCTATACAATACCTACTAACCTTTAAAGCCTAGGCTAGATTAATATAGTAGTCTTAAAAGTAAAAGAAAATAGACTCTATTATAGAGGTTGCCTATTTATCCCTAACCTAGATAACCTATAATGGCAACTAATCTAAATAGCCTACGACCTTAGGTTAAGCGGCTATTTAGGTAAAAGAGGAACCTATAAGCTTCTTAGCTAATACTACTTTTAGCCTAAAATAATAGACTTAGTTAAATACTTTATCGGTACCTACTACCGTTATAAGCGCGCTAAGGCCTTTAATATAAAGTACTAAGGTTTATTATACCCTCTATTAGTACCTATACGATAATAGGCAGATATTGCTATAGATTTTATTATTAATCTACCACCTTATAAACGACACGGCCTAGATAGACCATAGAAAGCAAAAGGACAGAAATAAACTATAAAAAGGACAGGGACAGGCGTTAGGATTATTTAGGATTTTATTCCAATTTTTTCTATTATTTTCCTATCGTTTTCTCACTACCTAATAGTTGTTAGCAACCTAGTATCTTACGAGGAAGCTGTAAATCCCTAGTTTAGGGATTTATAAACTACTAGGACATAGCTACTAGTACATGTTAAGCTGCCTAGAAAGGATTCATGTATATAGAACTATAGCGCCATAGCCTAAAGGCTGCATGCGCAGTATTGTACGTAGTATAATACAACGGATATAAAAAAATAAAAATAAAAATAAAAACGACACGGCCGTACTTATAAGAATATCCTTATAAGAATATACCGACTTATAAAAGAGCGCCACTATATCCCAACTAAAGGCATAGTCGTTAGCGATATTACTAACGCCTTTTTTTACGAAGTTTACCAATTATATAGGTTACCTAACTTAATTATGTCCGACTAAGGTATATAGTTTAACTCTAATATATAGAGACGAATCTGTTAACGCCTTAATATCTCCGTTAAGATATCTATATCCTTTTATTATAAAACTGCTTAGTAACTAGAAAACGTAAATATTAGTATAAAAGCGTACCTATAACAGGTAGTTGCCTATAGTTAAGATAACTAGGTAGATTACCTTCTACTAGGTAAATTTATAGCGAATAACTACGTCTTAACCACTATAGGACTTACCCCGTTCTTCGCGAATAAGGGTTATTACTCCTAATCCGGCATAGAGCTACCAGAACCTATTAATAAGAAACGGCTATATAGAAAACGCCTTAAGATACTACTTGCCGACTAAGCTCGGACCCCTAGAACTCGGCCAACCCTGAACTCGGCCACCTAACCAAAACCGAACCACCAATTTGTAGACCTATTTTCTCCACAACGAATCCGTTAATATAGACCAAAATATACAGAACTTATAAATGGCTACTGTAGATTTTAAATCTGGTATTTATAAGTCTGCGCGAAAAGCCATGTTTGTATATAATGTCCCTTTGTTAATTTTAAGCGATTAATTAAGTAGTACGCTACTAGGGCAATTTATACACTAATATAAATAGCAATTAACTCCTATATAGGAAACTTTGTTTACCAATTAGGTACTTAAATAGGACCTATAAAGTTTTACTTGCTTATATATATAGTTATAGAAAAATAGTAACCTAAACCTTTAATTAAAATAGCAATATTAAGCCCCCTTGTAAAATATAGGAAATTAGCTATTTTAAATAAAATTTTTATATAAAATTTTTATTTACTAAGTTAATAGAAAGTATGTAAATTAATATGGCACAACTAAAGTAAATTAAAAAATTCTATAACCTTTATAAAAAGGTATAAAGGAAGGCTAATATATAAGTAAAAAATACCTAAATTTTGAATAAATTCAAAGCTATATTAAGTGCATATATAAACTAAATTACTATAAGAGATACCTTTAAAATAAAGACTTTTATATAGCTACTAAATAATTATAAATAGGTATTTATTATAGAGATAATATCTACCCTTGATTAATTAATTAAACTTCTTATAATTTTTAANGTAAAACACTTTCAATTAATATAATTCTACTAAGNAAAAACACTCTATTAAGTATATATAATATTATAAAATAGTTAAAATATATATATTATATTATATTTGACTAATTTACTAATATTTTCTTACCTAAAACTAATTATTTAGTAATAAAGCTTAATTATTATTTTTAAATAGCTATATAAGCCACTATATAATTAAGTTTTTATTAAAATATATATAATATANNNNANAACTTANTTTTCTACTACTTTATTTAATATAATAACCCTTAAATCTATTATATTTTTNNTTTATANAATTAAAANATTAGGACTAAATTATAGAGCTTATATTTCTTAATAATATAACTTAAATTAAAGGGTACTACTTTACTAAGTATAACCATAAAGCCTAAAAAGAAGGCCTCTTAGCAAAAATAGTTAAATTTAGGTAGTATACTTTTAGTATTTATCTATAAAATCTGTATAAGGGCTTTAAGTCTTTATAGGTTAAAAATAAGGCTTTAATAGAGGCTTTAAGCTTTAAATAAGCTAATAGTAATTGGTTTAATATTATAGACACTTTAAAAAAGCCTTCTAATATATATTAGATAATTTATAGCCTTTATAACGAGTATATACTTAATTAAAAGACTTAGTTACTTTTATAAAAAGGAAGTCAACATCTTAAGCAGCTTACTGTAGAGGCTATATATGTCGGGAATAAGGCAAGCGGTTGTTACGTAACGCCGCGGCACTAGCGTAGCGAGGAGTCTTAGGCTCCTCGCCCTTCCTTATTCCAAATGAATAAGCTTTATTAACTAATATCACTATAACCTACTCGAGTAGTCGTTATTGGTAAGTCACCCTATATAACTAACACTAATTAGTAGTTAAATATATAGTTAACTATAGAGCAGGTAGGTTTTTAAATAGAAGAGATAGTCTTATATAGGGGTGCTATATACGCTTATATAGAATGGATCCCGGCAATACTATGCTATCTTAGACTTGCGGAAAACTAGTAATAGAAGTGTTACTAAGTACTAGGAGATACTAAGTTGCGTCTATTACGTAGAACAACCACGTTTATAAAGATTTGGTTAAGTACTTTAGGTTAAAAGTGTTACTAAACCTAAGGTCTTAAGTTAACGTCCGAAACGCGTTAACTACATCTTAAATTGCCTACTTTTTAACAGTAAACCTATGAGATTTTATAAAACCGAAATTCTATCTACCTTCGATGTATAACACCCCATTAATTCTACTTCTATAAAATTAATAACTATTATAGTATTAACCTATCTAAAGAAGTACGAGAATAATATTAACCCAG
Organism: Cenococcum geophilum 1.58; assembly: GCF_001692895.1. Lineage (NCBI taxonomy): Eukaryota > Fungi > Ascomycota > Dothideomycetes > Gloniales > Gloniaceae > Cenococcum > Cenococcum geophilum. The sequence goes on along the minus strand of NW_027137582.1, from coordinate 259,704 downwards.
ACATGTAGGACAGAGCTATAATTAACTTTGTAAACGCTAAGCAATAGAACCTAAACGGATTCCTATTATACCGTATAATATACTATAAAGATAGCGAATATAACGATATTATACTATAGTATTGTATAAAGGAGGACTTTATTAGATGGATAAAAGAAACGTAGGTTTCTATAAGTAAGGATATTATACGGGACTTCTGTAACTTCCTTCGGAAGTATAGAGTGTTTATCCCTATAGATGGGGGGGGGGGTTATTAGAGATAATATTGAGGAGCATATTATTAACGTAAAAAAAGAGCATAAATGGACTCTATAAGAGATTAAGCATTAACTACGCACTATAAAGAAGCTTGACTTATAATGGAATCCAAGTAATATACCACCAGAGACGTATTCTAATTTCATTACTTTAGGTATAAGTTCTAACGTTCTATATCTATTGCCTCCACCTCTGTCTTTAGTTCTCTAGTATCCACTAATTTAACCTATAATTTTAACTACTACCCCTTAACCTAAGTAAGCGTAAGATCCCCTTACTTCGCAGTCTAATAACCTTTAAACTCTACCATAGTAGAATTAGGTACCACGCCCTATTCTATTAAGCTCTACGTCCCTATTATAGCCTGTAATATAACTCCCACCTCCTTTATCTTAATTTCAAATCAAAGGTAGTTTAAAACTACTTATAGAGCTTACGAAGCTCTATTTAGATTAGGAGAAAAAGTTTAGTAGGAAATTATATAATGTTCTTAATTCGAAACTATATATCTTCTATAACTGTTGCTAAAAGGTAGAAATAGAGTCTAATTAATACTATAATGCCTATTCCGTTATGCTTGAGGGCTAAGCTAGTACCTTCTATTATAATTGTTTAGTAGGAAAAGGATATAATTTTAACCGCATAATATATAAGTTAAGATACTACTTTAAAATAGAAGAGAATAAGTAGTAGTATATATTAGAATAGAGAGAGACTACCTTTTTAAGGATTATTGCTATAAACCCAGGTGTCCCTTAGCTTAATTATCTTTAAAAGCTCTTTAATTAACTTTAGATAATTTAGCGTGGTTTATCCGAATTATATTAAGAGGATTTTAGCCTATATAATTAAGTTATTAGCGTATACTAAGGCGTTAAAGAATACAACCTTACTCTTTTTAATCCTATAAATACTTATAAAGGAGTATATACTTAATTAAGATCTTCTATTAGCACCGCTCTACGCTCTTAAAAAGTATAGCAATTTAACGCCTAACTCTAACCTACTTTAATTAACCCGCCTAACTAATACGATTATAACTGGACTAATTAAATATATAGTGGCTAGGGTAAATAATATAGTAAAGGGTATAATTAATAACTATAAGGTAAAGGTGGAGGTCCTTATAGAGGTTTATTTTAAAGTAATTGCTAGAAGAAGTACTACGTTTATAAGAAACCGAATTGCTAGTTAACTAGGTATTCTCTTAATAAATAAAAGGAGGTATATAATAAGTTTCGCTAAAATATAAGAAACGTTAAAAATTATAAGGTTACTATAGCTTACTTTTAAAGCTTCCTAGTTTAATAGAAAGGCGTAGAAGATCTTAAGGGTGAGGTTAATAAGGCTAAACAGCTCCTTATAAATATAGAAATTAAGGACTACTTATCTAACTAATACTTTACTAAATATGGTAAGGTAAATAGTATATAAACCGTTACTATTCTTAATAACCAATCTACGCTCTACTCTATTACGAAGTTAGATATCTTTAATAAGCTATAGGAGAGTTTTATATTCTCCTTTAATAACAGATACTCGGCGAACGTCTTCTATAGTATTATGCTAGACACTAGAGCCGCAGGAGTATTTACAGTAAAAGAACCTTAAGTTTAAGCCCTTTAGCAGCTTAATAGCTCTATTTAGATTAACTATTTAACGGTAGGCTAACACACAATTTGTTTTAGTAAGGGTACTATAATCTTTCTTAGCATAATTAGGGTCTGAACCCCCTTAGGGTGCATTACTTTCTATATTATTCCCATAAATACCCTATTTTTATTTTGCATTAGAGATATAGATAAATTAGGTATTAAGCTTAATAACCTTAAGAATATACTTATTTAGGGAGATAATCGGGTGCCTGTTATACGTAAGTAGGGTTACCCCTAGTTGCTCCTTTATTAACTAGAAAAGAGTATTGCTTAGAGCTATTTAACTAAGTTAGAGTTATATTAACTACACCGTTATTTTAGCTACCCCTCTATTTACTAATTACTTAGGGTTCTTTAGCGAGTAGGCTATAAAGTTAAGGTTAAGGTAATTAAGCACCTTATAAAGTACTGCTATTACTACTAAATAAACTAGAAGTCCCCTGGCCGATTTAAGTTTACCCTTAAAAATAACTATAACTTTAACTTTTATATTATTATTAACGTTATATACCTTAGCGGTAAGCCAGTACTCTAAGTTATTAACTTCTTAACCTTCTTCTAAGCCGCACGTTTTTTAAAGGATATATTAGCTAGAAACGTATAGGATACCCTATAATTATACTAGATTAATATCTACTTAGGACCCCTTAATTAAATCGTCTATAATATAGGAAAGAACTTCTTATTTATAGAGTTTTAATAATAAATAAAGGTAATGGTAATTAAGGTTAAGGAAGTCCCTATTAAGGCATATAATAGTATTAGAAAAGTAGAATAATATTATACGCCATTACGCCGCATATATAAGATTATCTCTTTAGAACTAGAAGATATTAGTAAAGAACTTATCTTATAAATAGCTGTTAAAGCCATTAATAATTCCGCTAGCCTAGATAGACTTACACCTATATTACTTATCTTTAGCGCCTACCCTTAAATAACTAATAATTCTTTACTATTTTCCTTTATTATATAATAAGCTAAGGCTATTTATAAGGCAATAAAGGAGGTGTAATATCTCTACGCTATACGCTAGGTTAACGACGTATTAGGAATAAGAAATGGCCTAAATACCTTAACTACGCTTAATCTACTACTCTAGTCTAAGGTACGCGTATAGCGTAAAAAGGGAGGGTAGTTAGGCCTATATTAACTTATTATAATTAATAGTTAAACTTATACTATTTAGATGCCTTATAGACCTACTTAATTCCATTTAACTATTATTAAGCCTTACTATAAAGATAATAGTTCTAAGCCTTTGCAGGATACTATAGAAAATACCCTAAAGGAGAACTATAATTAATGTGCCTTAGAAGGCGACTATAATCCTAATATAATTATAGTAGATATACCGCAACTATAATGCGGTAGAGGTTGCCTAAAGGGATTATAAAATTGCTAACATTTTATTAATTTTAAAGAGTAATTTATTGCTGCTATTAAGAATAGAGTTAAGCTATTAATGGCCTTTATAATAGCTAAGGAGAAGGCTAACTTTAAACTTATAAAACAGCTCTAAAAGGAAGGTTATATTATAACTTTAGGAGCTCCTTTCTAAGTATCTAATAAGCAGAAAATTAATAGTCTTATTATAAGAGGAGTCTTTAAATTTAAGAAGTATAAGCCTACTAAGTTTAATAGAGTTCGCATCTTTAAGTTAAAAATAGTTAACGAGATTAAGGGTAAAGCTACTAACGCCCTATTTAAGAAATTAAGGCTTATTATCTAAGGTTATAATAATAATAGTAAGGAGGTAATTCTTACGCAATCTCCTATAATTTAATAAGCTAGTTAGCGAGTTATTATTACGCTAGCTCCCTCCTTAATAAAAAAATAAAATAGCGGTTTATTTATAAGATATTACTTAAGCCTATATCTAATTAGAGATATACCTTTAGCGCTTAATATTAGCATACCTTTTAGAGTAAATTTGCTACTAGTATCCTAAAGATATAATTATAGTTGTGTTTAAGCCATTGTATAGAATCGTAGAGGTAGGAATTTACTAGTAGGCTACCTATAGCAAGCACTATAAAGAGAAGCTTTTAATAACTACTTTTATATTTAACCTCTACTTTCTTATTATAACTACGGGAGCTCTATTTAGAATTATTGGCATATAAACTAATAATATAATTATCTTAGAAGATAACTAGTTTTTAGCTCTTAAAGAAAATAAGCTAATAAAGGTAAATCTTATAGCAAAGCTAAAGGAAAAGCTTAATTTAATAACACTATTACTCTTTAATAGATATATCCTCTCCCTAAATAAGGATTCTATTACTTTACGCTAGAAGGGTTAAGGNAAGAAGATTAATNTTATTAANNTTAATTCNNTAAAGTAAGNATANNTAGAGTAACGCGCTTNNGNAGCTTATATTACTTCTATCTATTAACCTAAGGCTTTATTTAATCTCTCTGTTGCTACTTAATACTAGGAACTAACTAAGGATAATATTCTTATTTTAAATAAGCGTCTTTCCTAATAAATAAACCATCTTAATTAGGGACTACTTTACGTATCTATTAATCTTCCTACTACTAAGCTCTTTATATTTGTTAATAAATCGTTTATAAATAATAAAGATTTTAGCTCCTAGCTAGGATATAAGATTATTATTATAAATAAATCTACTAGAGAGAATAACTTTATAATTTACGGCAATTTTATCTATTAGAGCTTAACTAAGAGTAAACATATTACTTAAAGCGTTTTAGTGTTAGAGATATATAAAATAGTTAGCGGAGTTAATATAGCAATTATAATTAGAACTACCCTAAAGATAATTATAAATTAACTTAAACTTCCCGTTATCCCTATAATTATATACACTAACTTATATTCCCTTTATAAGTATTTAATTAAGCTTGGTACTATAAAGGAAAAGCGCCTTATAATTAATATTATAGCACTTTAGTAATCCTCTAAGTGTTAAAAACTCTTTAAGATTTAATAGATTAATAGCTAAAATAACCAAGTAGATATAATAATAAAGGCAAACCTAAACAAGGTACTAGAGACGTTTATTAATATAAATACTCTATATATATAAGTTAAAGGTTAGGTTAAAAGGGAGTTTTTAAAAATTTCTTAGTTATATAAGGTTTTAAGATATCTAGGAACTTTAACCGGCAGTTAAAGTTATCTAATTAGTTAGATTCTTTTACTAAGACTTTTTTAGAGGGAGGAGTATAATATTCTATAGACCCTAACTATAACTAGCTAATTAGGATTTTCTATCCCTAGGATAAAAAATCGTTATTAGCTTACTTATAACTAGCGCCTTAGCGGCCCTAATATAATATCCACCCATAACTTTAAGCAAGAAAAGCACTATATGCTAAGAGGTAAATTTTAGGATAGCGAGATTTATATTATAATAGCAATAGTAAGTAAAAAGGATTAATATTTGTTACGCTAGTTAAGCAGTATTTATATATAGATAGTAACTATAAAAAAAGAGTTACTAGTATTAGGAATAAGGTAAGCGGTTGTTATATAACGCCGCGGCACTAGCGTAGCAAGGAGTCTTAGGCTCCTTGCCCTTCCTTATTCTAAATAAATAAGCTTTATTAACCAATATCACTGTAACCTACTCAAGTAGTCGTTATTAGTAAGTTACCCTATATGACCAACAATAGATATTATAGTTTAACTCTAGTAGCGTTATCTTCCGACTATAGTATACTACTAGGTGCTATCTATCTAGATACTTTTATATAAAGTATACCCCTAGTATAAAGTCTAATGCATCTATTTCTATAACTATCTCTAGTCCTAGTTAATAGATTTTAAGAATTGGATTCTAGGTAAACAATCTCTTAACTTCTTTAAATAGTTCTTATTATTTCTTTCCCTATACCTATAGTTCTTCTTTCTTTATTAACCGCGTAAATGGCTTAATATTCTTTAACTATTATACTATAAACCTTTTACAGTAATTACAAAACCCTAAAAATAATCTCAACTATATAATATTCTTTAGTTCTTACTAATTTACTATAGCCTTAATCTTCTTTAAATCTATACTAAGTTGGCCTAGTTTAATAATAAATTTAATAAAATTGGTCTTCCTAGTAAAGAACTCGCATTTCTTAATTGCTACTAGCATTTTTTTTATAGCCTCTTTAAGACCTATTTAATATATTCTCTATATTCTTCCTTAATTATTAAGTAGATAATAATATTATTAAGATATACTATAATAAATTTATCTAAGTATTCTCCTAATATATTGTTAATTCGCTTTTAAAACGTCGCTAGTACATTTATAAGCCTAAATTATATAACTAATAGTTTATATAGTCCTTCCTTTAACCTAAAGGCTGCCTTTTATTTATTACCTTCCTTAATCCTAATCTAATAGTACGCCTATTTTAGATCTATCTTTATAAAGATTTACATATTACTAATCCTATCTTAGATTTTGCTAATTAAGGGTAAAGAATACCTATTCTTTTTAGTAATGTTATTTAGCTATCTATAGTTAATATATAGCCTTAGTTTACCATTCTTCTTTAGTATAAATAGTACTGGATAACCCGCTAATAACTGTAATAGTCTAATATATCCCTTTTATAAGTTTTCCTAGATAAACTCTTTTAATACTTTTATCAGATAATCTGTATTCTCTAGAGGCGTAGACCGTGCACGAGTCACGTGCACGAGTCACGTGCATTGTAAACCTCTTCATCTAAGCCCGAGGGCCCTAGGTCCAACATCAATCAACCTCAAGACAAGATCATTAATAAATCAACCCATTTCATCAATGAACAGCTCAATACGAGTTACGTGACAGTTATAAGCCCAGTCCGCCAACCCAAGAAGCTATTCAGCTAATACTCAATTATTTAAAGAGATTTTACCTTATCGTCAGACTCTAACACCTTATCGTCCTTATCATCTTAGGACGCAGACTCTGACAGAAATCCTACCTTAATTGTCACAGGACGAGATTCCATAAGATTCTACAAGATTCCACCTTAATTATTATAGGACAATCCTAACGACAAAATCCATCTTAATTCCCATCTGCCTATTAGTTAAATAACTCCACTAAGGTTGAGGTCGTCTACCACAATCATCCTTAATAAGCCAGAAGACTGGGAGTAATAGATCTAGCAACTATAAGCCCTTATAGACAAATAAATTTGGGCCTATATTAACCTAGACAATATAGTACCTTAATAAGGTCTACTATAAGAACCAGCCTATCTAGAAGTTATAGATTTTAATAAGAATGCAACCTTATATATATAGCTCTCGATAAATTAACAGAGGGCGTACGAGAATAGTAGACGATACTATAACTAAGATATAAAGTACTTCCTAAAATAGGAAGAGCATCTGCAATAGATACGCACCTAGATCACGTCCATAGTATTAATTTAGAAGAAGCTACTGCTTAACCCTTTCTTAACAGTTAAAGAATAGCTATCTTAACTAAAGGAGAACACTAAACCTACCTTATTGTTTATTAGAAAGAAGGTATAACACTAGTATATAGAAGCTCTTAAGGGGTTTAAATAGTTATTAAAATTAAACTAATGGCTAGATTAATGGGAACACGTAATAGTACTAAAAGAGAAGTATAAGATCCCTTAAATATTAGAAGGAATCTAGCTTCAAAATTTAGCAGACGTTATTTAACCTTTTAGCGACACCTACTATATAAAGTACACTACCGAGTTAAATAACCCTTAGAAGTTAAGATCTTCCGAATACTATAGAGTAGTAAAGGAGCTATAAAAAGGACTTATAAGACCCTTAAAGAAAGCTAATACTACTATAAGGGGGAGTACCTTTAATGCAGACTTCGTAGAGTAAGCTATTAAGAATTACTCTAATACTACTAAAGGTTTATAAAGAGGAAGAGCCTTAGTATATAATAGACGCTTAAAGAGAGCCAGGACACTAGTAAATAAGGAGACGTCCTATAAGAAGCTAACGCCTAAGTGCTTAGCGTGCGGAATACGAGGTCACTCCCTTAAGGACTATTAGTGTTTATTTAAAGATAAGAGACCTATAGGAGTTATAATAGGAGATGCTCGCATTAAAAGGGCACTAAAGAAGGTAGAAAAGAATAAAAATCTTACTAACTAAGTTGCGAAGATCAGACTTAAAGAATAGAAAGATAAGGCTTAATAATAATAGGACAAGAGCTAGGAGATAGTTAAGATTAAGGGAGAAGCTAATGCGATATTCCTAGAATTATATTACACCAGTTAACTCTATCTACTAAAGCTATTAACTATTCTTAACTTAGGAACCACTCTCTATATCTTTAATAACCTTTCTTATTTCTATAACTTTAGGAAAGCTCTAAGATATAAATACGTTATCGCCAGTAGCTTAGAAGTGCCTATACTAGGCTACGGCAATATCACCGTCTAAGTTATAAAACTAGACAAGAGTAAGAGAAACCTACGTCTTAAGGACGCTGCCTTTTATATGGACTTTAATATAAATCTAATGTTATTCCGTCTACTTTAAAAATAAGGGTACTACTAGGATAATAAAGGAGATAATAATCTTCTAGTTTAAAAGAATAATATAATCCTATATTAAATAGAAGAACGTTATAGATAACAAACTATTAAATACGTTTAATTAGGAAACTTAAAATCTATATTTAATATTAACCGTTTAACGCGCCGTTAACGAAAGCGGATATTATTAAGAGATGTTTATCTAGATTTAAAAGGTAATACACGCCTATAGTATCTGCGTCTAGGTTATCCAGGACCTATAAGCCTTTATTATTTAGGTCTTAACGCCCTAGGAGTTAAGCTTTAAGGCCTAAAGATAACGGAATATTAATATTGCAGTCTCGCCAAAATTAAGCGTTAGGTCTTAAGAAGGTTCTTAAAATAAAAAATTAATAAACCCTATCTTAACCTTTATATTAACTAGACTAACCTTAAGAAAGCACATACTGGATTTATACGAGTTATGCTTATCCACAACACCTTCTTAGGAAGATCCTTCCCGTATTTTATAATAACGCATAGTAAGGAGAAGGAGACACTATAAGTACTTAAAGATTTTATCTAATGGATTCATCTAAGGTATAACCTTAAAGTTAACACTATTAGATTAGACAACGAGCTAGGGAGAAGGAGAACCCTTAAATAGCTACGGACGTAAGGGATTATATTTAAGCCTTTGGCGCTATATACCTAAGTATAGAATAGTACCGCCAAACGCTTAGGGGGTATAATTATTAAGAGAGCACGTATAATAAGAATTGCTGCTAATTTACCACACGACCTATAAAACAAGATAGTTAACTATATAGTCTACCTTTGAGATCGAACGCCACGGGAAAGCTTTAGTTGGAAATCGTTATATAAGAGGTTCTATACCTTCCTAGCTAATAGGAGATTAAGAAAGCCGTAACTAGCGCACCTAAAAGCCTACGGCTATAGAGTGTATGTAATAACGTCGGACGCCTAGCTAAAGAAGAAAAGGCTAAGCAAGCTAGATCCGCGAGCCTATATTGGCTACCTTGTTAGCTATAACTCTACCAATATCTATAGGATCTAGATCCTATATAAAGGTATTGTTATCTCTATAAGGGACATTATCTTTAATAAAAAGACGTTCTTTAACGGCAAGTAAACGGATATCTTAAAGGACCTACACGCTAAATTAGATATATTAATTAAGAAGATTTAACTCCCTAATACCCTAACTAAGAATAAGGTTCTTTTAGAAGATAATAAAGAAATATTTAAACCGTTAATTTAAGAGGAAGACGATGACATTAAAAATAAACCAGTTTAAACCTTTAATAAGTTAGCAGATCTTAACCTAGCAAGAGCTCTTAAAGATATATATCGTACGCCACCTCTAACAGAAGAAGATAAAGAATCTCTATACGCCTTCTACGTTAAGTACCCTATAAGATTAGATATACCAAATTAGGACATTATCCAACAAAAAGGAGACGGGTTTAACACTTAGGGGGTATTTAACAACTTGGTTAAAGACTTATTTAAGGAAGCCTATAATAATAGGTTTAAAGACTTTATTACTAAAAGGATCACTTTAGCCTATTACGGCGCCTTCTTAACAGGACGGAAGTTTAACCTTAATAGTCAACTTAACGATAGTAAGCTAAAATTAGGCAGAATACGCGATGTCAGATTATATAGGAAGAACTTACCTCCGCCACCTTAGTTAATCCACAACCTTAATACGTATCCTCTTTAAGATTAGTTCTAAAAAGCTTAATAAGTCTACCTCTAATCTTATTATTAAATAAAGTCGTTTTAAGAAACAGATAAGAAGCACGTAAAGGAATAGTAGGTCCTTAGCTTAATATAGGTGTTTGTCTACAAGATAAACAAGCACGGGTTTCTCCAGAAATGTAAGGCACGCTTAGTAGTCTGCGGAAATTAATAGGCCCCAGGAGACCTACCTATAAGAGCTATTATATTAGCTAGTACGACCTTCTAAACCCTTGTGGCGATTACCGCGAAATTTAACCTAGAGACGACACAGATAGATGTAGTCAATACGTTTATCCATTGCGATCTTAATAAGGTCGTCTATATAAAGCTACCGCTAGGGTTTAATAAAAGAAAAACAGACAAAGTACTGCGCTTAAGAAAAGCCCTATACGGACTATAACGATTACCACTATTATAGTAGAAGAACCTCACGAGCTCGTTAAACGAATTGGGTTTTAAAGAGGTACCTTAGGAGCCATATATTATGCTAAAAGGTAGAATAGTCGTCTTCTTCTATGTTAACGATATTGTCTTCTACTACTAAAAGATAGATAAGAAGAAAGCTTAAGAAGCAATTAAGGAGCTAAGTAAGGAATACTAGATAAGTACCCTTAGCGAGCTAAAATAGTTCCTAGGAATCTATATGCTACATAATTATAGCTAGAAGCTCCTATGGCTATCCTAGGAAGCCTATATTAAAAAGATAGCTAACTAGTATAAGATAGATCTTAGAGGGCGTCTTCTAGATACTCCTATGGCAGAATCGGAACTCCTTCCTACTAATTACCGTATAATCCGTCTAACGCGTCTATCCCCTAATATAGACCTATTAGTCCGTCCTATATCCCTACTAGCCTCTACAATGCTATATTAAAGAAAATTGGGTTTAGTACTCTATATAGCTACTATAACGCGTCCGGATATTACCTTCGCAGTATAATAGCTAGTAAGGTTTAATTAGAACCTAAGCTAAGAGCATTATTAAGCGGTAGATAGAGTTATCTAGTACCTATATAGCACGAGAAGCAAAGCAATCTGCTATAGAGGAGATAAGGAAGGAATAAATAGTAGAGGGAGAGATAAAGAAATATATAATAAAGGACGAGATAATAAAAGAGACAGTAAAAGCGAAGCGCAATTATTTATCTATACCAGCAATGCATTATTCGCAAACAACTCCGTTAATAGAAAGAGCTTATAAGGATATATTATAAAGCTATTTAGAGGACTAATCGCATGAAGAGCAAACAAGTAGGGTATGGTTACGACGTTAAGCATAGAAGCTAAGTTATTAGCCCTATTATAGACAGTAAAGGAAGCTATCTTTATTAGTAGGCTATTTAAAGTAATAATATTAAGGCTAAACGAGCCCTTAATTATTAAATGCGATAATACCTAGACGCTCTAACTAATTATAGAAAATACGGTAAAGCTAATTATAAAGCTCTAACACGTTAACATCTATTAATACTAGCTATGTTAGGAATACGCAATAAGATAAGTATAATTTTAATAGACAGTAATAAAGGAGATAATCGCTAATAGACTTATAAAGGCCCTACCTAAGTAGAGGTTTTAAAGCTTTGTTAATATAATCAGAATAGTAGATATTAAGGAGCAGCTAAATAAGGAGAAGTAACTAGAGGACCTAAGGGATAGTATTAGAGTAAGACGGAAGGATTTAAATAAGATTAGAGTTTAATTAACGCATTAATAAGCACGAGAAGGGTTGTTAAGGCGCTAGCTATAAGCGAGCTAATAGCAATTTTCTATCTCGGGGATGGAAAATCCTAATTAGTTAGCAGAAGTTGGCAGAATGTGGTAGGAAAGTGGTTAACTTTAACCTTAAAGAGCTTAAAGCTAAGGGGGTGTATTAGATAATCTATATTCTCTAGAGGCGTAGACCGTGCACAAGTTACGTGCATAAGTCACGTGCATTATAAACCTCTTCATCTGAGCCTAAGGGCCCTAGGTCCAATATTAATTAACCTTAAGACAAGATCATTAATAAATTAACCCATTTTATTAATGAACAGCTTAATACGAGTTACGTAACAGCTTTACCCTCTTCTTTAGTAAGCTTATAGATTAGAAAAAACTTTAGACTTATTTCTAGTTCTAATTCTATCTTATAGTCCTATACTATATACTCTAATAGCTTTTTACTTTTTAGTAACTATAGTTTCTTGCTATATTTATAGTATCTCTTTAGTATATAGCCTAACCCTTTCTTAGTTTCTTCGTAGGTCGCTCCTACTTAGTACTATACTAACTTGGCTTATTATTATATCTTATGGCGTTAAGTATCTTTAATATTAACCTAACCTATAACCTAATTAATCTTTAGATTATATTCCTATAACTAAGGCATTCCTAGTACTACCTTATTATTTCCTAATAGTAATATGTTAAAAGACATCTTTACTTATTTTCCTTTAATGGTTAACTAAATAGGTCATATTTTAAGGTTAATAATGCCTCCTCTATAGGCTATTAGATCCCCTAAAATTGTTACTAATAGGTAAAGATATTCTTTCTTCCTATATAGTAACCCTATTTTTTTTAACTACTGCTAGTAAAATATGGTTTCTTATTGCTTTACTATCTATTAGTGCCTTAAACTATTAATCTTACTACTTAACTCGTAAATTTAGGTGTTGACCTTAAATTCCTTTAAGGGTTTAAGGCTTTACTACTAGTTCCCTCTAGTTTTATAGGCCTCTACTTTTCCTAACTATTAGCTACTAGATTCTATTTATACTTAGTTTAACTTTAGCTAATACTTAGTTCGCTTTTTATCTTTAATATACTATAAATAGGTGTTTTCTAAATATTTCTACCATTATTGTCTATCTAGGTATTTTTCTATAAGGAATCTTTCTGGTTAAAGCATTAAGTCCCTTTATTCTTAAACTTCTATAGGGTGCTAATTATATATATACTTAGTGTTTTAATATTTCGCCTTATCTGTTAACTAGTATATTCTTACTAGGTATTTCTAGTTTTTATCTTTAGGTGCTCTATATATATTATATATATTATCTATATACGCGATCTATGCCAATATATAGTATGCTTAGTGTCTTAAGTTAACTCTTAACTCGTCTTTATTCTTAAGTTTAAACCTTTTTTATATTAATCTAAGCGTTATAACTTTATTTATAGGTATTAAGATTCGCCTTTTACTTCTCTAGTCCTCTAATTGCTTCTCTAAATCCTTTAATATTATAATTAAAGCTCCCTTAATATAAGTTATCGCCTTTTTTATAATTAGGTAGTTTTAGATAACTTTTTTGTCTAACTATATATAGAAATCTTCCTACTTGTCATTATGTTGCTGTCTATACTACTTTTAGTATAGCCCTTTAAGTATATACGGCGTATCCGTTAAGAAGTATCTACTTATTACTATATTATAATAGCCCTTTATATATCGTTTTTTAAATCTAATAGAAATCCCTAAATCCTCTTCTTATTCCAGTTTAGTAAGCCACTTAGCTCTTAGTATACCCACTCTTAGCCTATTAGTAATTTTTCGTATAGGTGCCCTATCCCTTATACGTCCTATTATACTAGATCTCTTATCTAGTTTCTATTCTTGCTATAAAGTAATTCTTACTCTAAATTCCTCTATAGTTTCTTTCCTTTCGCGTCTTATAAGTAGATCTTTAAAGTCTTCTTACTTCCTAATCTCTGTATTAAGCTTTTAATCTTTAGGCTAAATACTTTATTTACCTAGTAAGTCTTCTAAGTCTATATATCTATCTCCTAGTCTAACTACTATTTATACTATAGATTCTCTAATCTATAAAGAAGCCTCTTACCTCTTATTTATAGGTGTTTTTATTTATACTCTAAATTCCTAACCCCTTGGATTCTTTAATCCTAAGCTTACTTCTAACTTAAGCTTAGCTCCTGCCTTAGTTTAACTAGGCGTCTTTAGTGTTCTTATCTTGTCTTAAGAGTTTTATGCCTATGGGAAACTCTATCCCAAGCTTATTTATATATTCCTAAACTAAGCTACTACCCTACTCTATTAGTTTTTATTTATTATAGGTCCTTAAGTATACCTTATCTCATTTTAAGAATTTTAGTTATCTCTTATCTCGTCTTAAAAATCTTAAGCCTTTAACCTTTTGCCTTTATTAAGTGCTAAAGTAATTTACTGCCCTATTTCTCTTATATCTTATAAAGTAATAAATATTATATCTAGTGGGGTTTTAATCCCTACTAATGTTCCCTATTCTATAGTAGAATTATTCTCTACCTCTAGTATAATATCTTCAATAGCTATATATTCCTAGTAAACCACTCTAATTACCTTATTATTACGAAATATTTCGCCTATATTAAATTTATTGTCTTTAATATCCGATCTACGAACTGGTTTATTGGTTCCTTTATACTCTATAAATTTTAGCTCCTATAGCTAATAGCTTACGCCATACTTAGCGTCTTTATAAATTTGGTATATATTGTTATAATAAAATATAAAACTTCTAATTAAACACTCTTTTGTTCCTTATAGTATACTATTATCCCTTTATATATATATATCTTCTACTAATCTAGTTCCCTTTATTATATAGTAACTCTAACTATTTTTATAATCCCTTATAAAGTAACCTTATTTCCTATAATTTATATAAGCTCCGTCTTTAAACTATTAACTTTACTATAAAGTCCGCCTAAACGTCTTCTGCTAATAAAATCCTTAGTTTAGCCTTTGCTTTTTAGTCCTATAATTACTAGATCTTGGCCGTCGAAAACGGACTCTGCACCTGTACGTGGTGACGGCTACGAACCTAAGTCTTCGAAGTTTAGACTCAGAGCCAACGCAAAGACGTTGTATAGCGTGCGATACGACCTAGTGGTAGTAGTGGGTATTATAGGCGGTGGTAAAAAGTTTTTATATGGGATGGTAAGATCTTGAAAACCACCACTAAGTGCCCCTTATAAACAATAGCAACACTATTCTCCTATTAAGGCACCTATACGATCCAACATAGATACGCGGCATTCGATAACATCCCCCGACCCCTAGTAGAGAGTATTAACGACCTCTTACATTAACGAACAAGCGATTACGAACGAACGAGCAACGAGCAAATATACGGCCCCTCCTAACCCCTAGGGCGATCGCCCGCGGAGTATGCGGTTACTTGCCATTAACTACTAAATACTACCTAGTAGCCTGGATAATACCGTACGGTTTTCCTGTCTCCTCTTAAGGAGTAGTAACCCTTGGCGAAGGCCTAGTAACTAGGGCCTAGGTATAAAAGATACTTAGGTATACACGTCCCGCTCGCCTTTTAGTATAGTAGTAGTTTATAGATAAATCCCCCTTACGCCTTTAATAGGCCTTAGGGGGGGGGGAAGGTATAGCGTATATAGTAATAGTTAATAAGAGATAGCATATAGGGGGTAGTTAAAATACGGAATACAACTATAAGTGTATAGTAATTAAACGGCAAGGCCTAGCTAGGACGTAGTAAACCCTAGCTAGGATAAGCTAGAGAAGGAAGTAGTAGTTCCTAAGGAGTTCAAACATCTAAGGAGGACAGGACGTAGCCGTAGGCCTGTAGGGCCGCCGCTATAGACAGATATGGCAAACCGAGGTTTTTTATCTTACTAAGGTGGCTTATAGGGTTTTTCCTCCCCTAAACTGCAGGGTTTTCTTCCTATAAATTATAAGTTTTCCCCCTATAACGGAGTAGTCTGCGTGGGCCTAGATAGAATCCGTATTAGACATTAATTAAGAATTACTACTAATTACTAGATCTTTAACCTCTAGGTTTTTATAGTTTCTTACTCTATCTTTTATAGGCTTCTTTAGTACTACTTAAGTCTATTAGCTTTACACTATACTATAGTTTCTAACTTAGCTTTAGTTATTACGTACTCTACGCCTTATATAACTATAGAACTCTATCCTAACTTCTCTTAGCCTACTCCCTTTAGTAGATCCTATTATTAATCTTTATTGCTTAATCTATTAGTTCCTATAGGGTATCCGCATCTTCTATTAGAATAATTACGTCCTAGACTTTAGCCTTAAGTCCCTGTTTATACTATGCTATAAGCGCCCTATTATTTTACTTAACTTATATAGCTAATGTTTGGAACTATATTATATACTTAATTATTAAGGTTTGTTATATAATGTCTTAGAGTCTTCTTTTTGCTATAGTTACTGCCTCTAGGTCTCCAAATATTTGTATAAGTCGCTCTACAAATCCTTCCTAGCTTAAGAATATAAATCGCACCTCTTAATTAGTGGTTGTTATTTCGTTTACCTATATCTTTATAAAGTAAGGCTCAAACTACTTAAGTGCTCTCCCTAATAGGAATAGTCCCGCGTACGCTATTCGATCTATAGGTATTAGTAGCTTTACCCCTTTTTATGTGACTTTAAAGTATATTTGCGTAAGAAATCCCTTAAGCTTTAACCTCTCTCCTAAGTATCTCTTAATTAATAGTAACTTAATCTTTACTGCTCCTATTCTATTAACCCTTTCTTTTAGCGCCGCATTATTGGTCATTAATTAGTTAACTATCTCTTGTAGTTGTCCGACCGTTATAGGTTGCTATAAGTTAGTATCTGCTATACTGGTATTACCTAACCTTAAAGTAGTTACCGCCATTAATGGCGTTATGGTGGCTGCTTTTAGTGGTATGTTATTTAACTTTCTATATTTAACACCGTAACTAGGTAGTAATTATATAACGGAACCTTATAGTAAGTACTATAATAGGCTTATTAATAGGCTAGGTGTATAGGTAATATAAATTAAAGTTAATAATATAATAATAACTAGTAGAGTGGTTGCCTAATAAATTAACTTTAATTATATTCTGAGAATTACTACAAGAAAGGAACTATTTAGGTAGGGACTGTAGTCCTTTAAATACACAACCGTACTTCTAAGAAATCCTTCTTATATATAATGTATATGTGCTCTATTTACTCTATTATAGATTATATAGATTATATAGATTATATAGATCTGATTACGTGACTTAGTTACTATTCCTTATTATATAGCTTAACTGGTTCCATCTTAGACCGTACTTGTAACGGCGCTATTGCACATTACCTGCCAAATTCTGCCATATTCTGCCGACCTGCGATTGGCCCGCCTAAAGCTAGCGCCTTGGCGGCTTACCCTATATATTTATTTATATCGGTCCTAGCAACCCCTTTTACTTCTCTTTAGCTTAGTATTTTGGTAATATAGCATTCGTTTAAGCTTCGGTTTAGAGGNATTTGTTTAAGCCATAACATTATACTAAGCTCTCCCTACCTTGCCTGGGAAGGCCTTAATAATATCCCACCCTAAAGAAACTTCGTCTGCAACGACGCATTAACACGCTATACTTAGACACTAAAACAACTCTATATTGCCTGGAAAGGCCTAGATAATATCCCACCTTATAAGCTAGACAGGACTAGACCTGTACCCCTAGAATTAAAACTAAAGCGTATAATACTGACAAACCTTAGGAAGCTAATAATGGCACCTAAAGCAAGCTTATCTAAGAGAGCTACCTCTACCCAAAAGGAACCTAAGATCCAATTAGGATTAGAAATTGAAGATAATAATAATATTATAGACATACGCGAGTAGATTCGCGCCCTTGCAGCCAGCTAGGAAGCCAATTATCTTAAAGCAAGAAATATATAAGAGACCCTATAAGAAATCCTAGAAAGCCTTACGGCCTTATAAAATAGCCTAGCTTCCTCTTCTTAAAGCCCTAGCTAACCTATTTACTCTACTAAATATAATACACTAGGGAGTACGGATACAATAATAAAGCAATTAAAGTCCGTTAAGCTCCCTAACCCCCTACCACTATCTAACGGGATAGACCCTACCTTTAAGAATTAGAGAATTTAAGTATAAGGAAAGCTCCGCGTTAACTATAACTATTTCCTTTCTAAAGAAGCTAAAATACTCTACCTCTTTAGTCGAACTACTAGGGACGCCTAACGGCACCTTTAAGCTAAGTTTAAGGATAACTCCCCTGTCTAATTTATATCTATTAACAAGATAATATGGCACCTAGCGGCTATTTATATAAACCTAAATAAAGTATAGGATGCCTGTTATAACTATAATTACCTAATAATAAAACCGAACTAACCCTTTGCTAAATTTTAGACTTAATTCCTACACCTTATAGGAGAAGGCCAGGTTCCCCTTAAGAACTATTAATTAGACCTATATAATAAGCTAATAATCCGGCTATAAGAAAAGATCGCTATAACCTTAAATAACCTACTAACCTATAAAAGACTTGCAGCTTATTACCTATTATTAGACTTAGAACTAAAGTAGATTAATGCCCACCCTAATTAGTAGAAGCAACTCCGTAATAATTAGAACTTACTAGCTATACTAGCAGAAGCTAGAGCAGGAAAATAAGTTATAACTACTCTTATACTAAAGGCGGTTATAACTATATACCAGCAAGCCTTGCCCAACTAGCCACGTACTACACTATTAATTAGTATTCGCCGTAATACTCTAATTAACCCTACCTTGGCCACATGCTTTAACTATAATAAGTAAGGTTACTTTACCTTATCCTGCCTGGAGCTAAAGGATATAGACGATATTAAGGAGATAGAGGAAGAAGAAATGTCCGATAAGTTAGGAAAAAAAGAACCCTAGGGAAAGACTTCCCCCTAGGGTACCCTATTAATCTCGAAGAGATTAATCTTAGTTAGTTAATAGGTGGAAAGCATTTCACAGTTCTATATATAGTATCTTAAAATAAATATAAAGTTAATATAACCGCCCTTATTAACACTAGAGCAAATAGCTTTATCTTTATAAATACTACCTATATAAATAATATTGCCAAGTTTCTAAATATAGAAGCTATCTAACTAGAGAAGCCTATCTAGGTAAAGGGCTATAACGGCCAAGCCGGTCGGCCCATTACCTACATCTTAAAGTTATATATTGCTCTTAACGGACGACGCTAATATAGCATCCTCTTTTATATCCTAGACCTAGGGTCCTATAATATAATCCTTAGATGAAAATAGATGTCCTATTTTAATATTTGGTTAAATATATAAAAAAGACGGTTTATCTAGCTGGAGGATAGACTAAGGTTGCCCTCCTTTATTAGGGAGATCCAAACTAACTATAAGACACTAGTCGCAAGGGCTAACCCTACCTACTAGTAGGATATCCAGGCCTATAACCTAGCCTTTATTTAAAAGGACGCCCGCCATAAAGCTAGAAAGAACTCTATATTAATAAAGATACTCTCCCAAAGCGCTATATTTAAAGAGAACTCTATATATAAAAGCGGGACAGATAATAATATAGATAACATCTAAATCGCATAAATCTAACCGTTATAAAAAAGAATATATTAATAGGATATAAGGGATAACCTCTAAAAGATATAACAGGAGCTAAAAGGAGTAATAATAACGCTAGTACCCTAAAAGTCCCTAAAGTTATATACGCCCCTATTATTAGTTAACCCCCCTACCGTAGATATCGCCGTAATTAGCGCTATAGCGTTTCACTTTAATATATACCGGAAGGACAATAAGGTCTTTATAATAAGTCTATATAAAATTAACTAAATTATTAATAATAGAGAGGAAAGGCCAGATAAGGAAACTAATAAGAAACTAGTTAAATGCCTTTTTCCTACCATTTATATAGGCTATAAGGATATATTCTTAAAGGCGGCCTTAAATAAGTTACCCCCTTACCAGATACACAATTATAAGATTTAATTAAAGGCCTATAACTCGCTAGGCTATAGCCCCCTCTACTATTAATTAACGGATAAGCTAAAAGTAATAAAGTAGTACTTAATTAACAACCTAGATAAAGGGTTTATTAAGCTAAGTTAAGCCCCTTTTACTTCCCCTATCTTATTTATAAAAAAGCCTAATAAAGGCCTTTATTTTTATATTAACTATTAAAAGCTAAACGCTATTACTTAAAAGGATCGGTATCCTATTTCTTTAATTAATGAGACCCTTATACGTCTAAGCTAGGTAAAGATCTTTACTAAACTTAATATCCGCTAAGCTTTCTACTAAATTAGGATAGACCCTATATCTAAAGATTTAACAATATTTTATACCCGCTATAGTTCCTATAAATACAAAGTTCTTTTTTTTAGACTAATAAACGGACCGGCTATATACTAAAGGTATATAAATGACGTTCTTTTTAATTACCTTAACGAATTCTATATAGCATACCTAGACGACATTCTTATATACTTAGATAATAAACTTAAGTATTAAGTTTATATTAAGAAGGTCCTAGAGAGATTATAAAACATAGGCTTATAAGTTAATATTAAGAAATACAAGTTTAGGGTAAAACGTATAAAATACCTCGGGTTTATTATAACTATAGAAGGAATTAAGGTTAACCCTAAAAAGGTAAAAACAATCCGTAACTAGAAGCCCCCTTATATAGTAAAAGAAATTTAGTCCTTCCTTAGTTTTTATAATTTCTACCGCCAGTTTATCCGTAACTACGGAATTATAGTAAAACCTTTTATATAACTAACCAGGAAGGATACACCTTTTATCTTTAATAATAGCTATATAAAGGCCTTTAAAGAGGTAAAGAATTGGCTTATCTCTTCCCTAATCTTTTATTACTATAACCTAGACTTTAAATTAATGCTAGAAATAGACGCCTTTAATAGGGTTATAGCGGGAATCTTATTATAGTTATATCTAAACGGCGAATGGTACCCTATAGCTTTTTTTTTTTTAAAGATAATAGACCTAGCTAAGTATAACTACGAAGTACACGATAAAAAAATGCTAGCTATTATTTAATTACTCTCCTAATAGCGCGCAGAGCTTAAAGGTATAAACTCCTAGATTAAGATATATACAGATTATAAAGCCCTAGAGTACTTTATAACTATAAAGTAGCTTATAGGGTAATAAGCCTAGTAGGCTAAAATACTCTTCTAATTCTTCTTTATAATTATATATTGTTCTAGTAAGTAAAACTCTAAGGCTAATACCCTAACCTAAAGAGAATAAGATGTAGGACCCTAGGATAAGCTAAAGACCCAATATTAAATGCGCGCCCTCTTCTATCTAGAACAGCTTAACCTATAGATTCTTAAGGAGCTAGACTCCTAGTAAAACGAGCTAGTACTAATAGAGGAGTCCTTAGATAAGCTAATAGGGCTAATTAACCGCCTCTTAACTATAAACCGCACGGCTAACGCCCTAAGGGCCCTCCGTAAATAAGCCGTAAAAGAAAACCCTAATTTTAAGATAAAGGAAGGATTGCTCCTATACTAGGAGCAGCTTATAGTCCCTAATATTAATAATCTACGGACCAAACTAATCCGCAAAGCTTATTACTAAGTCTCTATGGTATACTCTGGTAAGAACAAAACCCGTAAAATTATTAACTACCGCTATTACTGGCTAAAAATAGTTGCGGATATTAATTAATATATATAGAACTGCGAAGACTGCTAGAGAGCTATAATCCTATAAAATAAGACCCTAGGATTACTTAAGCCACTCCCAATATTAAAGCGCCCTTAGTAGTATATCTTTATAGACTTTTATAAACTACCTAGGGACCGTAACGGATATAATATAGTTATAGTTATAGTTAACCGCTTTAGTAAACGCCTATTCTTAATTCTATATCATAAGAATATTAATGCTAAAGAGGTAGCCTAGCTATATATCTATTACGTCTACCAAATCTATAGACCACTAGATACTATTATATCCGATTATAGGCTATAGTTTATATTAGCCTTTTAGAATAAGTTTACCCAAATCCTAGGTATTAAGCTAAAGCTTTCTATAGCTTATTACCCCTAGATAGATGGTTAGATAGAGATTATAAATTAGTACCTAGACTAAAGGCTTAGGCCCTTTATTAACTATTTCTAGGATAATTGGTCTAAATTACTACCCTTAATAGACTACGCGTAAGTAACCCTACCCTATAACTTTATAGGGTTTGCCCTAATTTAGCTGGAAATAGAATACTTACCCTATATAAGCTTTAACTAGAAAAGGCTAGAAGAACCCTAGACTATATAAGAGAAGCTATCCTATGCTAAGGCCTAATAGTACGCTAAACAATTAGAGGAGGCCTAAACGGTAGCCTATAAGAACCTAGAAAAAGCTTAAAGGTTAATAGAATAGTAGGCGAATAAACACCATTAAGAGCCTAATTTTGCCCCTAGTGATATAGTCTAGGTTATAATAAGGAATTAGAGAACCAAACGACCTAGCCGTAAGCTAGACTACTAGATAGCAGGACCGTATAAGGTTCTTAAAAAGATAGGCAATTTATATAAGATAAAGCTCCCAGACTTAATTAGGGTTTACCCTATCTTCTCGCTAGATAAGTTACGGAAAGCTATAAATAACCTATTGCCTAAATAAAAGAATAAGCCTCCCCTACTAGTTTAAGTAAACGGTAATAATAAATAGGAGGTTAATGAAATACTGGCCTATAAGATAGTATGGGGAGCGCTAAAATACCGTGTCTAATAAAAGGGCTATAATTTTAACCTAACCTGGTACCCTATATAGAACTTTATAGGCTACCCCTAAAAGCTTAAAGAATTCTATAACTAATACCCTAATGCGCCTAGACCCCTAAAGTACCTAGACAAATAGATAGAATGCTAGTATAATAAAGATAATAAGTTACCGGAAGAATATAGGGACAAAAACGCCCTAAAGCCCTAATATAGCTATCTGCCAAATTCTGCCATATTCTGCCGTTTTCTGCCAGTACTGTAAAATTTCAGATATCTAGAAACTTTGACTACCGGTTAAAGTTGTCTAATTAGTTAAATCCGTGCTAAGACTTTTAGCGGCTACTCTTTCTAGCCTAGTGCTTCCACTTAGCCCACAATCGCCCTTTATACTTAGTTAGGACGGACTTGTGTCCCCTTTTATCTTCTTATCTTATATTTTTATAATCCTACGTTTATAAGCCTAGTACTACCCTATTTTTTCTAACTAAGCCTAAGGGCAGGCTTTCTTTTAAAGAGGGGGGTAATGTAACGGCGCTATCGCACGTTACCTGCCAAATTCTACCATATTCTGCTAACCTGCGATTAGCCCGCCTAAAGCTAGCGCCTTGGCGGCTTACCCTATATATTTATTTACATCGGTTTTAGCGACCCCTTTTCCTTCTCTTTAGCTTAGTATCTTGGTAATATAGCATTCGTTCAAGCTTCGGTTTAGAGGCATTTATTTAAGCTGTGACAATACTTATATTAACTAACTAGCTTCCTCTAACTCTTCCCTAAGTAGTTATAACATTGTACTTAAAGCGTCCGTAATAATCTATATAGGATTTAATATAGATTAGCTAGAATAGCAACTATAGAAAGACTTTAAAATGCAAATGATCTAATTAGCGATTTTTACTACGCGAACCTATAGAAACTAGGCCTAAGCAGAGATTTTATACCTAATTCTCTATAGGAGCCCTTATAGAGTTACACTATTATATATTACCACGTAAGGGCAAATTACCATTAAATTACCGTAGATTGCCGTTATATAATTGGAAAATTATTAAGATGTCTAGGAACTTTAACTAGCGGTTAAAGTTATTTAATTAGTTAGATTCTTAGGTGCTAAGCCTTATTATATAACGTTATTATAAGCCTTTAGCAATACCCTAAGTATCCCTTTTATATATATATAGTAACTATAGCGTCGCCAAAGCTCCACCTCTATAGAAAGGGGGGTAGTGTTATAGAACCCTACTATAGGGGTCTTTAGTGGAGAGCCTTGTGCTCTTATATACACCTTATATATAGCTTATATTAGCTACGCGTAGGTATATTACCTCCTTACGCCCTCAACCCTTATAATTAATTGTGTAACGTCTTATAGACTCCTTAAATACATACGCTTTATAGCCACTACCCCCGTCCTATAATAGTAGGCAATAAGGTTTTATTATATTTAATAAATATTAAAACGTATTAACTATTAAAGAAGCTTAATATAAGATACCTAGGTCCCTTTTAAGTTAAGGAATAAATTAGTAAGCTAGCCTACTATCTTTAGCTACCCCTATCTATAGCCTATATATATTTAGTGTTTTATATAAACCTACTAAAGCTATAGTATAGACTACCGCCGGAAAAGAACTTCCGCCTAGGCCTAATTTAATACCCTAAGGTAGTGGGCGAGCGGTATAAGGTTAAAGCTATATTATACTATAAGTCTATTAAGAATAAGCTTTAATATAAAGTTAAATAGCTAGGCTGGCCTACTAAGGACTTTATAAAAGAACTAGAAGATTACCTTAATTATTATAAAGATATTTTAAAAGAATATTTGGACTAAGGTCTATAATCTATAAATTATAAAAAGCACTTTAATACTATAGTGTTATTACAATCTATAAAGAAAGCTTGCAAAAAGAGTAAATAGGTTAAATTAGATATAGAATAAATAGGCTTTAAAAACTATAGGGATAGGGCTATAGCCTAAGGCAGAATAGGTCCTTAGCCTTTTTATATATATAGCATAGAGTTAATAGGGCATTTTACTAGAATTATATTCCGATTAATTTATTTATATTAGGTATATTATTTTTAGGGCTCCTAAACCCTTCCTGAAAGCCTTTTAAGGCCTTTTTAAGCACCTAATTAAGGTCTTTAATTGCTACTATATATAAGAATAAATCCTAAAATACTGAATTTAAAAAGCCACTATGCCTTATACTTAGGAGTAGGATTAGTATCTATTAGGCTACTAAGTAATAGCTAATAAAAATAGGATTTAGACCCCTTAGTAAGGGTATAAGTAGGTATAAAAATAGGGGTAGGATAATAAGGAATAGCTAAAGCAGAGACTTTTAAACGCTTAATACTAATACTAGGTCTAAACTAATACTAATAAAGCTCTTAGGGGGTTAGCTTATAGTTAATAAAGATATACTTAAGCCTAAAATAAATAGAGAGATTAGCTAGCTAGTATAGTCTAAAACTATTAAGACCTTATTACGGTAATTATTAGTTACCTATCTATTAAGTATCTAAAGGGTAACCTACCTAATAGCGTATTATATTATACTCTTTTAAAATTTAATATATATATATAAACTCCTTTTTATAGTAAATAGTAACCTTCCCCTTATTACCCTTACCCCTTACCTTATCTTTAATATACTAACCTTACTCTTATATTAGGTGTTACTAGCTAGCTTACTAAGAATTATAGGCAGTATAGATAGCTATAGTATAGTCTTAAATTTAACCTAAATGCTTAGTATTAGTATTAGAATAAAAGAGAGTATTAGGTAAAACCTAAGTATATATAACGGAACCTTGTAGCAGGAACTACAATAGGTTCTATCAATAGGCTAGGTGTATAGGAAATGTAAAGATAGTAGTTAACAACGTAATAATAACTAGTGGAGTGGTTGCCTAATAGATTAACTCTAATTGTATTCTAAGAATTACTATAAGGAAGGAACTATCTAGGTAGGGACTAAGGGTCCTTAAATATATAACTATACTCCTATAAAATCCTTCTTATATATAATATATGTATTATACGTAAGGTATATAAGTTCCTCTTATTCCTCTTATTTAATATATAGCATATTATATAACCTTAGTTACTATTCCTTATTATATAGTTCTATAGGTTCTATCCTAGACTATACCTATATTAACTAACTAGCTTCCTCTAACTCTTTTCTAAGTAGTTATAGTATTATACTTAAAGCGTTTATAATACTATCTCCCTCCTCTTTATCTTTATCCTTAAAGATATCTAGCATCTCTAAGTTGTTTATTAGAGGTATAATATCTATCTAACTAATTTGGTTAATATTATTACTTATAATACCTAAAGCCTCTTATTCTTTATACGCGCAACGTTATACCCGCACTATTGCTGTAATATTATCACTTAGTAAAATAATGCTATCTCTATATTCTTATTATATAAAAAAGGGGTTAGTATATATCGCGTTAGCGAGTCCTTTATCTTAATAACCCTCTTCTTATTTAGAGTACACTAAAGTAAATATTTAATCGTTCTACGATGTTCGCTCTACTTCTAACGCTAAGTATACGCGTCCTATAACTCTTAATAGTCTCTAAGTTCTCTAAGTAATTTATTATAGGGTCTCGTATTTAATCTACTACTGCAAAGCTTAATAGTAATCTAGCGTAGGCCCTTATAGAGCTTAAGCGTTCTTAAAATACGGAATAGAAGGCCCTAAACGCCTATATCGCGGCGTCTGCCTATCTACTTTGTCTTAAGAAAGTTCATAAGAAGGTTTATTTTAAGAAGTGGAAACTTATAGAATAAGGTCTATAGGAACTTAGTAATAAAAGAATAGATTCTCTTCTAATAGAGAAGGAAATAACTCTAAGTAGTTTAGTAGTCGCTCTTCCTAGGTTCCCCTTAGGTGACTTATTTTTTGGCGATTTTTCTTTATTAATATTACCTAACCTTTTCTCTTCTAATACTTCTATACCTTTTCTATAGCGTTCTTTAGGTTCTCTAATAGCTCCTAGGTAGTCTTATTTTAGCCTATCCACTTTACTTTATACTATATTTTATTGTCTATATCCTTATAACTAATAATCTTTAAAACTTACTATTTATCTTCCTCTTGTCCTCTATATATATCTACTTTATAAACTGGTGGCTTAATATTCCTATATACTAGCTCTAGTATTGCGATATACTATATACGGTAGATCTTTATCCTAGCTAGTAGGTTTAACTTAAATATAACCGATGAAATTTTCTATATAATTTTAAAAGGTCCTAGTCTAATATAGTCTAACTTCTTACTTAGTCGTTAGCTCTTGAAATTTTTATATAGTAGCCACACTTTATCTCCCTCCTTAAGATCTAGTCCCTTAGATCTCTTAGCATTATAGTACTTTTTTATTCTTTACTATACTGCCTTAGCTATTTCCGTAAGGTTTATATAAAGATTTATTAAACTCTTTATTCTTTACTTAGCTATACTACTTACCTTCTTTACTTAATATAGCAATAATAAGGTCCTTAGCTTATATCCATAATTCGCCTTAAATAGTAATATGCCTATTCCTTCTTATGGTGTTATATTATATATAAATTGTATAACTAGTAATAGTAATACCTAATTATTCTATATATAATTAATATAATGCCTTAAATACTATTCTAGTGTCTAATTTAATCTTTCCGTTTAACCGTCTGTCTATAGATAATATACGGTAAAAGTTGCTGCTTAAACTCCTTGCTCTACTAAAAACACTTCCTAAAATACTACTATAAATCTTAGATCTCTGTTTGATATAATTTTGCTTAGTACTCTATATCTTATAAATACTTCTTTAATATAGATTCTAGCGACATCTTCCGCTAATATTTCTTCTGTATATACTATAAAGTATCCCCACTTTATAAGCTTATTTACTATTACTAAGATTGCATTATAATCTTATCCGGTAATAGGATCTCTTAACTTTAGTAACTTAATAATAAAGTCCTATAATATAACCTCCTATAGTCTCTCTAGTATTTTAACTAGTTATAGCCCTCTATATGGCTTATACCTCGTTAGTTTATTCCTTTAGTAATCTAAATATTCTTTTATAACTTACCTAGCTAGTCCCCAAATTCTATTAATAATATACTCTTCTTAAAGTCTTAATACTAAGCCTATAGCTCCATTATGTCCTTAAGTTAGTCCTTTATAAAATAACTTAACAAACTCCTTTATAATAAATCTTAGTACGTATATTACTTCTTAATTTTTATACTACTCTAAGTCTAGATCCTCTATTTATATATCTAGGATCTTTTATATCTAATTACTCTCTAGTAATTTATAGATCTTCTCTTCTTGTATTATTATAATCTTTGGATAATTATACCTAATTAATCTATCTATATCCTTTCATAGTAAAGCCCCTAATGGCTTTTTATTGCTTTATAGTTTAGCCTTTCTACTTAAAGCATCTGCTTGTACGTTTTCTATACCCTTAGTATACTAAATCTTAAAATAGTATTTTATAAGTATCTCCACCCATCTAACCTGTCTATAATTAAGTTCTTTTATTATTAGAAACCCTATTAGGTTTTTATAATCCATCTTAACTATAAATAATTTCTCTATGCCTTATAAGAATAATCTTTATTCCCTTAATACTATAACTATACCTAATAACTCCTTATTATAGATGTTATAGTTTAGTTCCGGTAGTGTTATCTTTTAACTATAATATGCTACTAAGTGCCATTTATCTTAATATTTCTATAGAAAGTACGCTCCTAGTATATAGTCTAATACATCCGTCTCAACTACTGTTTTTAGCTATAGTTAATAGATCTTAAGAACTGGCTCCTAGGTAAATAACTACTTAATCTTTTTAAATAGTTCCTTTTATTCCTCTCCCTATACCTATAGTTCTTCTTTCTTTATTAATCTTATAAGTGGCTTAATATCCTTTAACTATTAAGCTATAAACCTTCTATAGTAATTATAGAACCCTAAAAATAACCTTAACTATGTTATATTTTCTAGTTCTTACCAATTTACTATAGCCTTAATCTTCTTTAGATCTATACTAAGTTGGCCTAGTTTAATAATAAATCTAATAAAATTGGTCTTCCTAGTAAAGAACTCGCATTTCTTAATTACTACTAGTATCTATTCTTTTTATAGTCTCTTTAAAACCTATTTAACGTATTCTCTATATTCTTCCTTACTTATTAAGTAGATAATAATATTATTAAGATATACCATAATAAATTTATCTAAGTGCTCTCTTAATATATTGTTAATACGCTTTTAAAATATTACTAGTGCGTTTATAAGCCTAAATTATATAACTAGTAGTTTATATAGTCCTTCCTTTAACCTAAAGGCTGCCTTTTATTTATTGCCTTCCTTAATCCTAATCTAATAGTACGCCTATCTTAGATCTATCTTTATAAAGATTTACGTATTACTAATCCTATCTTAGATTTCACTAATTAAGGGTAAAGGATACCTATCCTTTTAAGTAATGCTGTTTAACTATCTATAGTTAATATATAGCCTAAGTTTTCTATTCTTCTTTAGTATAAGTAGTACTGGATATTCTGCTAATAACTGCGATAGTTTAATATATCCCTTTTAAAGATTTTCCTGGACAAACTCCTTAAGTGCCTATGACTCTTTTTTTGTTAATTTATAAGTTAGGTAGAACTTTAGACTTATTTCTAGTTTTAACTCTATCTTATAGTCCTATGCTATATATTTTAATAGCTTTTTACTTTTTAGTAACTATAGTTTCTTACTATACTTATAGTATTTCTGTAGTATATAACTTAATCCCTAATTAGTCTCCTTATATATTGCTCCAACTTAGTACTATACTAACTTAGTTTATTATTATATTTTACGGCATTAAGTATCTCTAATATTAACCTAATTGGTAATCTAATTAATCTTTAGATTATATTCTTATAACTAAGGCATTTCTAATACTGCCTTATTATTCCCTAATAGTAATATATTAAAAAACATCTTAACTTATCTTCCCTTAATGGTTATCTAAATTAGTCCTATTTTAAGATTAATAATACCTCCTTCGTAGGCTATTGGATCTTCTAAAATTATTACTAATAGATAAGGGTGCTATTTTTACCTATATAGTAGCCCTATCCTTTTAACTACTATTAATAAGATATAGTTTTATATTGCTCTACTATCTACTAACGCTTTAAACTGTTAATTTTGCTAATTAACTTTTAGGTTTAGGTATTGTCCTTAAATTCCTTTAAGGGTCTAAGGCTTTACTACTAGCTCCCTCTAGTTTTATAGGCCTCTACTTTTCCTAACTATTAGCTATTTAATCCTATTGCGCTTAGCTTATTCTTTAGCTAATACCTAGTTCGTTTCTTATCTTTAATATACTATAGATACGTGTTTTCTAGGCATTCCTACTACTATTATCCGTCTAAGTATTTTTCTATAAAGAATCTTCCTAATTAAAGTGTTAAATCTTCTTCCTCTTAGACTTTTACTAGATACTAGCTGTGTATATACTTAGCATTTCTATACTATTATTTATCTATTATCTAGTATATCCTTATAGGGTATTTCCAATTCTTTTCCTTTAGATTCTTATGCATTTTATATATATTATCTATATATGCAATTTATAATAGCATATAGTGTACTAGGTGCTTTAGGTTAACTTTTAGCTTATCTTTATCCTTAAGTTTAAACCTTTATTATACTAATCTAAACGTTACAGCTTTATTCGCGGGTACTAAGATACGTCTCTCGCTTCTCTAGTCCTTTAATTATTTCTTTAGATCCTTTAATATTATAATTAAGGCTCCCTTAATATAATTTATTGCTTTTTCCATAATCAGGTGGTCTTAGATAACTTTTTCGTCTAATTATATATAGAAATCTTCCTACTTATCATTATATTGTTGCCTATACTACTTTTAGTATAGCTGCTAGAGTATATACGGTTTATCTGTAAAGAAGTATCTTTTTATTACTGCGTCATAATAGCCTTTTATATATCGTTCTTTAAACCTAGTTAGAATCCCTAGATCCTCTTTATTTTCTAATTTAGTAAGCCACTTAGCTCTTAGTATGCCTATTCTTAGCCTATTAGTAATTCTTTATACGGGTACTCTATCCCTTATATAACCTAGTATACTAGATCTTATATCTAGTTTCTTTTCTTACTATATAAGGATTTTTGCTCTAAACTTATCTATAGTTTCTTATCGTTTACGTCTTATAATTAAATCTTTAAAGTTCTCTTACTTCTTAATCGCCGTATTAACTTTTTAATCTTTAGGTTAAATACTATATTCGCCTAGTAAGTCTTCTAGGTCTATATATCTATCTCCTAGTCTAATTGCTATTTGCACTATAGATTTTCTAATCTATAAAGAAGCTCCTTACCTCTTACTTATAGGTATTTTAATTTATACTCCGAATTCTTAATCCCTTAGATTCTTTAACCCTGAGCTTGCTTCTAACTTAAGTTTAGCTTTAGCCTTAGTCTAACTAGACTTTATTAGTGTTCTTATCTCATCTTAAAAGTCTTAAATCTTACTTATCTTATCTTAAGAGTCTTAAATTTTACTTATCTTGTCTTAAGAGTCTTATACTTTTAGGAAACTTTATCCTAAGCTTATTTATATATTACTGAACTAAGCTATTTCTCTATCCCATTGGTTTTTGTCCGTTATAGGTCCTTAAGCATGCCTTATCTTATCTTAAGAATTTTAGTTATCTCTTATCTTATCTTAAGAATCTTAAGCCTATAGCCTTTTACCTTTATTAAGTGGTAAGCTAGCACTAGTAGTTATCTGCTTACTTAATTATCTTTAAATATTACTCCTTCCATCTTATAAAGCAATAGATGCCATATCTAATGGTATTATAATACCCATTACTAAACCTTACTCTATAGCGGTCTTAGTCTTTACTTCTATTATATTATTAAGGTTTAGATACCCCTAGTTAGTTCCTTTACTATCCTTATTACTNTTAATTAATAAGTACTCNNACTNTATTATTATTATTACTAATTNTTATCCGTANNTTNCTNTAATATCTTAATNTAGCTTATAGAGTTAATCTTATTCTTTATCTAACTCTTTAGTTCCTTTAAGTCCTCTTAACTTTAGCTCCTATAGCCAATAGCTTATACCATACTTAGCGTCTTTATAAATTTAGTATACGTTGTTATAACAAAACGCAAAACTTCTAATTAAACATTCTTTTATTCCTTATAGTGCACTATTATCTCTCTATATATATATATTATATACTATTAGTCTAGTTCCCTTTACTATATAATAACTCTAACCACTTTTATAGTCTCTAGTTAAATAACCCTATTTTTTATAATTTATATAAGCTCTATTTTTAAACTATTGCTTTTACTATAGAGTCCGCTTAAACGTCTTCTGCTATTAAGATCCTTAGTTTAGCCTATACTTTTTAGTCCTATAATTACTTAATCCTTAACCTTTAGGTTTTTATAGTTTTTTACTCCATCTCTTATAGGTTTCTTTAGTACTACTTAGGTCTATTAGCTTTGCGCTATACTATAGTTTCTAACTTAGCTTTAGTTATTATATACTTTACGTCTTATATAACTATAGAACTCTATCTTAACCTCTCTTAGTCTGTTCCCTTTAGTAGATCCTATTATTAATCTTTATTACTTAATTTATTAATTCCCTTAGGGTATCCGCATCTTCTATTAGAATAATTGCGTCCTAAACTTTAGCCTTAAGTCCCTATTTATACTGTGCTATAAGCGCCCTATTATTCTACTTAACTTATATTACTAATGTTTAAAACTATATTATATACTTAATTACTAAGGTTCGCTATATAATATCTTAGAGTTTTTTTTCCGCCGTAGTCGTTGCCTCTAGGTCTTTAAATATTTATATAAGTCGTTCCGTAAATCCGTTCTAGCTTAAAAACATAAACCGTACTTCTTAGTTTATAGTTATTATTCCGTTTACCTATATTTCTATAAGGTAAGGCTTAAACTATTTAAGTGCCCTTCCTATTAAGAACAGTCCTATATACGCTATTTAATCCATAGGTATTACTAGCTTTACGCCCTTTTATACTACCTTAAAGTGTATTTATATAAGGAATCCTTTAAGCTTTAATCTCTCTCCTAAAAATCTTTTAATTAATAGTAACTTAACCTTTACTACGCCTATCCCGTTAATTTTATTTTTAAGTGCTATATTGTTTTCTATTAACTAATTAACTATTTCCTATAATTATTCTACCGTTATAGGTTATTGCAAGTTAGTGTCCGCTATACTAGTATTACCCCCTAACCCTAAAGTAGTTACCGCCGTTAATGGCGTTATAGTGGCTGCTTTTAGTGGCATATTATTTAACTTCCTATATTTAATACCGTACCTGTAGTAGTAATTATATAACAGAATCTTGTAGTAGGAACTATAATAGGTTCTATTAATGGGCTAGGTATATAGGAAATGTAAAGATAGTAGTTAACAACGTAATAATAACTAGTGGAGTGGTTGCCTAATAGATTAACTCTAATTATATTCTAAGAATTACTATAAGGAAGGAACTATCTAGATAGGGACTAAGGGTCCTTAAATACACAACCGTACTCCTATAAAATCCTTCTTATACATAATATACGTATTATACGTAAGGTACGTAAGTTCCTCTTATTCCTCTTATTTAATATGTAGCACATTATATGACCTTAGTTACTATTCCTCGTTATATAGTTCTACGGGTTCTATCCTAAACCGTGCCTGTATTAACCAACTAGCTTCCTTTAACTCTTCTCCAAGTAGTCGTAGCATTGTACTTAAAGCGTTTGTAATAGTATATAGTTATATAGCTATAAGGCATAGGTGACTTGTATATAACTTACCTGTAAGGTACGTGCTCTATATATACCTAGAAAAATCCCTTCCTTATCTCGCACCTCGGATACCTTCTTTCCCTTAAGGATTCGTCTACTTATATAATATACCCTATTGTTCTATTATTGGACTCCCTATCTATATTCTTACCTTATATTTAAATACTTACCAATCTCCTTAGGAGGATAGCCGGTTTAATTTCCTACGATCTACGATGCCTCCAAAGATAAGATTAACGCCTACACTTAACGGTAATACGCCCGCGATATAATGGCAAAGCGCCTTAGTATCTAGTGTAGATAAAAACGCTACTAGCATACTAGTAGAATCTAAGCCACCTTCTAAACCTTAAAATTAGATATCTATAAATACTAGAGACTAGTTTAACTTATATACCTAGGCTTAACAAAAGCTTAATAAGGATACTAGCGTTTTACTAAATATTACTAACCTAAAGGAGCTAGATAAGCTGGCTAATAAAATAGCTAACTTATGGAGCATTATTAATTTAATAAAGCCCTTTTATTATCTCTCTAGCGAAGAGTATAAGTTGCGTAGCGAACGCATATAATAAATAAATCTTAACGCCCTAATTAAGAAGTTACCGCCTAATATTAGTAGTACTACTTAACAGAAGTTCGACCGGTGGATTATTGCAATTAAGAATTAATTTAAGATCTATAACGCTAACTATAACTATAAGTAATATACGCGCTAGGCTATTAAAGGTTTTAAAAAAGAGAAGATAGTTACCTAACTAGTATATTACCGTTTAGGCGCTAAAGATAAAGGTCCTCTACTATAGGACGAACTTAAGACTATAGTCTAAGACTAGATTAAGAACCCTATAGTAAAACGCTTTAAAAATGCTACTATATACTATATAACTATAATAAAGAAGAACTAGAAGTTTAATACCTTCTTAGCCCATATATATAGCTTAGAGGACCTCTTCTTATATACCCCTTTTATTAACCCTAATTAAGAGGTAGACTTTTAGTTTTTATGCCTTTTAACCTACTTATAAGCAGAGCTCTTCCGCCAGAACTTTGCTATATAGGTAAGAACTACGAAAGACCTCTTTACAGAAATCCGCTATATAGAGTAACTGCTTTATATTATAAAACTCGTGGAAGACCGTATAGCTAGTAGCGGCAGATCCTTATATTTAAAGCGCGGTTATAGTATAGGCTCCGTAGGGTTAGGTTTAGAGAATAGAACCCTAAAAAGGCAACGCTTTCTTAACTAAGCTCTAAGGGAGACTACTTAACAGCTAAACGGCTCTAAGGACCCCCTAGACGCCGGCGCTGCGAATGCAAATCGCTAGACGAATATAGCTTTCGGAAAACCTAAGGCCCTAGCGGCACACCTTTTAGTTATAACTAGGGCCTAATACGGAGGGAGAAGAGGAACGCATTATAGTATATATTGCGATGGATACGCCCTAGTAAAGTCCGCCTATATACTTAATATAACAATAGATGCTAAATTAACCTTAATACTAAGCTACCTAAGACTAGGATACCGCATACCCTAAATGTATATTATACGCAGGATATTACAACCTAATGTTAGATAAGAAGACTAGGATAACGTATACCCTAAACGTATTATGCGTAGGATATCGCGACCTAACGTTAAAGAATGAGACTAGGATACCGTATACCCTAAACGCATTATACGCAGGATATTGCGACCTAACATTAGAACGAGATTAGGATAACGTATACCCTAAACGTATATCATGCGTAGGATATTGCGACCCGACGTTAATATAGGCAGAAGGCTTAGATACCGCATACCCCTAAATATATACTTTATATAGTTACATCGCGACCTAACTACGTCTATGCCTATATTATATTAAAAAGTTGCAGGTTATAGGCCTTGTGGGCGGCCTTAGTGCTACTATACTAATAACCTAGCGCCGGCGGACTAGAGCGTCTTGCTATTCTTACTAAGACTTTAACCGACCTATGGCGCTAGACCCTTAGCTCAGGCAATGGTCCCCCGCGACAACCCTATAAGTTACCTCGCTAGTACTAGCTTTACGCAGAGCCTCGTGCCATAGTAAGTAGTAGTAGTAGCTACCTTAGCCAAAACGGCCTTTACGGAACACCCCTAAGTCGCTAGTCCATCTATAGAGTATAAAGGACGCCTTTATACGCTCTATACGCGACTACCTAGGGGCGAGCTCTTGCCGGTAATATAATTAAGGACTCCTAAGGCAAAACAATAAGGTCTGGCCTTATTAAGGATCTCCGCGAATACCTAGGTAACTGCGATGCCTACTAACGCTTAAATCGCGCCGCTATACACCTTATGGTAAGCTATAGCCCTTAAGGCCCCTATATAAGCCTAGCGGTATTATCTACTTAACTTTATTACGGATCTCCTTAAGTTTAAGATACCTTTTTATCCTTATAGACCGTTTTATAAAGCTAGTATACTACTACTTAGCCTCGCAGCTAAAGCGTAAGTGAAAAGCAAGCGCCGCTACTGAGATATAGACTGCACTAAAAAGAAAGGTAGAGAATATAGGGATTAAGGAATAAGCTAACGCTTGTAGTAAGAGTTACGGTATATATATGGGGTAAAGCTTAATTTATTAATATCTTATATAAGCTACACTCTAACATAACCCGGCGACTTATAGGCGGGGCTATAGCGTATAATAGTAATAAAGCTCGATTTGTTAATATACCGTATATACTATAACCCTTTAAAAGTACTCTCTATAGACCTAATCCGTTACTCTATACCATCTTAGTAGACTATCTATATTAGGTAATAGGTCCGTTTATAACTAAGGTCCTTTAACTAGGGTCTTTAACCCGCTAGTAACCTGCTAGTAGTAACCTACACTAATAACTTACACTATTTTACGTATATACTATATAGATAACGCGCAAGGCTAAAGCATAGGTTAGTGGTGGGTTTAATGGGTATATAGCCTTACTATCCTAAACTGGCTATATATAAGTAACCTATAACCTACTCGCGAAGTATATACGGCGCTACGCCTATATAGTGCAAGGCTAAAG
The DNA here is from genome assembly GCF_001692895.1 of Cenococcum geophilum 1.58. Classification (NCBI taxonomy): domain Eukaryota; kingdom Fungi; phylum Ascomycota; class Dothideomycetes; order Gloniales; family Gloniaceae; genus Cenococcum; species Cenococcum geophilum. The sequence goes on along the minus strand of NW_027137582.1, from coordinate 223,078 downwards.
TAAGGGTTAATAGCGGGTTTAACGGGTATATAGCCTTACCGTTCTAAATCTGGCTGTATGCGAGTAACCTATAACCTACCCGTAAGGTACCAGCGACCTACCTATATAAGTAAGCTTTTAGAATATTTCTTGTCTACTAAATTTAGGCGATAGTATTAAGCTATTAGCTCTACCTATTAAATAGACTAATTAGGATTTTCTATACTGGGCATATAAAATTACTATTAGCTTAAAAATGTGGGGAAGTCTTAATAAGCTAAATCTGACTAATTAGATAACTTTAACCGGCGGTTAAAGTTCTTTAATATCTTCGCGCCGCGTATATATACTACCTATCTCTTTATGCGCAAAATTAGGACGCTCTTTCCCTTCCAATTTTTTTCCTTATTAAGGTTTTTATAGGGTTTTATTAAGGCCTAAGCATATAAAGGATCGGGGACAACCCTTTTTAAAGGGGGGGGCATTATTAGGTAAAACCTAAGTATATAGTTATATAGCTGCGAGGCACAGGCGACTTGTATACGACTTGCCTGTAAGGTATATGCTCTACATATACCTAGGGAAATCCCTTCCTTACCTTATACCTCGGACACCTCCCTTCCCTTAAGGATTCGTCTACTTATATAATATACCCTATTATTCTATTATTAGACTCCCTATCTATATCCTTACCTTATAGAGAGCCTGGGCAATATAATAGTTAAGGATATTAAAGAAACTTTACTACTTAGGCCTAGGCTATTTATTACGGCGCGGGTAAAAACTAGTAGAAACTAGTAGATTGTAGCTAATAGATATTAGTAGATATTAGTGGATTATAGCGGATAGTTCTAGATAGTTCTAGATAGTTAACGTTATGTAACTAGAGGATTATATATAACGTTAAGCGGCGCCGCCCTCCGTCTCATTTTCTTTCTCTAGCTTTAAATGCTTATTTATAAACTACCAATTATATAGGCTTACGCGTCCCTCTTACCGTGCTTGTGCCTTAATTAACTAAGTCGCTAATATTATCTAAAGCTTAACTACCCTTTCCTTTTAAGAAGGAACTTAGATATATTTATAGACTATAAACTAAAATAAAATACAGAATTAGACCTAAAGAATATTACTAAAACTTAAAGAATAGAAAAGAATAATAAGACCTATAGAATACGTATAGACTAGAACCCCTATAGAATCCTACCAAAAGTTACCCTAATAACTATAATGCTAAGAAATATAGTAGCCGGTAAAGCAGCCGCAGGACCCTTAAATACCTCTAATAGTAAAACAGTAACTAACTCAAACTCTTAGGTAGAGCTTATAGCAGCTAATGCTAAAATTAAACGTCTTTAAGAGCTGCTTAAAGCTAGAGAACCCCTTATACCTAGCGAAGAGTCGTTAAACACCTAGAGACTTACTATAATCCTTAAGGCCCTAGCCTAATATATAGTATTAGCATTATCGCGGTCTACGAAGGTCGCGGACCCCCTATTACTTATAGACGGAACCGACCCTCTATTTAATAATTGGAAGCTTTAATTATAGAATAAGCTTAAAGTTAATGCGGATTACTTCCCTACTACTTAGGCTAAAATGGCCTACGTCTTTAGCCGTACTAATAGGGATATATAGATATACCTACATTCGCGATACGTATAGGACTTAGTAGAGCCCTTCCTCTCTAAAGAAGAGATAATTATCTACCTGTCTTCTATTTATAAGGACCTCTTTAAAGTATAAAACGCCTAACTTAATTATAAAAGCCTAAATATAAAAACGATAGAGACCTTTTTAGCCTTTTAGACCCGCTTTTTGTACCTAGCTAGCTAGGCTTAAATTCCTCAAGAAGATTTAATGCTAGACCTATTTAATAAGCTTACCCTAGGCCTGTAGTAAGCCGTACTACTACTTTTTACTACTATATAGACGCTAAAGGAACTTATAGACTAGTGCTTAGCTATTAACTAAGGCCTTTACTAAATTAAGGTATATGCCAAATGGTATAAAGCTAAAAACCCTTTAAATTAAATTATAAGCAATATAAGAACGGCCTATAATGTCCTAGCATAATTAGCAACCCCTATAGTACTACCTATATAGCTTACCGCTAATTTAGTAGCTAGCTATACGGCTAGTCCTGCTATAGGTCCGGCGAATGCTTGGCCTATATATAGTAACCCTTATATATAGGCCCTTCGTGATTAAGGAGCTTGCTTTTCTTGCGGTTAAAAAGGTTACTATATAAAGAATTACCTAATAGACGCAAAAGTGGACGAGGTTCTGTTAATCTAGGAGAATAGCGCAGAGTTGGAAAAAGAGGAACCCTAGAGGCAGACTTCTCTCTAGGGCTAAAAGGGATTAATATATTAGATGTTAATTTAGATTAACTAGTTAATAAAAGAAGCTACACTATCCCTTATACTTTATTCTGCAATAGATACCAAGTTTAAACCTTTACTTTAGCTAACTTTAGAGTAAATGCCTTTGCCTTAATAGATACCTAATATACTATAAAGCTGGCTGACTTTCTAAATATACCTATTAAAGAACTGCCTAAACTAATTCCTATCTATAGGTATAACGGGCGGATAGGGTTACCTATTATAACAATCTTGCGGATTTACCTCCGTATTAACAGATAAAGGTAATATAATATCCCCTTTCTTATTACGGACCTAGGTAGCTATAATATAATCTTAGGGCAAAAATGGCTAGCCTATTTAGGCTTATAGCTTAACGTATAGAGTAGACGGCTTATCTAGCCTAAAATCCTACCCCTAACCCCTTCCTTTATAAAAGAAATTAGTATTATAATAGAAAACCTTATACGGCCCTAGGTTAATACTATTTACTAGGCTAATGCTATACGTATAGACTAGGCCTTTAAGAAAGATATATAGCTTAATTTGTAATAGATCTATATACTACGTCGCCCCTAGACTACCTATATTACGCTACCCGCATTAAAGACCTAGGAAGTTAATAGTGACCTAAAAAAGCCCCCTATAGAGAGCTTAGGCCCTATATAGCTATAAAGAATAGTAAGAGATATTAGACGTTATACTAAACTAATAGATTAGAGGGATAACCTATAAAAGATAAAATAGGAGCTAAGAAAGATTATAAACCCTAAACCGTAAAATACGGTCCGGAAAACGGCTATAAGGAAACTAGTAGACCTCCCACTAGTTAATATCTACTATATTAGTGCCGTAGGATTCTACTAGAACTTAGTTTAGCCTAATACCATCGCCTTTATAATAAGCTTATACGAAATTAATTAAATAATTAAGGAAAAGGGAAGTAAGCTTAGCGGATAAGAAAGCGAGCTTATAGGTAAGGAATTAGTAGAATAAAAGCTGCCCTATTAATACTAGAAATTTAAGGATATATTCTTTAAAGTAGCGTTTAATATACTTCTACCTTACTAACCGTATAACTATAAGATTAAGATTAAGTAGGGTAAGGAAAATACCCTTAGCTTTAGCCCCCTTTATAAGCAGTCTATTACTAAATTATAGGCCATAAAGTAGTATTTTATTAATAACCTAAATAAGGGCTTTATTAAGCCTAGCTAAGCCCCTTTTATCTTACCTATTTTCTTTATTAAAAAGCTAAATAGAGGACTCTGCTTTTGTATTAACTACTATAAGCTAAATAATATAACCCATAAGGACCGCTATCCGCTACCCCTACTTAATAAAACTCTAGCCTAAATAAGTAAAGCTAAAGTCTTTATAAATCTTAATATCCGCTAAGCCTTTTACTAAATTAGGATAAACCCTAGGTTTAAAGATCTTATTATATTCTAGACCTATTACGGAATATATAAATATAAAATACTTCCTTTTAGACTAACTAACGGACTAGCTATATACCAGCGGTATATAAATAATGTACTCTTTAACTACCTTAACAACTTCTATATAGTCCATTTAAATAATATTATAATCTACTTTAAAAATAAGCTAGAATATAAGGAGCACGTCTATAAAGTCCTATAACGGCTTTGTAAGGCTAGCCTCTAAGTTAATATTAAAAAGTTAGAGTTTAATATTAAGCGTATAAAGTACCTAGGTTTTATTATTAGTATAAACGGAATTAAAACCAACCTAGAGAAGACGGCTATAATTAACTAGTGGGTACCCCTACGGACTATAAAGGGGGTATAATTATTTTTAGGTTTTTATAACTTCTACTAATACTTTATTAAGAACTATAGTAGGATTACCTAGCCTCTTAACCATCTTACTCAAAAAGACTAGCCTTTTTACTTTGACGCCATATATAGGCAGGCCTTTAATAAGCTTAAAAACGGCTAGTGTCGGCTCCCCTATTTACCTATTTTAACCTAAAATAGCCCTTAATACTAGAAACTAATGCCTTAAACGGTGTAATAGCTAGTGTTTTTTCCTAGAAGCAACCGGATGGAGAGTAGCACCCTATTATATACTATTTAAAGACTATAATAGATGCTAAGCTAAACTACTATATCTATGATAAAGAAATGCTAGCTATTATCTCTAGCTTTTAGTACTAGCGTATATAGCTAAAGGGGACTCCTAAGCTAATTAAAGTAGTTTTAGATTATAAGGCCCTTACAGTCTAAGAGGCACGCTAGGCGAATACCCTATCTTAGTTTAACTTCTTAATTATATATAGACTANGNNCTATAAACNGTNNNGACGCTTTTATAAGGTATAAGCAAGACCTAGATAACTAGACGGCTATAAAGATCTTATTATAGACCTAGACGCTACTATAACTAGAATACCTTAACCCCTAAATACAGGCAGAACTAAGTATAGACTCTTTAGGCGCCGAGATATATCCTATTAACTCCTTTAAACTTAACCTTATTAATAAACTACTATAGGCTAATTAAACAACCCCCTCTTTATAGAAGTACTATAAAAAGGCAAAAAATGTTACTAGTCTATAGTTCCTTAAAAACGGACTACTTAAGTACTAGAAACGGCTAGTAGTAGCTAAAGAACAGAACTTATAGACCTAGCTTATTGCCGAAGTTTATACCTAGGTCTCTACGGCCTATCCTAAAAAAAATAAAACCCGTAAGATTATTAGTAACTGCTACTACTAGCCTAAAATAGTTATAAATATTAACCGTTATATACGGAACTATAACAGCTGCTATAGATCTATAATCCTACAAGATAAGACCCTAGGACTATTAAAACCACTTTTAATACTAGAACGCCCCTTGTCAGGAAATTTTTTTTAGGCACGTTGTTGTAGATTGCGGCAATTTGCTGCAAACTGTGCGATTTGCGTGGTCGTATATGGTCGTTGGCAATTCGCGCAAACCGCGCGTTTTATAACAAATTTGCGGCTTCTACTAGCAAATTGTAGCAAAACGCTTAACTACTAAACTAATGCTAGCAAATTACTACCCTATAAATAAATAGCGCGCAAACTGTATATATTATATAAACTATATAAACTATATAAATTATATAATATCTACACTATATATAAACCGTATAAACTATATAAACTATATAAATTATATAAACGATATAAACCGTATAAACTATATAAACTGTATAAACTATATAAACCGTATAAACTATATAAACTATACAAACGGTATAAACTGTATATATTTCTTTAAATTATAATATACTGCTATAGATTGCCATAGATTGCTATAGATTGCTATAGATTGCTACAGATTGCTATAGATTGCCATAATATACCTTTAAAAATATATTTATATTATAACCACTATATAAAATTGCTACTCCTCTAAACCTATTACAGACCATAAAGCATTTGCCTTGCCTAGCCCCTCCTCTACCCTTATTCTAAAGATATCTAAATCCTTATTATTAAATAGTATAGACTTAACCCCTTTTCTAATAGTATACTAAAGACTTATATTAGGTTTAGCCCCAAGCGTCTTTTTAAATGGCTTAACTGCAACTATTAACTATTCGTAATTCTAGTAATATAGTATATTAATGGTACGTTTCCAATTCCGCGATTTTATACCTTTAAAGATAAGCTTATAGGTATTATTTCCGAAATTATTACCAGCGCCACTATCCTTATCTATATCTTTTCCACTATTTATACCAGTATTATTGCCTATATCCACTCCATTGTATTTATTACCCCCCTTTCTTATACTATTTTAATTATCTATATTACCATCTTTATTTATATTAACTCCGCTATATCCATTACAGCACTTATTTATATTAGTCCCGCTATTTATACCGCTATTAGGGTCGCTAACATCGTTAGGCCTACCGCCTTAGTAATTAGTACTATAGTCGGTCTAATTAGGCGACATATTATAGGGTATATTAGGCTTAGTAATAGTGCTAGAAGGGTAGGAGGTGTCTAGGTTTAAGGAAAGGGACGCGTTAAGTATCTAGATATAAGTATTAGTCTAAAACTGTTATTATAAGTAGTTATATACCAGTGGAAGTATATTAAAGCGCTACTTATTGAATCCTACGCTATAGTTAGAGTCTAGGTTAAAAAGATTATTAAGACTATATTTAAATAGATTTGGAATTACTTATATAGTAGGGTTGTCGCTATATATAGTTACTCGGAGTCTTTTTAAGATGCCCTATCGCAGAAGCCCTAAAATCCAGTTCTAGCGCTTTATTAACTAATCTACCTATATAGCCTTTATCCGTTCCTATATAGCTAATATTAGAGTTAGTTATAGCGTAGTCTAGGTAGTTAGAATAAGGGTAAAGAAAGAATAAATTACTATAAAGATTGGTATCTACTTTAAACTTTTATTAGATAAAACTACCACTTTTCTATTTATTAATAACGTGGCGGATTACTACACGAATTAGTATAATAGCCCCTAGGCTAATTAGGTACAGAAAGTGCTACATATCTATACTAAACCCAAATTGCTACTTTCCTTTAAAGAATAACTTAGAGAGATCGGCTATAATAACCGGTGCTATAAAGCGGGATTACTTGTCCTGTAAATAGTTAGGAGGGTGCTAAGGTAGTTTAGCTATACGTACTATCTTAGAGCATTAAAAGTTATCTATATAAAGTAGCTCTTCTACTTTAGTAATTATTTCCTTCTTAAAGAGCTTTCTAAATAAGTACTTAGTCTTTACGCAATCTTATATACGTTTTAATAGGTAAGACCGGAACTGGCTAATGCTATTATATATCTATTTAATATTAGTATATATAGAAGCAATAAAAGGTAGCTTACTATGCGATATATTAATAGCAACGGTTTTTATATAGCCTCGCTAGAACCATCACCTTTAGAAACCCTATTATACTCTACTACTTTATTCTATGCTAAGTCTATCGTCTTTTCCAGAGTTACTACATTCCCTTCCGGCTACGGCGTAAGAGAAAGACCTTTAGGAGCCTTGCCTAACATTATAAACATTTAAAAGAAGCGTACGGCAGCTTTTAATATTAGTTTATCTATAGGTTTTAGTTTAAGTTTACTGCCACGACTTATTTCTTGCCATTTTTTAACTACATCTATACTGTATTAAGACTTCCGCTACTTATTACTGCGTATAGGCGCCGTATAAAACGACTCGGCTATAGAGTTATCTTTAGCACTGGAGATAAGCTCTTTAGTAGAGGGACGGTAGTATTAGAGCCGCTTATTAGGGCGATTTAGGACTTATAACTGCTATTAAAGCGTTAGCGGGTGTAAAGTAATAGGGTCTATATAATAGATACCATGGTTAAATTCTGTATATATAGATCTAGAGATTCTTTATCTAAACTCTACTGGAGTTATTAATAATGCGTTCTTCCCTAAGGCATTAAGCCTCTATCTTCTTTAGAATCGCTATTTATATCTAACTAACGTTTTAGGACGCTATCCCTGGATACTCTATCGCCTTATATAGCTATCTGCTAAAGTTAGCTGCATACTACCGTGTATATACTATTTATAGTACTTTAGCCTAACTGCCGTTTGCGTATACGTTTTTAGATTCTTCTTACACTAGTAGTATTATTTCTTTTGCCTTTACATTAGTCCTAGGTATATATTAGTATTTCAAGCAGCTATATAGAGGGTAGTCTATACCTTATTCTTTTTAGAAGCTATAGTTATATTTTTTTAGTATAGTAGAGGTTAATAAACCTTTGGTATAACTAACGTAGGAGAAGTTAGAGAAGTTAATAAAGATATAAAGATAAAGTATAACACTTTTAAATTATATATTTACTAGTATAGATATAGTTAATGAAATAGAGGAGTAAAGGGGTAGATTTTAATGTTTTGCTAGGGAGCTTGGGCCTATTACTAGCCTATTTAGGGCAAATTGCGGCAGATTGCCGTATTATCTTACTATTAGCTATATAATATTAAGAATTCCTACTAGCAAGCAAGCACTAGAGCTAATCTTTATAGGTAAGAGCGTTATAACTACCTATAAAAATATAAGAATTAAACTAATTTATATAGATATGGCTAACCTTTTCTAGCGGTTTAGTAGGTTAACACCACCTAAGCAGTAAGTACTTAACGGTTGTCCTTATTCTCTTCCCTTATTAAGACATACTCCGGAGCTTCCCTTTATACCTAGTTAGCCTATAGATATCCCCGAGACGCTAAATTAGTTTAATTATACTATTTCCGCCTTTTTCTACCTGGAATCTCCCTTAAAGTGTATTAGCTTAGGCGATAAGCTAATAAAGTCGTTTTATGTTTAAAACTTAAGGAAAGCCTTCGCAGAGAAGCAACATAAGGCTATTCTATCTGTTAAGAAGCGACGGTTATAAAGATTAGCTATTAATTTAGCTCTAAGTGTTAATAAAGTTAATATACTTAGTTACGAATAAATAGAAGAAGCTTAAACTATAGAGGTAGAGATTATTACAAAAATAAGGCCTATTAAAGAAAAACATACAGCAAATTAGAAGAGAAAAGCAGAAGAGGGGGGGTTATTACACTACTTTGCCAATATAAAATCCGCTAAAACACGTATAGCTAGCCAGCCTCTTACTCTAATAAGCCCCTTTACTACTTAATTTACCCATATATCGGATACACTGCCTCTATATTTAAGCCAACTAATAGCTTTCTTAACTTCTTTTAATCTTGCCTTATCTTATAGCCAATTTGCCTAAATTTCTAGGGATTAAATATACCGAATTCCTTATTAATTACGTTAGCCGTTTTTATTTTTATTTTTGTTCTAAAGCCTCCTATAATTTAATTAGAAGCTTAGTTTTAGATTTTTATTTCTTTATAAACTTATCTACGCGTATACTATTAATTTAAAGAAAATTATTATTATAGATTTAATTGTATATGTCCTAATCTGTGTATAAGTTTATCTGAAACGTTCTTCTTTTATTTAGCGAAGTTGGTATTAGTTATATAGGTCTCTCAATATAGGAAATGTCGTATATTTAGTGGCCGTCTAAATTTTATCTATTTTGCGCTGTATTCGTAGGAAATTGTTCTACTTTAATTATCCTATTAAAAGGATCCACCTTACCTTTATTGCATGGACGGAATAGCTTAAGAAGTGCTCTATAATATACTTAGTATCTACTATTTTTATCTATTTAATTTAAGTCCTATACTAATACTAGCAATTCTAAATAGGCAGCCCGCGTTCCCTTTATTCCATCTAGTATATTCTTATATTCTTATATAAGAACTTAGTCCCTCTATAGAGCAATAGTCCGTATTTAGACTAGGTTATAGCGTGCCCGTACTTTATATAGTCGGTTAAGATTATAAAAGTCTTTACCGCGTTAAATATAGTATATTATAGAGTAATAAATACTAATAGGTAAATTTTATACCTAGGCTGCATCTCTTTTAAGGCGCTTAATATCTAAATCCGTTACTTATATACCATTAACTCGCTTACAACATTTCTGTATAAACGAAGCTAGTTTTATAACAAATTTATTAATACCTAGCCTAGTTTAAATTTCGCAGGCTCTGCGCTATAACTTTAGATTTATTCCATATATTAAAAACATTTAGTTGGTTAATTAGCAGCAATCCTATCTATATAGCTCGTTTATTAGGTTAACTATACCTAATAATAATATAATGTATAAATCTTCCATAGTATTAGCTGCTAGTATTATATTTTCCTATAGCTCCATCTCTTATATTACTATAGTATTTATTAATTCCGTATTAAGATAAATTATTTACTCTTTATACCCTTTACGCTTATTTAATCTTTAATAGAAATTTTTCTAAAGAATATATACCCTTTCGCTATACTCTATTATAGTTCCTATTAGGGCGCCAAATACACAAATTATCTCTAGATAGTAGGAAATTGCATAAAGTTTAGGTATATTAAAATTGGGTAGGTTTTTATCGTCAGGTTAGTACGGCAAGAATACCTCTTTAGTCTTATCCATTTAATATAATATAGCTTTAAGGTATTTAATTATATCTTTATTATATAATTTGTATTCGGCTAATAATATAAAGTTAACTATAGCACGAATAAACAGTATTACCCCATTGTGCCTATATAGTAACGGTGTCACAACTAGTACAATCTAATAAAAAAGGGACTTGTACATCTTTCCAGTCCATTAGCTTAACTCTACGAAGTTATCCCACCTAATTATACCCTTAAAGGGTTTAACTTCGGCGAATTATGCGGTTAGAAGACGTTTTACCCTATCCTTAGCAGATAATAGGGTTTTTATACCACTATAATTAGTTATTAGAACCCTCCCTTTCCCTTTTTTAATATTAAGCAGTAATACCCAAAGCTAGCTTATTAAATGCTCCGTAATACCTTTATATAGTTAGTATAATAAATTAGGGGCCATTATAGCGTGTATATCCGCTATATAATAGGACTAGGTAAAATTTTAAATTGGCCTAATATACTTAGGGTCGCTGCAATCCAGCTATAAGTTTTACTGTCGTTTAAGTTATTTAATGGTCGATTTATGCGTCCTTTACGGCCATTTACTAGATATAGTACTTAGTAGGTTACCTCATTTATAAGGCGGTATATAACACATTATATAGTATTACCCTAATTTTACTCCTATTAATATAACCTATTCCTTATAATCTGCTATAAACCTAGTAAGTATAGGGTAGTATTACCGGATAAACCCATCCGCGTATTATATTGGCATACTACGCCTAGCAGCGCGTTTAAGGGCTAGTTTTTATATTAACTTAAGTACCTACATACTACTAAGGTAAATACTTACGTTTAAACATAATGCTTATTACTTAATAGTATACATCCAGCTTATTTATCCAGTTACTTAGTAAGTCCGTAGGTATATAACCTAGTAGAAGCATTACTGGCCTACTAACTACACGTTAAGTCTTTAACAGGATATTAAGTATCGTAATATAAACCAGATACGCCTTTTTATCTCCAGATAGTATAGTTAGCTTAGTTTAGTCGCTACTAGGTATTACTATAATAGCCATCACACCATTAGGTAATTAATCTTAGATCTCCTACTAACAATCGGCCGTATATACCTCGTTATATACTCTATTACCTTTTACGTTAAATTAATAAATAGGAGAATAAACTATATTACCTTTAAATGGGAAATAACTAATTAGGAAGGCTACCACGCTAAGTATATTACGGTAGTATATTTTTAGGTTTTTGCCGTATATATTAAGTTCTATAATTCGCCAGCTATTATTACTTATACCTTTAGAAATAGAATATAGTTTTATCTTAGCTTCTTTTGCGTTTCAGTACAATATATATCCGTCCCTTAAAAGCACAACACCACACATGCAACCTTACCAAAAGGTAGCGCCACACTTTAAAACTTATGCATACCCATCTTACCATTAAAAACAATCGATTTCCCAACTTTTAAGACCTAATTCCTACTACCTAGCGAGCTAGAGGTGGATTTATTTGTCGTTTTACCCTCTTTTCCCAACAGAAAATTTTCTCTAAGGGTGGCCCTAGCTTATAAGCGAGGCACGGACGGGAATACCAAAGCTACTACTACTACTACCACCAATACCATAACTGCAAAATAGGAGCTAGTTTTTCTACTACCTTTTAGCCTAATCTCCCCAGAAATCTTCTAGTAGGATTAGTAAGGAAAAAGGGTATAAGGATAGTAAAAACTAGGGAGCCTTTTAATAAGATGCCGAAGCCTAGTAGGCATAAAAAAAAATAATAACCTCCTATAGAAATAAGTGACAATAAGTCTACTTTTACTTTCTCTGCCCCTTCTCCTTCTCCTAGCCTATTTGGGATAGGAGAAAAAAGAGGACATCCTTAGTCTTCTACCGAAAAAGAAAACCAAAAACCTGTAAAAAAGACCACAAAACTTATAACTTTTATGGCTAGTATACCTAGTATATCCTTCTCTTCCCTTTCTCCAGAACAACACCTATAAAAGGCCTTAGAAAGCCTAACCCAGGCCTATAAAGGGCTAGAAGAAGAAGAAGAAAAAGAAAAAAAAGAATAAGTTAAATAGCTAGAGGACTATACACGCAGTATTCTAGCAGGAGAAAATCCCTTTATAAAAGGGAAAGAAAAGACAAAAGAAGTCCTAAAAGGACTAGTTGAAGAAGTAAGAGCTCTCCATAAGGAGGTGGCCCCTACTAAAGAAACCTACGCAGAGAGGCTAAAGAAGGACCTCCCTTCTTTATCCTTACTACCTTCCTCATTACTACCTTCTTCTACCCCTTCTACTTCTACTAGAAGTAAGAAAAAGCAGCTATAAGAAAAAAAGCTAGTCCTAATTATAGATGAAAAGGACCAACTCCTAGATACCTTCTCCATACGAAATAAAGTCAATTAACTATTTACATCAAAATTACAAGTAAAAAAGCCAGTTTTAGCATCGATAGCTAGAACAAAAAGAAAATAAAATATTCTCCTTATAACTATAGAAGAGTATAATACAGATTTCTTAGTTAAATATAAGGATATCTAGCATAACTGCTTTACCTTTTAAAGAGAACAAAAACTAGAACTATAGGTTNAAATTATAGCCNANGGGGTTCCTACCCTANNNTTNCTANNAGANGGAGGCTNTAAGNTNNTAAANGAAGAAATTAANACCTTTAATCCTATAAGGATATAAGGACTACCTAGATAGATCTTATCTAGTAAAAAAAGACACAATCTACAGACTAGATTTGGCTTTATAGTTTTTACTATAGAAAACAAAGAAAAAAAACAAGAAATCCTTAAGTAAAAAGAGATATTAATTGCAGGTATAGCTACTAAGGTAGTAAAATATCTCAAAGTCTCTCCTACTACGCAGTGTACAAGCTGCCAAAAATTTGGCCATATAGGAGATAGGTGCTCTACTAGGGCCTACAGATACTGTGCAGCTGCACATTTATCTAAAGACCATTCCTGTTCTACCTGTATAATAACAGGCAAGCCTTGCCAGCATACCACCCCTGTTTGCATTAATTATAAAGAAAAACACTTTGCTAATAGTAAAGACTACAAGACTCTTAAAGCAGCTAAACTAGTACGCGAAGAAGATTCTATAGAAGAATAAAACAGATAGGATTCTAGAAGGAGGCAACTCCTACTAGGCTCTTAAAAAGATATTAGAGAGCAAAAGAACAGAAATAAATTGCATAAGGACAGGGATAGGTGTTAGGATTTCCTATAGTTTTTCCTACCGTTTTCTTATTCCCTAGTAGTTGCAGTACCTTAGTGTTTTATTAAGGAGCTATATACCCTTAGGGGTTTATAAACTACTAGGACATAGCTACTAGTACATATTAAGCTGCCTAGAAAGGATTTATGTATATAGAACTATAGCGCCATAGCCTAGAGGCTGCATGCGTAGTATTATACGTAGTATAATACAACGGACCTAAAAATAAAAAATAAAAAATAAAAATATCCGTCCCTTATATTTTTAATACGGGGGTCTTATAGCCACGCGTCTATTTCTTTTACTAACGTGCTATTATATACCTATTAGATAACTTACGCCTATTCTATAAAGCTTGCGAAAGAATAAAACATATTATTACCTTTATTTATTCTATCTGCTAACTAGCTAGGCCTTAGTAGGTGGTCGCGATCTACAGCAGACTGCTAATTAGAGTTCCCCTCTAGGTAGCTAAGTAGGGTTCCTATATAGCGGCCAGTCACTTTATAATAAGTTTAGGTATAATAAATATCTAAGGTAGAGAGGCTTATTGCCGCGTAACTATACGTTTTAGTACTAGTTAGTTATTCTACCGGTACTATATAGCTTAGCTCCTCTACCAATATTATACTAGTATTTCCTATAATAGTTAGTAAAGTATTATTAATAGCGGTATTAGTTGCTATAAGGTCATATACCTATTGTTCCACGGTAAATTCGTTGTTTTTATATATATCTACTTAAGCCTAAATTATAGAATAGACATTATCCCATTAATTAAGATAGTCTATACCCACAGCTTTGTAGTACAGCTTATATCGCACTAATCCACCTATAGTAGAAATCATATACTTATATTTGGGGCACTAGCGATTTATTAAGCCTATTATAATAGCAACAAATGCGGCTCCTTACGTTGTTATTAAGATTAGACAGGTAGGTTTATGGCTAAAAAGGGCAGTAGTTATATAACTAATCTAATAGCCGTAATCTGCGGCGATCTGCTAGCTATTCTAATAACTAACTATAACGGCTTACTCCTTTTAAATTATAAGTTAAATATACTAAGTAGTATATTATTCTAAGCGCTAATAATATATAAAGCAGTATTGTATTCTATAGTACCTATTATAATTAATTTACAACCGCTAAACATTTATAAACCTTTAATCCCCGTCCCTCGCCAATACTATAGAGGAGGCATAGTATAAATCTACCGGTAAAACTCCTAGGAAGGATAAGCAGATTATATCCAGGTTTAGTATTAGCAGCGCTCATTTATACAAGATTAAAGGGGTAGTTAAGGACATCATAAATAAGGGTAATGTAATATCTATACGCTTCCAAGACCGCATAAATTACGCCATTTAAAGTAAGATTATAGCCAAAATCGTTAATTAAATCCCAGAGTCCAGTAATGCTTTGGTTAGGTAGACTAAGGAAGTAGCCTAATATCTCCTCACTTACACGCAGTTAAATATACGCAAGAAAGCTAGCCGAGCCAGTACTAAATTAGGACTTCGGTATAGAGCTATAAATTTTACCATAGAGTACCCTTATGCAGAGCCTTAGGACGTATATTAATCTCTTTTACCTAAACATATTAATAAATATAACATTTAGGGTCTTATAATCTATATATATTAAAATCTAAAGAATATACCCCAGTCTATAATTTATATAGACTTAGGTACTAGCCTACTTCAAACTAACTCAGTAAAAGGGTAGATAAGTCTTTTAGATTTCCCCAAATTTCTTAATATTACCTAGGATGCTAGAGTTAACCTAAAGACGAAGGAGTTATAGGTAGATATACTAATAATTATACTAGTTCGGAATATGGGACTTTTAAAGTATATAATACAATAAACGCTTAAAGCCTCTAAGGATATAATTGTTTTCGCGGTCGCGAATATATATAGTATATAGTAGTAGTCCTTATAGCTTTAAATCTAATACTATTTAGAGTCTCAATTATTTACTAGGAGCCCTACTTAAAAGGGTATATTAAAGCAATCTTAATTAGGCTAAAATATTAATTATAGGCAGGCAAAACGTCCTAGGCGTATTAACCCTTATTCTTAGGTTGTATATTTTAATATACTTCTAACTCCACCTAATGCTAGTTGTTTATAAAGAATATTTTCTATAATTAGAGGAAGCGTATTTAGCGGTAATCTGCTATAGCAAATTGCCCTTTAACGCGCGCGCGTTATATTCCGTTAGCGAGAGTATTTACCTTAGACTTATCCACTTTACTTTACACTCTTTACCTCTACTACCTCAACTAACTCTCACACGGCACCTCTACGCGACATTAATTAGTTAATTAATCAGTTTAACCGCTAATTGCTACTTTAAGCTATGACTTATTCTTTAAAACTACAGCAATCTACCTAGCAGATTAACTCTTATAATTGGTTTATCTTACCTACCTACTTTAGACTTACACCTTTACTAAACACTAACTAGATTTTTCTACTTTTATATAGCAACGCTCCACTCCTTCTTTATTCCGTCTTAGTATCTTCACGCATTATAATAAAGGACTTAGATATTATAAAGGGATAGGATATTAATACTATTGCTTTAAGGAAATTAAGAGATATAATCCTAAATAACATATAAGAGGCTAGGCTTAAAAAATCTATATTTTATACTACTAAAGATAAAGTGCCGCGTAATTAGTTTATTTAAAAGATTCTTAGCAACTTACCTAAGAAGGAACGTACTTTAAATAGCTAGTCTAAATAAGCTATTATTCCTTTTATATTATCCTAGAGAACCAATACCACTAAATAGCAAAATATTATAAAGTCAGAACCTAAAAGTTAAACCCAATTTAAACCTATAATAACGCTAACACGTATATTTACTTCCAAGCCAATCTCTAAATTATACGGTTTTACATTACTAAATAAGCCGTTCTTACTTAAAAATATAACCTTTTAGTTTTAAAGAATAAACCTAATTACCTAAAGTACTATAGAGCTTTATATAGTCTATAAATTTTAGAAAGCAATATAGAAACTCTAATAGTTAAAGAAATTAGCTTCTCGCTATTTTAAAAGGTTATAGTATTAGTAGGTTTTATCTTAAATAAGAATAAAATTACCTAGCTTAATATAGTTACTAATAAGGAGGTTTATATTACCTAGCGAGGGCCATTATAAGCCATATTTTAGTGGTGTATACTATATAATAGAAGTAGAGTAGAATTTCTACTTAAAAGTACAGATTATAAGTCCCTTTAATAACATCTAGCTATTTATATACTATTAATTGCAGTTAAGCGTTTAATTATAAAAGTACCGTGCTAATTACTAAATAAGTAGGGCATAAACCCTCCTAGAATTGCCAATACTCTAGCCTACCAGTATTTACGCGCTAAGGCCGCACCTAAGAAACGGCAGAAGATCACGCCTAAGCCGATCCGCAAGTACTTAGACGTTAAGTTTACTAATAAAGATAGCGAGAATAAAAGTAATGCTTTATCTATTTTATTAATACGCAGTAGCATTTTAAGTCTATTAAGTCCGAAGAAACGTAGTTATAAAAGGAAGTAACCTACTAGAGGTATCTATGGGTAAACTACGGCAAACTACCGCAAGCTGCCGTAATAATTTAGTATCCAGCCTACGGACAATCCCGACAATATAGAACACGGCAAGGATAATTACGATACTCCCTAGAGCAAAACTGCTTTATATTCTTAATTAGCTTAGACTCTATATAATAATTAAACTTTATACCCACAAAAAGCTTTTAGTAAAACTATAGAAACTAATGCAATCTAAGATACCTTAGGTGAAAATGCACTTAAGGATAATATAACCTAAGCTAAAAAAACATAGGCTATAATGCCTATTACGCAAAGGTATAAGCATATAGTTATCTTAAATTAGACTAATATTAGCTCTTTTTAGATTTCAAGAGGCCGCTATAGCTAAAGTAGGAGGCAGGGTTTAATAAATGGAGTAGTAAATATACGAATATTCGGCTAAGCTATATAAAGTTCCTAAAAAGGCCATCTTAGCGAAGAACCGGGTCCCCGTTTCTAGTAAATAGGGTTTAAATCCGAAGTTTAAATCATTCCTATACTAGCTATATGGCGCATCTAAGATATTCTACTAAGAGCGCACGTAACTAAATGGTGGGGTTTTTACTAATATATAGGAACCGGAAAAATCGTAACCGCGTACTTAACTATTATCCTTAGTTACCACTATACTATAAACCTAGATAAAGTAGCTACTAATTAAGCGGCTAGGAAAGCGAATTAGCATTTATAGAAGGATAACTAGGCTAAAGATACTAAGTGTCCTAGCTAGAACAAAATGCCTTTTCCATACTTATATGTAAATTAAAACGCCATATCTATAATACAAAGACAGCATAGTATAAGTCTAGTTATTGTAATTCCAAGTATAATTACCAGCTAGAGAGACAATTACATCTTATTATTTAAGGACTCTACGCTTATAATAAAAGGGTAGACGCTACTACAGTTTACAATATGCTACAAAACAAAAGGTATATCTAAAGGAATAGCGCGACTAAACCCTTAGGAATGGCTTTAAATGGGGACTTTAGGGGATTAGTTAGATTACAATACGATAAATAATAGTCGGACTCTTATAGGTAAAAAGAAAACGCCCTACTTATAGTTCTCTAACGGCCCTCTATAGAAGTATATAGACCGTCACAACTACGCTCTTTAGCAGAATCTTATAGAATAAGTTTTATAATAAAAAAAATTAAGAAACTTATATTAACCAATTCCTTTATTTTTTAAAAAAAAGTAGTACCGCCATACCTAAGATTCTTTACCTAGGCTATTTTTAGTATAGTAATAGAGAATAGTGTTATAGATATATGCTAGTTTATTATAAGCGCCCTTAAAGATATAGATTAGGCAACCGCTTAAGCTAATTTAGTATTTTTAAAAAATATACGTCCGCGGAAGTTAATAAAATAGCTAAACTATAGACCCAATTTTTAAAGCAGGGAAGGAGTAACCCTAAAAGTGCCTTATAGTCTATAATATATAAAGAATCGGTTAAGGTCAGTAGCCTAATTCTTATAAATTTTCTTATTCGCCGTAACCGGGATACTATTAACTTTAATAACCGAAAACTGAAAGCTGTCCTAGGCTAGCTCTAAATTTAATACGTAAAGTGTAATTATAAAACTAAAGAACTTAAATTCCTATGCAGCATAGAAGGTACAATAGTATTAGAAATAAAAGAGGTATTCTAGCAGAAAATAGTCAAATAAGAGAAGATAGTTCTTCTACTGGGAAAAAACTAGTATAAATGGCCAGTAGCTCCTTAAGCAGCTACTTTACGTGCTATAATATAGCGATAACGCCCAGGTTACTTTTATAGAAGAATAGATTTAATAAGGATCTTCCGGACAACAAAAAAAAATCCAGTCTAATACTACACTAACGCAGTTAAAAATCCTATTAAAAGTATCTTGGATTAGAATAAGGAGGAAATTCTTTATAATAACGCGAAGTTTAAGACGCTTTTAGCTATCTATAAAGAAATTACAGCAGCACTATATATTAAAGGCTATTATAGCAAATTTTTTATTTATTAGGGCGGTATATATATTAGTAAGTGGCAAAATACTCTATCTTTTTACCTCTTAATAGCAGCACGCTTAACTAGAACTCTAAGCTAATACTTATTTTAGGCCTTAGTTGCTAAATATAGCAAGGATGCCGTTATATGCCTCCCTAGAGGAACACTACTAAAGTAAAAAGACTATATAATCTATAACTCGTAGAAGCAGCCAAACAGACCATAAATTCTCTTATTATTTCTAAAGGCTATTGCGGAGGGTGTTACTATTAACGGCTTCCTATATCGAAAGTGGAATTCTAGATAAGCTTAAGTTTAAGAAAAATATAGATATAAATAAGCCCGGAAATTTAAAGAAGTAGCTAATGCAAATATTATAGATTATAGTAGCAATGTGTTTTTAATCCTTTTAACGCGGAATTAGGTAATATGCTAGGTAGTTTACCGTAAATTCTTCTTTAGTGGAAGAAGTATAACAGACTATTATTTTTAAAATTAGATAATATAGTAGGCAGTATTCCGTAGTCTTATAGTTAGTAAAAGGCAAATACTAGATTATTTTTTTTTATAGAATTAAGTAATGTACTTAGTAATATATAGTAGTCTTACGGCTGATAGAAGGTATATACTAAGTTATTTTTTATAAAACTGGGCAATATGTTAGCAATATACCGCAATTCTTTTATTAATAAGAGAAGGTACTATTTTACTATTTAAGGAACCAGGTAATGCGCGGGTAATATATCGCAGTGCTCCGTTAATAAAAGAAGCTGCTAACTTATAACGCGGGAACTAGGCAATATACGAGCCAATATTTAGAATACTCTACTTATAAGAGGAGCCTATTAGCTTATAATATAGGAACCAGGCAACGCATAATTAGGTATATCGCAGTACTCTATTAATAAGCAGCGCCTACTAGTTTGCTATTTAAGGACCTAAGTAATACGCTAGGCGATATATTATAGTGCTCTATTAATATAGTAAGTCTACTAGCTTATAATATAGAAGCTAAGCAATATACAAGCTAATATATTAAAATACTCTGCTAATAGGCGACACCTGCTAGCTTATAATTTAGGGAATTGGGTAATATACCTAGCAATATACAGCAACTTCGTACTTAGTAATAGAAGTTTACTAGCTTGCCGCTTAAGGAACTAGGCAGTATGCCAGGCAATATACGGCAATTTCGCGCTCAGTAATGGAAGTCTGCTAGCTTACCGCTTAAGGAACTAGGCAATATGCTAGGCAATATACGGCAATTTCTCGCTTAGTAATGGAAGTTTATTAGCTTGCCGCTTAAGAAACTAGGCGTATACTAGGTAATATACGGCAATTTCGCGCTTAGTGATTAAAGTCTACTAGTTTACTCTTTAAGGCAGTAATCTTATTAAATTAGAGCTCCTAGTTAGAGTTATAATTAATATAAACTTTAGATCTAACTATTTAATTAGTAAAGCGGAGTAAATATAAAGTTAATATAGCTTTTAGAGCTTTAGATCTATACCTAATTTAAAATATAACTAAGGAAAAATAGATTACTAGTAACTCCATACTTAATATAAGGCCAATTAGTAACTCCTAGAGCTCTACTACTAACTTAGTATCTATTAAGGGGCGCATTAGCTATAGAATTTAAAACACCTGCTTATTCTACTACTATTCTCTTTATACTAGTATACAGCTCATTTTAGATACATACCCCAATCGCAATACTATAGTCGCGTTTATATGCCTTATATAATGTTATTATTTTAACCTTCTTAATCGCAATAAGCTTATTTCTAGGGGGTTCGTATAAAAGGTAGGTAAAGACGTAGGAAACGCTAATTATAGAGAGGACGTTGGTTAAGGAGGAGGCTCTATTACTATACTAAAGTAGGGAGTCGCGATAGAGGCCTAGTGGCAGAGAGGGGCTCTTTTAAATTGCTTACTAACGTTAATTACATATTAATATACAAAGTTAAATCTAGAGCCTTATTCTAGAGCCTTACCAAATAATTAACTTAATTATAGATTTAAATAAGCTATAGTAGTAGCCGCCACTAATTATAAAACGGGTAATACTAAAAGGCGTATAGATTAAACAGTTATAATATAGAGGTAATTTATAACCGAACAGTAAGGAGCTTCAAGCTCTATATCCCTTTATTTAGTAAAAAAGACTTTTTATATTAGGCGCTTTAGGCGCTCCTACCTAGGTTAGCATACTATAGGTACCCTAGCTAGCGTAATTTTATTAGCAAGCCTTACTAAAACGCGTTAACTTATAATGCCGATAAAATGCTATAGAAGGCCACCACCTATATATATATATTTAAGGAAGTTAGGTAAAATATCGTAATATATAATATTATAACTATAGGTTTCTACCCTTCCTCTATTAACCAGCTGCCGATTATATAGAATAATCCTCCATTAAAGTCTTCCCCCAAATTACTACCATCTATCCGCTTTATATGCATTCTTAATATTAATAAGGATAAGCTTCCCTTTTAGATCTTACTGCTAAATACTATCCATCTATCTATTACCTACTCTCTATATTAAAACCAATTTCCCCTTAACTTAACCACATACTAGCCCTTAACCTATTTTTAAAGTAAACGTCGCAATAGTATATATGCTAATAAGGAGTTATAGATATCTTACGCTAATTAGTTATTACAGATAAATAAAAACCCTAGGTATATAACCACCCCAGCTAAGCGCACTAAGCGTCCCTATATTAAAAAGGCGTTACTAAAGAACAGAGATAGGACCACTAAGCTAGCTTTAAAGCCACAAAAGAAGAAAGCGGCGGATAGTTACTAGAAGGAGATTAGAGGGTTTCTAATTAAGTAGGAAAAAAATAGTAAAGTAGCTAAAGCCACAAAGATAGCTTAGCTACCTATTAAGAAGCCTCCGCTAACCTATTCTGTCCTACTAGCCGCTAGAAATGCCGCTATACATAGTTTAAAGAGAACCGAGTTAAATAAAAACAGCGCCGCGGAGATAGCTGTTATAGAAACTAGAAAACTATAAAGAGGGACCTCTTTAATATTATAAGTTAGACGATTAGTTATATAAAGGAAGGATAGGATGCTTTGCAGACTATATTACCCGCTAATCGCTAGAATAAAGAGTTTAAAGACGGAAATTAAGGAACTTTAAAAAGCTAAGAAGGCTTAAAATATATCTATTATTAATCTAATCTAGGACGCCTAAGTAATAAAGTAGGATTATCTCCAAGGTTATAAAATAATATTCACAACTAACCGAAGCGCATAATATAAATTAAAGAAAGGTAATATTTTAAGAGCTTTTGGTAAAGGACCAGCTTAAGGTTATAAGGGAGGACGTACTATATACGCCAAATAAGGTGTATTAAGTGCTATAAGTAGTTAAACAGTTTAACCAGCGGCTATTTAATATAGAGGATTAATTAAGGGCGGTATAGGAGAGCTTAAAGGAGGCTATAGTAAAGGCTTAATTAGCTTTACCTAGTCTCCTATTAAAAAATAATTAAAAATAATACGTAAATTCTATACTTAGCTAAGTTATTACCTTTTTATATTAGTAGTNTAGCAGGATTTATAAGGTTTAATAAACTAATAAGTTAGTTTAGTTCTTAAATCCTAAAGATTATAACTATATAAGACTTATACTACCTAAGGCAATCTACCGCAAAATGCCGCTAGACTTAACATTCTGCGTATTCACTAAAACTTTTTAATTCACCTTACTATTAATAAGCATTAGATAATAGCAATTTGCCTACTAGCGTTACTATGGGAGCACTTAACTTTAATATCTACTTCGCCTAACTCTTTACCTCTACTACCTTAACTAACTCTCGCACGGCACCTCTACGCGATATTAATTAGTTAATTAATTAGTTAATTAATTAGTTTAACCGCTAATTGCTACTTTAAGCCATAACTTACACCCTAGAACTGCGGTAATCTGCCTAGTTAATTAATTCTTATAATTGGTTTATCTTACCTACCTACTTTAGACTTGCACCTTTACTAAACACTAACTAGATTCTTCCGCTCTTATATAGCAACACTTTACTTCTCTTTTATCCTATCTTAGTATCTTTACGCATTACTATAAAGGACTTAGATATTATAAATAGATGGGAAATTAATGCTTATCACCTTAAGGAAATTAAGAAGACAATCTTAGATAATATAGTAGAGGTTAGGCTTAATAAAGTCGCGTTTTATACTGCTAAAGATAAAGTACTACACAACAACTTTATCTAGAAGGTCCTTAGTAACTTACCTAAGAGGGAAGGTATTTCAGAGAGCTGGTCTAAAGATACTATTATTACTTTAATAATATCTTAGAGAACTAATGCTATAAAACGGCAAAACAAGTTAGAACCTAAAAGTTAGACTTAACCTAAATTTAAACCCATAATAACGCTAGCGCCTATATTTACTCCTAAGCAAATCTTAGAATTACTAGGCCCTACATTATTAGGTAAGCCGCTTTTACTTAAAAATATAACCTTCTAATTTTAAAGAATAAACTTAACCACCTAAAACACTATAGAGCTTTGCACGATCTATAACATTATAACAGCCAATATAAAAACTCTAACAATTAAAGAAATTAGTTTTTTGCTATTTTAAGAGGTTACAGTATTAGTAGGGTTTAATTTAGATAAGGATCAAATTATATAGGTCAATATTAAATCCCATAAGGAGGCTTATATTGCTCGGCAAGGGGTATTATAAGCCACATTTTAGCGATATATGCTATACCACGGAAGTAAAGTAGAATTTATACTTAAGAGTACCGATTATAAGTCCTTTTAATAACATCTAGCTATCTATATACTAATAATTATAGCTAAGCATTTAATTATAGAAATACCGTACTAAATACCGCGCAAGTAGAGCATAAACCCTCTCAGTATTACTAATACCCTAATTCGCCAGTCTTTACGCGGCAAGCCTATATATAAAAAACGGCGGAAGACTATATCTAAGCAGACCTATATCAGGAATTTTTTTTTGGGGCTCGTTGTTGCGGTTTGCGGCAAATTGCTACAAACCGTACGGTTGCGGTAGGTGGATATAGTCGATAGCAATTTGCGTAAAACGCACGTTTTACAACAAGTTTACAGCACCCTAATAGTAATTTGCGCGTTTTGTAACAAATTTGCAGCACCTAATAGTAAATTACGGCAAAATGCTACCCTATAAATAAATAGTGCGTAAACTATACGAATTATACAAATTATAAAAACTATACAAATTGTATAAATTATACGAATTGTACAAATTATACAAATTGTAAAAACTGTATAAATTGTAACTATATAAATTATAATTATATTATATAATAACCAAATTATCACATATTTCCATAGATTTCTGTAGTATACTTTTAAATATATTTATATTATAACTATATAAAATATAAAGCTATCTACTTTAGGTATTAAGGGGAAGCCTCTTATAAAGGCTTTAAATTATCTACCTACCTACCTACCTGCCTACCTGCCTGCCTACCTGCTTACTTACCTATCTGCCTGCCTACCTGCCTGCCTGCTTGCCTGCCTGCCTGCCTGCTTGCCTACCTGCCTATTTACCTACCTGCCTGCCTGCCTGCCTACCTACCTACCTATCTGTCTATCTATACCTACCCGTCTATACCTACCTATCTATGCCTACCTGTCTATGCCTACCTGTCTATATTACCTTAATTCAATTAATTAATTGAATTGTTTATTGTGTTTGCTGGCTGGTTGTTTAAACGGTTATTGTGTGGCTCTGGCGACGGTTGTGTGGCAATAACGATGGTTATCTGGCTCTGACGGTCGTCTAGCTCTAACGACGGTTATTTGGCTCTAGCGACGGTTGTCTAGCTTTGATAACGGTTGTCTGGCTCTGACGGTCGTCTAGCTCTGGCGACGGTTATCTGGCTCTGACGATGGTCGTCTAGCTCTGGCGACGGTCATCTGGCTCCGGCGACGGTTGTCTAGCTCTGACGGTTGTCTAGCTCTGGCGACGGTCATCTGGCTCCGGCGACGGTCGTCTAGCTCTGACGGTCGTCTAGCTCTGGCGACGGTTATCTGGCTCCGGCGACGGTCGTCTAGCTCTGGCGACGGTTATCTGGCTCTGGCGATAGTTGTCTAGCTCTAACGACGGTCGTCTGGCTTTAATGGTCGTCTAGCTCTGGCGACGGTTGTCTGGCTCCGGCGACGGTTGTCTGCTGGCTGTCGTTCTGGTGTCTTCCTAGGTAGGGAGGATATAAGGAAGGGTAAAAAATAAGGTGGCTACCTAGGTGTATATAGGGGGTATACTTAGCAGAGGTATGTATAGAGGCTATTGGGAATATAGTGGGGACCTAATAGTAGTGTGTCGCGCGCATATATATAAAGGCTTTGTGTAGAGCTTCGTGTAGAGCCTCTGTATACAGAGCTTCGCGTAGAGCCTTGTGTAGAGCTTTACGCAGAGCCTCGTGTAGAGCTTCGCGTAGAGCCTCGTATAGAGCTTCGCGCAGAGCCTCGTGTAGAGCCTCTATATATAGAGCTTTATGTAGAGCTTCGTGTAGAGCTTTATATAGAGCTTTGTGTAGAGCTTTGTGTAGAGCTTTATATAGAGCCTTTGTACGTAGAGCTTCGTGTAGAGCTTCGTATAGAGCTTTGTGTAGAGCTTTATGTAGAGCTTTGTGTAGAGCTTTATATAGAGCTTTATATAGAGCTTCGTATAGAGCTTCGTATAGAGCCTCGTGTAGAGCCTCTATACCTAGAGCTTTGTATAGAGCCTTATGTAGAGCCTCATGTAAAGCTTTATGTAAAGCTTTGTGCAGAGCTTTGTGTAGAGCTTTATGTAGAGCCTCTGTACGTAGAGCTTTATGTAGAGTATTATGCAAAGCTTTGTGTAGAGCTTTGTGTAGAGCTTTGTGCAGAGCTTTATACAGAGCTTTATATAGAGCCTTGTGTAGAGCCTCTATACCTAGAGCTTTGTATAGAGCCTTGTGTAGAGCCTCGTGTAAAGCTTCGTGTAAAGCTTTATATAGAGCTTCGTACAGAGATTTATATAGAGCTTCGTATAGAGCTTCGTGTAGAGCCTCTGTACGCAGAGCTTTATATAGAGCATTGTGTAAAGCTTTATATAGAGCATTGTGCAAAGCTTTGTGTAGAGCTTTATATAAAGCTTTGTATAGAGCCTCGTGCAAAGCTTTGTGTAGAGCTTTATGTAGAGCTTTGTATAGAGCTTTATATAAAGCTTCGTATAGAGCTTTGTATAGAGCTTTGTATAGAGCTTCGTGTAGAGCTTTATATAGAGCTTTGTATAAAGCTTCGTGCAGAGCTTTATATAGAGCTTCGTATAGAGCTTTATATAAAGCCTTATGCAGAGCTTTATATAGAGCCTCATGCAGAGCCTCTGCATTAGGAAATTTTTTTTTAGGCATATTGTTGTAAGTGAAAATTAGGGTCTGCAAAACCTGCGTAAGTCGCAATTTTGGTAATTTATGGCGATTTGCAGCAATTTGCTACAAATACATAGATAAGGTAGGCGCGTGTATAGGTAGCCTATGTATTTATAGCAAATTGCTGCAAATTGCCGCAAATTGCCAAATTTGCGACTTACGTAGGTTTTGCAGACCCCGATTTTCGTTTGCAACAACGTGCCTAAAAAAAAATTTCCTAATGTATAAGCACTTGAAGTACTTAGATAATAAGTTTATTAATAAAGATATTAAAAGTAAGAGCGATACTTTATTAACCTTATTAGTATACAGCAGCATTCTAAGTTTATTAGGTTAGAAGAAACGTAGTTATAAAAGGGAGTAACCTACTAGAGCATTTAAAGGTAAATTACGGCAAGCTGCCAAAAACAACCGCGGCGGTCTAGCTATCTAGCCTATAGGGGGTCCTAATAGTATAAAGGAGAATAAAGACAATTATAATACTCTCTAAAGCGTAACCGCTTTAGATCCCAAACTAGCTTAACTACAGGTTATAACCGTAGACAATCTAGCTGGTAATACTATATAGGTTTCTGTAGAAGACAACAACCTAGAAAAAGAGGCCCTTAAAGATATAATAAATAAAGCCAATAGGGAGGCAGAGGCTGCTAATTATATTAAGTAAAGGTATAGGTATATAAGCATATAAAGT
Source organism: Cenococcum geophilum 1.58 (assembly GCF_001692895.1). Taxonomy (NCBI): domain Eukaryota; kingdom Fungi; phylum Ascomycota; class Dothideomycetes; order Gloniales; family Gloniaceae; genus Cenococcum; species Cenococcum geophilum. The sequence goes on along the minus strand of NW_027137582.1, from coordinate 195,781 downwards.
ATATCTTAAATTAGACTAACGTTAGCTTTTTTAGATTTTAAGAAGCCGCTATAGCAAAAGTAGGTAGTAAGGTTAAGAGAATAAAGCAGTAGATATATAAACGCTTAGCTAAGCTATAGGGGGTTTCTAAAGGGGCCCTCCTAGGGAATAACATAGTCCCTATTCCCTATAGATAGGATCTAAATCCGGAGTTTAGAGTGTTCCTATACTAGCTGTGTAGTATATCTAAGATATTTTACCAAAAACGTATAGAGCTAAATAGTAGGGTTTTTATAGATAGTATAGGGACCAGTAAAATAGTAACCGCATACTTAACTATTATCTTTAACTACTACTATACTATAAACCTAGACAAAGTAGCTACTAATTAAGCGGCTAAAAATGCTACTTAATATCTACCAGAGGGCCACTAGGCTAATAGCGTTAAGTGTCCTAGCTAGAATAGAGTGCCTCTACTATACTCGTACGTAAATTATAACGCTATATCTATAATACGCAAACAGTATAGTGCCAGCCTAGTTATTGCAGTTCTATATATTATTACTACCTAGAGAGATAATTATATCTTATTATTTAAAGACTTACTACTCGCAACATAAGCGTAAGCACCGCTAAGAGTTATAATATACTATTTAACGGCGGATGTTTCTCTAGGTATAGAGTAGCCAACTTTAAATAAGTGGCTAGAAATAGGGACGTTAGGAAACTAAACCGCCTATAATACTTTAAATACTTATTAGGCTCTTATAGATAAAGTAAAGACCCCTTACCTATAGTTCTCCAATAGTGTCCTACCACTTAGAAAGGGTAATCCTTTAGTTAGTACCCCGGCTGCCTTAGTAATAAGATTTATTATAATTATAATATCCAAATGCCTAAAACAGCGTATTATTAACAACTTTATAATTACTAAAAGAGTCCACCGCTTCTTATCTAACGGTAAGTAAGAGGATAAAGGTTAGCAGTTGGTTAAAACCACGTTTTTTAGTAAGGTTTTATAGAATAAGTTTTATAATAAGAAAAATAAAGAGACTACAGTTAACTAATTTATTTGTTTCTATAAAAGTACTATACCGAAACGCCTTAGATTCTTTATTTAGGCTATATTAGGGACTCTAATAGAGAATAGTATTATAGATATATATTGGTTTATTATAAGTGGCCTTTTAGATCTAGATTGGGCAAGCGCCTAAGACAATAGCATTCTTAAAAAATACACGTCCGTTAAAGTTAAAAAAAATAGTAAAGCTATAGAGTTATTTTTTAAAATAAAAAAAGAGCAACCCTAAAGGGGTCTTATAGTCTACGGTATATAAAGAATTAGTTTAGGTTAGCGGAGAAATACTTATAAACTTTAAAATTCGCTATACCTTAAATACTATCGGCTTTAACGGAAGAAAATTAAAAGTTATTTTAGGCGAGCTCTAAATTTACTACCTAAACTATAAGTATAGAACTATAGAAATTAAATTGCTATAGGGTATAGAAAGTGTAATGGCGTTAGAAATAGAAGAGGTATTTTAGCAGAAAATAGTTAAATAAAAAGAAAATGGTTCTCTTAAGGGGAACTAACTAGTACAAATGGCCGGTACCTCTTTAAGCACCTACTTTACGTACCATATTGCAGTAATAACGCCTAGGTTACTTTTATGGAAGAATAGATATAATAAGGATCTACTAGACGACAACAAAATTAACGTATAAGCGAAATTTTACGCAAAATTAATTAAATCTCCTATTAGAAGCATCTTGGATAAGAATAAAAAAGAAATTCTTCGCGGTAATATAAAGTTTAAGGCGCTTTTAGCTATCTATAAAGAAGTTATATAATTAAAAAACGTCAGGGGGTATTATAGTAAGGTTATTATTAGCACTAATTTCCTAACTATTGGGGCGGTATATATAGCAGTAAGTAATAAAACACTCTATCTTTTTACCTCTTAATAGTAGCTTGCTTAACCGGAACTCTAAGTTAATACTTATTTTAGGCCTTAGTTACTAAATATAGCGAGAACGCTGTTATATATCTCCTTAGAGGAATATTACCAAAGCAAAAGAATTATATTATTTATAACTTATAGAAGCAGCTAAGCGGACTATAGATTCTTTTATTATCTCTAAAGGCTATTATAGAGGGTATTACCCTTAATAAGGTATACTTTATTATACTTATAGAGCTTAATCCGTCCTTTAGCAAATAGGAACAGTTTATATACCGTATCTACCAAATTAGCTAAGAAAACCCTCTTATAATAGTATATATTTTATATAATATAGCTTCCTATATTAAGGTTGGAATTCTAAATAAGTATAAGTTTAAAAAAAACCGCTGCGGATAAGATACTAGACGTAGATATGAATAAGCTAGGGAGTTTAAAGGAGTAGCTAGTGGAAGTATTCTAGCGAGGTATTTTTAATATTTTAGCGCAGAATTAAGCAATATACTAGGCAATTTGCCGTAAAGTCTTATCTAGTAGAAGAAGTATACTAGGCTGTTATTTTAAGAATTAGGCAATATAGTAGGCAATATACCGCAGTCTTATGGCTAATAAAAGGTATATACTAGGGGTTTTTTTAATAGAGTAAGTAATATTTCTTAGCGATATATTACATTCTTACGGTTAATAGAAGGTATATTAGGTTGTTTTTTGTAGAATAGGGCAATATATTAGCAATATGCCGCAATTCTTATATTAATAAGAGAAGTTTACTATCTTGCTATTTAAGGAACTGGGTAATAAGCGACCAGATATATCGCAGTGCTCTAATAATAAGCAATAACTACTAGCTTGCTATTTAAGGACCTAAGTAATACGCCAGGCGATATATTATAGTGCTCTATTAATGTAATAAGTCTACTAGCTTACGATATAGGAACTAGGCAATATATAAGCTAATATATTAGAATACTCTACTAATGGGCGACGCCTACTAACTTGCAATTTAAAGAATTGGGCAATATGCCTAGTAATATACAGCAACTTTATACTTAGTAGTGGAAGTCTACTAGCTTACCGCTTAAAGAACTAGGCAATATGCTAGGTAATATACAGTAGTTTCGCGCTTAGTAATGGAAGTTTACTAGCTTACGGCTTAAGGAACTAGGCGATATACCAGGCGATATACGGCAGTTTTGTGCCTAATAACTAAAGTATATTAACTTGCCGCTTAAGAAACTAGGCAATATACCAGGTAATATACGGCAATTTTATACTTAATAATAGAAGTTTGCTAACTTGCCGCTTAAAAAACTAGGAGTATGCCTATTAATATGCGGCAATTTTGTATTTAATAAGAGAGGTCTACCGGCCTACCCCTACAGTTACACTTCCTATACATTAGGAAATTTTTTTTAGCCACGTTATTGCGGCCGAAAATTAGGGTTGTGTGTTTGTAGTAAATTGCTATAAAATTGCCCTAAAATTGCCAAAATTGCGACTTACGCAGGTTTTGCAGACCCCGATTTTCGCTTGCAACAACGTGGCCAAAAAAAAAATCCTAATGCTAGTAATATATCTTTATAGACTTCCATAAGCTACCTATAAACCGTAACGGATATAATATGGTTATAATTTTAGTTAACTACTTTAGTAAGCGCCCGTTCTTAATCCTATATTATAAGAATATTAATACTAAAGAAGCGGCCTAATTATATATCTACTACTTCTACCAAATCTATAGACTACTAGATACTATTATATCTAATTATAGGCCATAATTTATATTAGCTTTCTAGAATAAGTTTACCTAGATTTTAGGTATTAAGCTAAAGCTTTCTACTATATACTACCCCTAGATAGATAGTTAGACGAATTGTAAATTAATACTTAGATTAGAGACTTTGGCCCTTTATTAACTACTTCTAAAATAACTGGACTAAACTACTACCCCTAATAAACTATGCCCAAGCGACCCTACCCTATAACTCTATAGGATTTGCTCCTATTTAACTAGAAATGGGTTACTTACCCCATATAAGCTTTAAGTAGGAAAGACTAAAAGGACCCCAGACTATACGCGAAAAACTATCTTATAAGGAAGCACGGCAGTACGCTAAGCGCTTAAAAGAAGCCTAGACGGTAGCCTGTACAAATCTAAAAAAGGCCTAGAAATTAATGCAATAATAAGCAAATAAGTATAGGTAAGAGCCTAACTTTACCGTAGGAGATATAGTCTAGGTTATAATAAAGAACTAAAAGACGGAACGACCTAGCTATAAGCTAAACTATTAGATAGCAGGACCGTATAAGGTTCTTAAGAAGATAGGTAATATATATAAAGTAAAGCTCCTAGGTTTAATTAAAGTTTACCCTAATTTCTCTTTGGATAAACTATAGAAAGCCGTAAACAACCTATTACCTAGATAAAAGAATAAACTTCCCCTACTAATTTAAGTTAATGGCAATAATAAATAAGAAATTAAAGAAATACTAGCCTATAAGCTTATAAGGGGGACATTAAAATATTGTATTAGTTGGAAAGGGTACAACCTAGACCCCACTTGGTACCCTATATAAAACTTTATAGGTAGTCCCTATAAGCTTTAGAAGTTTTATAATTATTACTCTAATAAACCCAGACCCCTAAAGTACCTTAATAAGTAGATGGAGTACTAGAATAGCGAAGATAATAAGCTGCCTATTAAGCATAAAGATAAGAATACCCTATAGATATAATACGGACATATAAAGCCTAAGGGCAGGCTTTTTTAGAAAGGGGGGGGGGGTAATATTATAGCGTGGGTAGAAACTAGTAGAAACTGGTAGATTATAGTAGATAGTTATAAATAGTTATAGATAGTTTTATATAGTTTTAAATAGTTAACGTTATATAACTAGAGGATTGTATATAACGTTAAGTGGCGCCGCCCTCCGTCTCCTTTTCTTTCTTTAGCTTTAGATCCTTATTTATAGACTACCAATTATATAGGCTTGCGCGTCCCTCTTACTATACTCGCGCCTTAATTAACCGAGTCGCTAATACTATTAAAGCTTAAAGTTAGTAATAGAAATTTATTAAGAATAGAAAAGCTTACTTTAATATAACTACCGCTCTTAGTATATATATATTAATTATAAGGACTAAAGGTATTAAATCTAATATAGTATATCTTATTATAAGCCTTTAGAATCCTATTATTAGATTTCTAATATTTTAAAGATATATAGGTAAAATTATTTAGGTAGGACTAATACTAGTTACGGGTTAGCGGAGGTTGGGGTTCTATATATAAAGGTAGGGCTAGAATACGCTATAAAATTTACTTAAAAGAGCAGTTAGTAGAAAAATAAAAAGGTATATTAAATTAATAATAATAAAAAAGAAAATCTTAATAATATATTAAAGATACGTCTAAAATTAAATAACAATTAATAGCGGGAAGTAAGGTATTAAGAAAAAAGAGTAGCTTAATAAGTAAGGTATTTTTATACTTTACCTTCTAATACCCTTTTAGTAAATAGCCGCAACCTTACTAATATAACTCTGTTATAATAGCGCTATTTAAAAGGAAGGAAATACGCGTATAAGCTATTTAGCTATTACTTTCTTATAAAAACTAATAACGTAGCCAAAGAAAGGCAATTAAAATATTAATTAAAGACGTATAAAGGTTAAATTATACCTAAATAATATTATAATATTAAAGAATAATGTTATAGACGTTCCTAACAATTGTATAATAGCTATAAGTGCTATTATAAAGTATTCCTCCTAGTTACTAGGTAGTAGAGCTATATTAAATATATAGTATAGAACTACTAGATTTGAAAGTATATACACTAAATCTTAGAAGATAAGTCTCCTTAATTAACTAATTAATACCTTAATTATATCTAATAGCTTAAGGGTAAATATAGGAATAATATATTAGTAACGTAAAGAATTATATAAAAGAATTATAGATTATAAATTATAGATTATATTTTAATAGTTAAAGATAACAGTAAGCTAAGGCACTATACATTAAGCTATATACTAAATAGTTCTATAGAACTATATTAGGAATATTAAATTGCCTATAATATTTATAATTAATTATAAACTAGTATTGTCGGGAATAAGGCAAGTGGTTATTACGTATTACCGCGGCACTAGCGTGGCGAGGAGTCTTAAGCTCCTCGCCCTTCCTTATTCTAGTAAGAAGTATATTAACTAACATTACTATAACCTACTTAAGTAGTTGTTATTAGTAAGTCACCCTATATAACTAATACTAATTAATGATTAAATATACAGTTAACTATAGAGTAGCTAGGTTTTTAAATAGAAGAGACAGTCTTATATAGGGGTGCTATATGCGCTTATATAGAATAGATCCTGGCGATATTATACTACTTTAGACTTGCGGAAAACTAGTAATAAAAGCATTACTAAGTACTAGGAGATACTAAGTTGCGTCTATTATATAGAACAACTGCGTTTATAAAGATTTAGTTAAGTACTTTAGGTTAGAAGTGTTACTAAACCTAAGGTCCTAAGTTAATAACTAAAATGTATTAAATAACTACGTTTATAAAGATTTAGTTAAGTACTTTAGGTTAGAAGTATTACTAAACCTAGGGTCCTAAGTTAATATCTAAAACGCGTTAAACAACCTTTATTTCCTTATTTTTTTTTATAATTAAAAATACGTTAAAACAACCCCCTTAATACCTTTAGTATACCTTCGTAAACTATAGGATTGTAATTACTACCTAACTACACATTAAACAACCTTTATTTCCCTTATTTTTTTTATTAAAACGCGTTAAATAATCTTTAATAATAGCTATTATAGCGTTAACCTACCTAAAGAAGTACGAGGATAATATTAACCTAGAGATATAGAACACCAATATAACTAACCTTAAAGATATTAATTAGTAAGACTTGAACGGATTTTTATTATACCATATAGTATACTATAAAGACAGCAAATATAATAACACTATGCTATAGTACTGTATAAAGAAGGACTTTATTAAATAGGTAAAGGGAATATAAACTCCTATAAAGAAGGATATTATATAAGACTTTTATAACTTCTTATAGGAGTATAGAGTGTTTATACCTATAGATGGGGGTACTATTAGAGACAATATTTAGGAGCAGGTTATTAATATAAAAGAAGAGTACAAATAGACTCTATAAGAGATTAAGCACCAACTACGTACTATAAGGAAGCTTAACTTATAATAAAATCTAAGTAATATACCTCTAGAGATAAATCTACCTCTGCCTTTAACTCCTCTATATCTAATTTAACCTGTAACTTTAATATTAAATACTATACCCTAATAATAGTAGGTATAGGATCCTATTGCTTTATAATTTAACAGCCTTTAAACTCTACTAACTAGACCTACGTCCCCGCTATAGCCTATAATATAACTCTTACCTCCTCTATCTTAATCTTAAATTAGAGGTAGTTTAAAATTACTTATAGAGTTTATAAAGCTCTATTTAGATTAGGAGAAGAAGTTTAGTAGGGAATTATATAATATTCTTAATTTAAAATTGCGTATCTTTTATAACTATTACTAAAAGGTAGGAATAGAGTCTAATTAATACTATAACGCCTATTCTGTTATACTTAAGGGCCGAGCTAGTACCTTCTATTATAATTATTTAGTAGGAAAAGGATATAATTTTAACCATATAATGTATAAGTTAAGATACTACTTTAAAATAGAAGAGAATAAATAGTAGTATATATTAGAATAGAGAGAGACTACCTTTTTAAGGATTATTACTATAAACCTAGGTATCCCTCGGCTTAATTATTTTTAAAAGCTCTTTAATTAACTTTAAATAATTTAGCGTAGTTTATCCAAATTATATTAAGAGGGTTTTAGCCTACGTAATTAAGTTATTAGCGTATACTAAGGCGTTAAAAAATATATCCTTACTCTCTTTAATCCTATAAATACTTATAAAGGAGTATATACTTAATTAAGATCTTCTATTAGCACCGCTCTATACTTTTAAGAAGTATAGTAATTTAACGCCTAACTCTAACCTATTTTAATTAACCTGTGTAATAAAGCCTTATAGTAGGAACTACGGTGGACTTATTAATGGGCTAGGTATATAGGTATTGCAGGTAAGTTAACAACGTAATAATAACTGGTGGAGTGGTTGCCTAACAGATTAACTCTAATTATATTCTAAGAATTACTACAAGGAAGGAACTATCTAGGTAGGGACTAAGGGTCCTTAAATATATAACCGTACTCCTAAGAAAGTCGTTGCTCTATCTACTCTATCTACTTTATTTGCTCTATTATAGATCTTATAGATTATATAGATTATATAGATCACATTATATAACTTTACTTACTATTTCTTGTTATATAGTTCTACGGGTTCCATCTTAGACTATACTTATATTAACTAACTAGCTTCCTCTAACTCCTCTTTAAGTAGTTATAATATTGTACTTAAAGCGTTCGTAATACTATCTCCCTCCTTTTTATCTTTGTTCTTAAAGATACCTAGCATCTCTAAGTTATTTACTAGAGGTATAATATCTATCTAATTAATTTGGTTAATATTGTTACTTATAATGCCTAAAGCACCTTCTTTTTCTTTAACTCTTTATTATATACGTATAGTCTCTTCTATACTGTTACTTAGTAAAGTAATACTATCTCTATGTTTTTATTGCGCGAAAGAGGGGTTAGTCTATATTATATTAGTAAGTCCTTTATTTTAGCAGCCCTCTTCTTATATAGAGTGCACTAAAGCAAACGTTTAATTATCTTGCGATATTCGCTTAATTTCTAACGCTAAGTATGCACGTCTTATAACTCTTAATAGTCTCTAAGTTTTCTAAGTAATTTATTATAGGGTCTTATATTTAATCTACCGCTGCAAAGCTTAATAGTAAGCTATTTTTAGTGCTGCTTGCGGTCTAACGTGCCTTAAAAGAGTCTATACGTATTCTTAAAGTTTAGCGTCTAGCTTATACCCGTCTTTAGTATTTAAAACGTATCTATAAAAAGGTTTATTTAAAGGAGTAGAAACTTATTTAATAAGGTTTATAGAAACTTAGTAATAAAAGAATAGATTCTCTTCTAATAGAGAAGGAAATAACTCTAAGTAATTTAGTAGTCGCTCTTCCTAGGTCCCCCTTAGGTAACTTATTCTTTAGCGATTCCTTTTTATTAATATTACCTAACCTTTTTTCTCCTAATACTTCTATACCTTTTTTATAGCGTTTTTTAGGTTCTCTAGTAGCTCCTAAGTAGTCTTATTATAGCCTATCCACTTTACTTTATACTATATTTTATCGTCTACGTCCTTATAACTAATAATTTTTAAAACTTACTATTTGTCTTTCTCTTATCCTTTATATATATCTGCTTTATAAACTAGTGGCTTAATATTCCTATATACTAGCTCTAGTATTATAATATGCTATATAGAGTAGATTTTTATCCTAGCTAGTAGGTTTAATTTAAATATAACTAATAAAATTTTCTATATAATTTTAAAAGGTCCTAGTCTAATATAGTCTAACTTCTTACTTAGTTACCGACTCTTAAAATTTTTATATAATAGCTATACTTTATCTCCCTCCTTAAGATCTAGTCCCTTAGATCTCTTAGTATTATAGTACTTTTTTATCCTTTGCTATACCGTCTTAGCTATTTCCGTAAGGTCTATATAAAGATTTATTAAACTCTTTATTCTTTACTTAGCTATATTACTTATCTTCTTTACTTAATATAGTAATAATAAGGTCCTTAGCTTATATCCGTAATTCGCCTTAAATAGTAACGTACCTATTTCTTCTTATAGTATTATATTATATATAAACTATATAACTAGTAATAGCAATACCTAATTATTCTATGCATAATTAATATAATATCTTAGATATTATTCTAGTATCTAATTTAATTTTTCCGTTTAACCGTCTGTCTATAGATAATATATAATAAAAGTTACTGCTTAAACTCCTTACTCTGCTAAAAACACTTCCTAAAATACTGCTATAAATCTTAGATCTCTATCCAATATAATTTTGCTTAGTACTCCATATCTTATAAATACTTCTTTAATATAGATTTTAGTAATATTTTCCGCTAATATTTCTTCTAAATATGCTATAAAGTATCCCTACTTTATAAGCTTATCTACTATTACTAAGATTACGTTATAATCTTANCCGGTAATAGGATCTCTTAACTTTAGTAACTTAATAATAAAGTCCTATAATATAACCTCCTATAGTCTCTTTAGTATTTTAATAGGTTATAGCTCTCTATATAGCTTATACCTTATTAGTTTATTCCTTTAGTAATCTAAATATTCTTTTATAACTTGCCTAGCTAGTCCCTAGATTCTATTAATAATATACTTCTCTTAAAATCTTAATACTAAGCCTATAGCTCCGTTATATTCTTAAGTTAGTCCTTTATAAAATAACTTAATAAACTCCTTTATAATAGATCTTAGTATATATATTACTTTTTAATTTTTATACTAATCTAAATCTAGATCCTTTATTTATATATCTAGGATCTTTTATATCTAATTACTTTCTAGTAATTTATAGGTCTTTTCTTCTTATATTGCTATAATCTTTGGATAATTATACCTAATTAATTTATTTATATCTTTTCGTAATAAATCCCCTAATGGCTTTTTATTATTTTATAGTTTAGCCTTTCTACTTAGAGCGTCTGCTCGTATATTCTCTATTCCCTTAGTATATTAAATTTCAAAATAGTATTCTATAAGTATCTCCGCCTATCTAACTTATCTATAATTAAGTTCTTTTATTATTAGGAACCCTATTAGGTTTTTATAATCCGTCTTAACTATAAATAGTTTTTCTATACCTTATAAGAATAATCTCTATTCCCTTAGTGCTGTAACTACATCTAATAACTCCTTATTATAGATATTATAGTTCAGTTCTAGTAGTGTTATCTTTTAACTATAGTATGCTACTAGGTGCTATCTATCTTTATATTTCTATAAGAAGTACGCTCCTAGTATATAGTCTAATATATCTATTTTAACCACTATCTCTAACTATAGTTAATAGATTTTAAGAACTGGCTCCTAGGTAAACAACTATTTAACTTTTTTAAATAGTTCCTTTTATTCCTCTCCCTATACCCATAGTTCTTCCTTCTTTATTAATCTCGTAAGTGGCTTAATATCCTTTAACTATTAAGCTATAAACCTTTTATAGTAGTTATAGAACCCTAAAAATAACCTTAACTATATTATATTTTCTAGTTCTTACTAATTTACTATAGCCTTAATCTTCTTTAGATTTATACTAAGTTGGCCTAGTTTAATAATAAATCTAATAAAATCTGTCTTCTTAGTAAAGAATTTATATTTCTTAATTGCTACTAGCATCTGTTCTTTTTATAGTCTCTTTAAGACCTATTTAACATGTTCTCTATATTCTTCCTTACTTATTAAGTAGATATTATTATTATTAAGGTATACTATAATAAATTTATCCAAGTATTCTCTTAATATATTATTAATACGCTTTTAAAATGTTACTAGTGCGTTTATAAGCCCGAATTATATAACTAGTAGTTTATATAGTCCTTCCTTTAACCTAAAGGCTGCCTTCTATTTATCGCCTTCCTTAATTTTAATCTAATAGTACGCCTATCTTAGATATATCTTTATAAAGATTTGCGCGTTACTAATCCTATCTTAGATTTCGCTAATTAAGGGTAAAGAATACCTATTTTTCCTAGTAATGCTGTTTAACTGCCTATAGTTAATATATAGCCTAAGTTTTCTATTCTTTTTTAATACAAATAGTACTAGATATCCCACTAATAACTACAATAGTTTAATATATCCTTTTTAAAGATTTTCCTAGATAAACTTCTTAAGTGCCTATAACTCTTTTTTTATTAACTTATAAGTTAGGTAGAACCTTAGACTTACTCCTAGTTTTAGTTCTATTTTATAGTCCTATACTATATAATCTAATAGCTTTTTACTTTCTAGTAACTATAGCTTCTTACCATACTTATAGTATCTCTTTAGTATATAGCTTAATCCTTAATTAGTCTCCTTATATATTACTCTAACTTAGTACTATACTAACTTAGTTTATTATTATATCTTATATTATTATATATCTTTAATATTAACTTAACCTATAACTAAGGCATTCCTAATACTGCCTTATTATTCCCTAATGGTAATATATTAAAAGACATCTTAGCTTATCTTCTCTTAATAGTTATCTAAATTGGTCCTATTTTAAGATTAATAATGCCTCCTCTATAGGCTATTAAATCTCCTAAAATTGTTACTAGTAGGTAAGCGTGCTTTTTTTACCTATGTAGTAGCCCTATCCTTTTAACTACTACTAGTAAGATATAGTTTTATATTACTCCACTATCTACTATTGCTTTAAACTGTTAATCTTACCACTTAATTCTTAGGTTTAGGTATTATTCTTAAATTCCTTTAAGGGTCTAAGGCTCTACTACTAGCTCCCTTTAGTTTTATAGGCCTCTACTTTTTCTAACTATTAGCTGCTTAATCCTATTATACTTAGTTTATTCTTTAGCTAATACCTAGTTTGCTTTTTATCTTTAATATACTATAAATAGGTGTTCTCTAAATATTCCTACTATTATCGTCTATTTAAGCATTCTTCCGTAAGGAACCTTCTTGGTTAAAGTATTAAACTTCCTTTCTTTTAGACTTTTACTAGATGCCAGCTATGTATATACTTAGCATTTTTATACTATTATTTATCTATTATCTAGTATATCCTTATAGGGTATTTCCAGTTTTTTTCTTTCGGATTCTTATATATTTCGCATATATTATCTATATATGCAATCTATAATAGTATATAGTATACTAGGTATTTTAGGTTAACTCTTAACTTATTTCCATCTTTAAGTTTAAACCTTTATTGCACTAATCTAAACGTTATAACTTTATTTATAGGTACTAAGACGCGCTTCTTACTTCTCTAGTCCTCTAATTATTCCTCTAAATCCTTTAATATTATAATTAAGGCTCCCTTAATATAATTTATCGCTTTTTTTATAATTAGGTGGTTTTAGATAACTTTTTTATCTAACTATATATAGAAATCTTCCTACTTATTATTATATTGTTGCTTATACTACTTTTAGTATAGCTACTAGAGTATATATAGTCTATCTATAAAGAAGTATCTCCTTATTACTATATTATAACAGCCTTTTATATATTATTCTTTAAACCTAATAGGAATCCCTAGATCCTCTTTATTTTCTAGTTTAGTAAGCTACTTAGCTCTTAATATATCTATTCTTAGCCTATTAGTAATTCTTTATATAGGTGCTCTGTCCCTTATATAACCTAGTATACTAGATCTTATATTTAGTTTCTTTTCTTACTATATAATAATTCTTACTCTAAACTCGTCTATAGTTTCTTATTATTTACGCCTTATAATTAAATCCTTAAAGTTTTCTTACTTCTTAATTGCTATATTAACTTTTTAATTTTTAGGTTAAATACTATATTTACCTAGTAAGTCTTCTAGGTCTATATATCTATCTCCTAATCTAACTGCTGTTTATACTATAGATTCCCTAATTTATAGTAAAGTCTCTTATTTCTTTCTTATAGGTATCCTTATTTATACTCCAAATTTTTAACCCCTTAGAGTCTTTAACCCTAAGCTTACTTCTTTCTTAAGCTGCGCTCTAGCCTTAGTTTAACTAGGCTTTACTAGTGTCCTTATCTCGTCTTAAGAGTCCTAAATCTTACTTATCTTGTTTTAAAAGTCTTATATTTTTAGGAAACTTTATCCTAAGCTTATTTATATATTACTAAACTAAGCTATTGCTCTATCCCATTAGTTTTCGTCTATTATAGGTCCTTAAGCATACCTTATCTTATTTTAAGAATCTTAGTCATCTCTTATCTTATCTTAAAAATCTTAAGCCTTTAGCCTTTTGCCTTTATTAAGTGGTAAGCTAGCACTAGCAGTTGTCTACTTACTTAATTGTCTCTAGATATTACTCCTTCCGTCTTATAAAGCAATAGATGCTGTATCTAACGGTATTATAATACCCGTTACTAAACCTTACTCTATAGCGGTCTTAGTCTCTACTTCTATTACATTATTAAGGTTTAGATACCCCTAGTTAGTTCCTTTACTATCCTTATTGCTATTAATTAATAAGTACTCCAACTCTATTGTTATTATTACTAATTATTGTCTATATATTACTATAATATCCTAATTTAGCTTATAGAATCGATCCTATTCTTTATCTAACTTTTTAGTTCCTTTAAGTCCTCTTAACTCTAGTTCTTATAGCTAATAGCTTATACTATACTTAGCGTTTTTATAAATTTAGTATATATTATTATAATAAAACGCAAAACTTCTAATTAAACATTCTTTTATTCCTTGCAGTATACTATCATCCCTCTATATATCTGTGTTATATACTACTAGTTTAGTTCCCTTTACTACGTAATAACTCTAACCACTTCTATAGTCTTTAGCGAAATAACCCTATTTTCCGCAATTTATGCAAGCTCCCTCTTTAAACTATTACTTCTATTATAGAGTCCGCTTAAACGTCTTCTATTACTAAGATCCTTAGTTTAGCCTATACTCCTTAATCCTATAATTACTTAATTCTTAACCTCTAGGTTTCTATAGTTTCTTACTTTATTTCTTATAGGTTTCTTTAGTACTACTTAGGTCTATTAGCTCTACGCCATACTATATTTTCTAATTTGGCTTAGGTTATTACGTACTCTACGTCTTATATAATTATAGAACTCTATCCTAGCCCTTCTTAGCCTATTCCCTTTAGTAGATCCTATTATTAATCTTTATTACTTAATCTATTAGTTCCCTTAGGGTATCCGTATCTTCTATTAGAATAATTACATCCTAGACTTTAGCCTTAAGCCCCTATTTATACTGTGCTATAAGCGTCTTATTATTTTACTTAACTTATATTACTAGCGTTTAGAACTATATAGTATACTTAATTACTAAGGTTTATTACGTAATATCTTAGAGTTTCCTTTCTGCTATAGTTATTACCTCTAGATCTTTAAACATTTATATAAGCCGCTCTGTAAACCTATTCTAGCTTAAGAATATAAACTGTACCTCTTAGTTTATAGTTATTATTTTATTTACTTATATCTCTATAAGGTAAAGCTTAAACTATTTAAATACTCTTCCTAATAAGAATAATCCTACGTACGCTACTTAATCTATAGTTATTACTAGCTTTACTCCTTCCTACGTAACCTTAAAGTATATTTACGTAAGGAATCCTTTAAGCTTTAATCTCTTACCTAAGAATCTTTTAATTAATAGTAACTTAACCTTTACTGCTCCTATTTCATTAATCCTATTTTTAAGTACTGCATTATCTCCCGTTAACTAGTCAACTATTGCTTATAACTATCCTACTATTATAAGTTATTATAAATTAGTGTCTGCTATACTGGTGTTATTACCTAATCCTAACGTAGTTACCGCCGTCAATGGCGTTATAGTGGCTGCTTTTAGTGGCATATTATTTAACTTACTAAAACCGTAACTATAGTAGTGATTATATAACAAAGCCTTATAGTAGGAACTACGGTGGACTTATTAATAGGCTAGGTATATAGGTATTATAGGTAAGTTAACAACATAATAATAACTAGTGGAGTAGTTACCTAATAGATTAACTCTAATTGTATTCTAAGAATTACTATAAGGAAGAAACTATCTAGGTAGGGATTAAGGGTCCTTAAATACACAACCGTACTCCTAAGAAAGTCGTTACTCTATCTGCTCTGTCTGCTCTATTTACTCTATTATAGATCTCGCAGATTATATAGATTATATAGATCATATTATATAACTCTGCTTACTATTCCTCATTATATGGTTCCACGGGTTCTATCCTGGACCGTGCTTATATTAACCAACTAGCTTCCTCCAACTCCTCTCTAAGTAGTTATAATATTGTACTTAAAGCGTTCGTAACAACCTGGCCAACCTAGCCGATTAATACAATTATAACTAGACTAACTAAATATATAGTGGCCGTAGTAGGCAATATAGTAAAGGGTATAATTAATAACTATAAGGTAAAGATAGAGGTCTTTATAGAGGCTTATTCCAAAGTAATTACTAAAAAAAGTATTACATTTATAAGAAGCTAAATTACCAGTTAACTAGGCACTCTTTTAATAAGCGAAAGGGGGCATATAATAAGTTTTACTAGAGTATAAGAAATATTTAAAATTATAAGGTTACTATGGCCTACTTCTAAAGCTTTTTAGTTTAATATAAAGGTATAAAAGACCTTAAGGACAAGGTTAATAAGGCCAAATAGCTCCTTATAAATATAGAAATTAAAAACTACTCTCCTAACTAATACTTTATTAAGTATAGTAAGGTAGATGGTATATAACCGTCGCTATTCTTAATAACTAATTTACACTCTATTCTATTATAAAGTTAAATATCTTTAATAAGCTAAAGGAGAGTTTTACGTTCTCCTTTAATAATAGATACTTAGTAAATATCTTCTATAGTATTATACCAGATACTAAAGCTATAAGAGTATATATAATAGGAGAACCTTAAGTTTAAGCCCTTTAGCAGCTAAATAGCTCTGTTTAGATTAACTATTTAATGGCAGGCTAATATACAATTTATTTTAGTAAGGGTACTATAATACCTCTTAGCATAATTAGGGTCTATACCCCCTTAGGGTATATTACTTTCTATATTATTCCTATAAATACTCCGTTTTTATTTTATATTAGAGATATAGATAAATTAGGTATTAAGCTTAATAACCTTAAGAATATACTTATTTAGGGAGATAATTAGGTGCCCGTTATATGTAAGTAGGGTTACTCCTAGTTACTCCTTTATTAACTAGAAAAGAGTATTACTTAAACCTACTTAACTAAGCTAAAATTACGTTAACTATACTATTGTTTTAGCTACCTATCCGTTTACTAATTATTTAGGGTTCTTTAGCAAGTAGGCTATAAAGTTAAGGTTAAGGCAATTAAGCATCTTATAAAGTACTACTATTATTACTAAATAAACTAAAAGTCCCTTAGCCGATTTAAGTTTACCCTTAAAGATAACTATAACTTTAACTTCTATATTATTATTAGCGTTATATATCTTAGCGGCAAGCTAGTACTCTAAGTTATTAACTTCTTAACCTCCTTTTAAGCCGCGCGTTTTTTTAAAGGATATATTAGCTAGAAACGTATAGGATACCCTTTAATTATACTAGATTAATATTTACCTAAGACCCCCTAATTAAATTGTCTATAATATAAAAAAGAACTTCTTATCTATAGAGTTATAATAATAGATAAAGGTAATAGTAATTAAGGTTAAGGAAGTCCCTATTAAGGTATATAATAGTATTAGAAAAGTAGAATAATATTACGTACTATTACGCCGCGTATACAAGATT
The DNA here is from genome assembly GCF_001692895.1 of Cenococcum geophilum 1.58. Classification (NCBI taxonomy): domain Eukaryota; kingdom Fungi; phylum Ascomycota; class Dothideomycetes; order Gloniales; family Gloniaceae; genus Cenococcum; species Cenococcum geophilum. The sequence continues at coordinate 178,328 of NW_027137582.1, read as the reverse complement.
ATCTCTTTAGAACTAGAGTATACTAGTAAAAAACTTACCTTATAAATAGCTATTAAAGCTATTAATAATTCCGCTAGCCTAGATAGACTTATACCTATATTACTAGTCTTTAGCACCTACCCTTAAATAACTAATAATTTTTTACTATTTTCCTCTATTATATAATAAGCTAAGGCTATTTATAAGGTAATAAAGGAGGTATAACGTCTCTACGCTATACGCTAGGTTAATAATATACTAGGAATAAGAAATAGCCTAAATACCTTAACTACGCTTAATCTACTACTTTAGTTTAAGGTACGCGTATAGTATAAAAAGGGAGGGAAGTTAGGCCTATATTAACTTATTATAATTAATAGTTAAACTTACACTATTTAGATGCCTTATAGACCCACTTAATTCCGTTTAACTATTATTAAGCCTTATTATAAAGATAATAGTTTTAAGCCTTTATAGGATACCCTAAAAGATGCCCTAAAGAAGAACTACAATTAATATACTCTATGTTCGTACTAACTTAATAGCACGAGTGAGTCGTATCCACGGGCACGAAATACATGTAGTATCGTATGCTTGTTTGGATGGTGACTGTCGATTATATAAAGCAGACTACGTGGTCTATATACTGATGCACCTCCCCCCTAATTAGTTAGTGCTTTATAAGTGCACCAGACGCGTAAGCGAGTGGTTAGTGCACTGAACGCGTAAACGCGTACCTGGTGTACCGAACGCGTAAGCACGCGTTTGGTACAACAGGTGCTGTAATTATACACTGGCAGTACTTGAAAAATGAAACCATAGAACACAAAGGAAAATATATAGGAAATCTCCCCCGAGGTGCCGTCTAGGCTGCCTTCCAAACGGTACCTTAAGCTGGCCGTAAGTCCTGCTTACGGTCCGTAAAATAGGCCGTATAATGAGCCGTACGGCCTTCTAACGGGCCGTAGGCGTACCGTAGGTACTCTGTTAGTCCCGTTCTACCCATTTTATGACTTTTAGGTTAAGCTTATTCGTGTTAATTAGGGTTTTAAGGGCTTGACACGGCTTTGCCTTAGTTATAGCGTCCGCTGGGTTATCTCCGCTGCTGATCTATTTAACCTCCGTAATCTCACGTCGTTTATAAGCCTAACGTAAGCATATTAGGTCGACTATAAGCCTCTTCTCTTATATCGTACCTAGTTTAACTAGGCAGTTGTAAAGGGACTTTAAATTGGTATATAAAACTAGGGGTAACTGCTTTAGTTATAGAATCTTCTAGACCATTAATTTAATTGCGGCTACTATATTAAATTTATAAGCTAGTGCATATAGTTTAAAAGCTAGTATACTATAGGTTACTTATTTACACTTAATTAAAGACTAGTGCAGTATATTTGCGTTCTAATTATAGTCCGTAAGTACAATTATAAAGCCGATTTATGATAATAGGTCTTTATTATTGGCAAAGGAGGCGTTTATAAATGCTAGTAAGCTAAGGGAACTTAGGTCTAGTGGTACGAAAGTAAGTCCCCTTGCTACATTATTAATTTGCTACTAAATGCGCTTATTAAGCTGCTTAATATTTTCTTCTTACGGATCTACTGCTTAGGCCGTAAAGGATAAGTTATAAGCAGATTTGGGTTGGCAAACTATAGCAATATAGGCGCCTCTTGTACGCTATGCAGCGTATTAGTCCTTTATATTTACGGTCTTATAGGTCTCTCCGCGGGAACTAGTAAGGTCCGTAGGCTTTGCTATAACAAGCTTTAGGTTTTAAGCTTAGCTTTTCTAGGTTAGCTAAATTAAGTTGCCCTTTTGTATAATTAAGCCTCTGTTAAACTTAATTAGAGTCTACTTAGTTAACTACTCTCGCGGCTTTGCTAGAAGCTTAGCTTCTTATAGTTTAGTCTTTTTAGTGTCCGTAAATATCCGGTCTACTAAGAAGAGGGTATTATCTATTTAGAGTCTAATAATACTAAGGCCGTTTAATAGGCTGTATAGGAGGTAGGGGTTGTAGGTTAACTGTTCTATTTTGAGTTTACTAATGTGGTATTGGTAGTATATCTTAAACTAATAGTTTCTAGCTTCTGGTACTTTATAAAGAGGTTTTATAACCTATAAAATTGTTTTTAGTTATAGGTTAAGCTTATAGGGTGGTCGTATAAAGATATCCCTACTTAGGTAGGTATTAGACTGCACGTAGGCTTGTAAGATGTCCCGTAAGTAAAGGGCTACGGATTTAGTTTGCTGTAGTTTAGGCGTAAGTATAAGTATAATCCGTTGACTAACCCGTTAAATTGTAGGCGATTATATAAGGATTAGGTTCTTTCCCTAGTTATTATAAGCTTATATAACGAGCCTTAATTTCTTAAAGGCTTTATTAGTACTAGGGTGCTTAATCTTGTTAATAAAGCGTAAGTTAAATATATAGACGCCTTGCGGGATATTTCTCTCCGTTATAATTGCAAAGATACCCTTTTTAAGTAGTCCGTTGATCTCTTTACGCCGTAAGTCCGTAAAAGGGGTTTTCTATGCTAGAATTGATATATCTATAGGCGGAGATTGCTTTACGGATGTGCCTATAGAGGTTAGGTAGTTCTCCATTACGGGATTCTTACGGGGGCGTCCTCGGCCACGCTTTATAGTAGGTTTAATAGGTTTAGTGGGTTTCTAGGGGACCTCTAGGGTAGGTAAGGGTGCCTCTAGTTTATCTAATTTAGCAGTTGTTTCTAGTTTGTTTAGTTTAGCGGTTACTTCTAGTTTGTTTAGCTTGACGTCATAGGTGTTTTTAGGCTGAAAGTAGGGTTTTATAGATATGCTTCTAAAGCTAGTTAGCCTACTAAGAAGCTATACGCAGCACGTTTCGTTTTCTACGGCTAGTAGATGGTAAGGTCTATTCTAACTGCCGCTTTTACGCTATATAAGGACTTTAGAGTTAAGCGGGAGGTTATATACTAAAGTTGTATTAGGTCCGTTACGGTAGTATAGGGCGTTATTAATAGTTTATTTAGCCTGTAATTTAACTATTTCGGCTATTGCCTTCCGTATTATAGCTGCTCATTCTGTAATAGATGGGGTAGGGGGGCCTAGGTTGCTTATCCTTAGGTAAGCTCTATAAACTAAGAGGGTGGGTACTAGTCCGTTAGGGCTAGCGGTATTATTAACGGCTTTTATAGCTATCTGTAAAGCTAGTTTCTTTTAAATATCCTTATACTTGTCCGTAATAATTTAATAAGCTCTTTATAGAGCTAGGTAAGCTCGCTTAATAAGCCTAACGGACTAATACGCCTTAACTAGAATAGCTTTTGTTAATATAGCTATAGCCATAGCATACTGCTGGAATTCCTTGCTAATAAAGTTCCTACTGGCGTTATAGGTAATATACTTAGGAGGTTTAACATACGTGTTAATCTAGTAGGTCCGTAAAATATCCTAAGTGTGCTTTATAGATATATTTTGCAACTAACAGGCGGCTTAGTAGCGGGTTGCCTTATTAATTATATATAATACTAGGCTGCCGTTAATATATATAATGTCTACGTATACTAAGTAGTTAAAGTTAAGGTCCTTATAAAGGGTAAACTTAAATTAGCCTAGGGAACGTCCGTATTTCTAGTAAAAGGAGTAGTATTTAGTTAGGTAATTAACTGCCTTCCTATTAACGTTATTGTGTCCAGAGCGTTTAAGGACTCTATATAGCTTTTTGGCTAATAGGTGGCCAAAACGGCAGTATAGACGGTGGATCTCCGTACTAATAAGGTAGCATAGGTTATAGTTAAAAGATTCCTAAATATAGGTCCGTAAAGTCTCTCCCTATATAAGGAATGGGTGTCTAAATCGTCGTGTAATTAGTAGGGTAATATGCTTGCTTTCTAGGGCAGTTATAGGGCCGATTAAAGTATCCGTAATATTGTTGTAGTAAACCTATAACCTATCTATGTCCGCAAGGCAAAGTAAGAAAGGGGTGTCTTTTTTTACTATATAGAAGTTAACTAGGCTAATTAGGGTCTTAACTGTAACTAATCTAATTAATGCAGTTAAGTTAATGCCAAATTAGACGTTTACGGCCCTAGTTTACGTAATATTAATGTCCGTATTGTTATTTGCGGTGGTCCTATATATAAGGTATTGTCCGTAGCCTATAGTAGACTTCTTAGAGGCGCCTGTGTTAATTATAACACCGTAGAATTCCTTAGGGGTATAGTGTTTTGTAATAATATATGCAAATAGGTCCTGCTTATAATCTATAACGTCCATAATAGGGGTGCTTGTGGAATAGTTTTTAGGCGCAACTAAGTGTATAAAGGAACGGTCGGCTAATACGGTCGTAATATTAAAGGCTTAGCTATCCGTAAAAGGTCTAAAAGTAGTCAGAAATATCTCTAGGGTCTCCTATTCCTGGTTATCTAGGTTAAAGTTAATTATAAGGGCTTCTATTAACTTATTAGGGGGCTCCTCTTCTTTCTCTCCTTTGTATTCTAAGATAAACTAGCTAATCCGTTTATTAAATCTCTTCCCAGACCTATTATGTTCTTCCTAGGTATGCCTTATAGACTAATATCCTTCCTTGCCACACACGAAGCATTTCTGGCTTATTTATCTATAGGGGTATACTTTTATACGGGAGTTGCTATAGGGGTTATAGGTAGGACTTAGTTAGTATAGGTGCTGCTAGCGGTAATGGCGGTCCGTAAAGTAAACGTCTAAGTCTATCTACGGATATTAAATATCCGTAGTAAAGGCTTAAGTACTGCCTAATAGGTTTAAGACTTTATACGTTATAATAGAGGAGGGTAGGTTATTAATAAGGCCAGCTAAGGTGTTTATAGGCTTATAATAGGCGTACTTATAGGGCTCTACTTCCTAGCAAGCTATAATAAGTTTATTATATAGGAAGTCGTCTATTTAAAGCTTGGCGTTAAGGCCGTGCTATAGGTGCTAGAGGTCTTTAATAAGGATTTATAGACACTCTATAATCAATTTTTTGGTGTTTTTATTAATTACGGTCCGTAGCTTAGTCGTATTCCATTAGGTAAGGATATTACGCCTATATTCTAGTCCTTTAAAGTAGTTATAGGTAGCTTCGCATAGCTTATTAAAGGGGACACTAAGAGGGTTGCTCTTAAGGTTAGTATAGTAATAGTTAAGTGCTAGGCCGCGCAGTATGGTAGAGTAGGCTTAGCTAAACTCTTATTTAGGAATGTTAGCCTTCTGGTAGAGGTCTGTAAAGATGGTTAGTTTAAAGTTAAAATTATTATTTTTACTGCTATACTTAGATTTATCAGTATAGAGCTTAGCTAGGTTAGCTAGCTCCTTACCATAGGTCTTTGCTTAGGTAGGTTATAGATCTATAACTTACGGATCTGTAGCTTATAGATATATAGCTTACGGATCTGTAACTTAAATAGCGGGGGTAATTTAGTCCGTATTTTGGTTTACAGGGGTATTATAATCCGTAACTTAAGAGTAGGGTATATTTTAGCCAATAAGGTTAAGTCTAAAGCCGCTTAGGTTTATAGGACGAATTTGGTTAAGTAGGTTAGGTATAAGGCTAGTAATTACATTAAGTTTAGAAGAAGTAAAGAGTTCCTTAGTTTCTTAGAACTGGTCTAGGATTTCCTCTTTAGTCTATTCCGCTTAGTCCTTCTTGTATATTATATTGTATAAGGACTATACAACAGTAACTTATTTATTCCTTTTAACCCATACACCTTAGTCACGTAAAAGGGTTTATAATTTATAGATAGTAATAGGGCTACAGGCCTTAAGAATAGCTTCCGTAAAGTCCGTAAAGTCTTCCTAATATTACTCCTATAGGTCGTCATTTATAAGCTTAAAGTGTTTATATTTAAGGATTTTAAAACTAATGTAGTTGTTAACGTTGTTTATAGACGTAACGTTGACTCCTTATCTCTACTTCTTTTAACCTTCGCTGACTTGCTTGCTGATGTCTGCTATACTATAGTGTAGTATGGTGCGTAGCGGGTGGTAGTAGCTTATAACGGGTAGGGGAGGTCTTATAACGGTCCGTAAAATTGATTAATAGGTCCGTAATAGTTCGCGGAAGGGTAAGGGGCTTTGTAACGGTCCGTAAAGGTAGTTAGTAGGTCCGTAGTAGTTCGTAGGAGGGTAGGGGGTCTCCGTAAGGGGTCTTAATAGGTCCGTAGTAGTTTGTAGAAGGGTAGGGGGTCTCTATAAGGGGCCCGAAAAGAGGTTAGGGTATTAAGGGAGGGTGTAGTAGGAATAGGGGTTTAAGGTTTAAAGAGGTTAAGGGTAGGGGGTTCTATATAGGTCTGTATTCGCGTCTATAACTTCCGGTAAACCGTACTAAGACTTAAATAAGTATATAGAGTTAAAGATAAGTCTATAATCCCTGACTTCCGACCTTCTAGTAGGTCGTACTAGGAGTTTAAACGGGTGGTCGCTGTCGTGTATATTGCTTAGGGGGAGGTATTAAGTGATTGCTAATCTGTACGCGCTTACTAATTAGTGTTCGTACTAACTTAATAGCACGAGTGAGTTGTATCTACGGGCACGAAATACATGTAGTATTGTATACTTGTTTAGATGGTAACTGTTAATTATATAAAGCAGACTACGTGGTCTATATACTAATGCACCTCCCCCCTAATTAGTTAGTGCTTTATAAGTGCACCAGACGCGTAAGCGAGTGGTTAGTGCACTAAACGCGTAAACGCGTACCTAGTATACCGAACGCGTAAGTACGCATTTGGTATAACAGGTGCTGTAATTATACACTCTAGAAGGCGACTATAATTCTAATATAATTATAGTAGATATACTATAACTATGATGCAGTAGGGGTCGCCTAAAAGGATTATAAAATTGCTAATACCTTATTAATTTTAAAGAGTAATTTATTGCCGCTATTAAGAATAAAGTTAAATTATTAATAGCCTTTATAACAGCTAAGGAGAAGGTTAACTTAAAGCTCGCAAAATAGCTCTAAAAAGAAGGTTATATTATAACCCTTAGAGCTCCTTTCTAAGCATCTAATAAGTAGAAGATTAATAGTCTTATTATAAGAGGAGTCTTTAAATTTAAGAAGTATAACCCTATTAAGTTTAATAAAGTTTGCATCTTTAAGTTAAGAATGGTTAATAAGATTAAAGGCAAAGCTACTAATACCCTATTTAAGAAATTAAGGCTTATTATCTAAAGTTATAATAATAATAGTAAGGAGGTGATTCTTATATAATCTTCTACGATTTAATAAGCTAGTTAGTAAGTTATTATTACGCTAGCTTCCTCCTTAATAAAGAATAAAATAGTGGTTTATTTATAAAATATTACTTAGGTATTACGGACGCTTTAAGTACTATATTACGACTACTTGGGGAAGAGTTAGAAGAAGCTAGTTAGTTAATTTAAGCACGGTCTAGGATGGAACCGGTAAAACCATATGACGAGGAATGGTAACCGAGGTCATATAATATACTACGTATTAAATAAGAGGAACGAGAGGAACTTATATATAAGACGTATATTACGTACAAAAAGGATTTTATAGGAGTACGGTTGTGTATTTAAGGACCCTTAGTCCCTACCTAGATAGTTCCTTTCTTATAGTAATTCTTAGAATATAATTAGAGTTAATCTATTAGGCAACCACTCCACCAGTTATTATTACTTATTAACTTTATACTTATATTTCCTATACACCTAGCCTAATAATAAGCCTACCGTAGTTCCTACTACAAGATTCTATTATATAATTACTACCTAGTTATAGTATTAAATACAGAAGTTGGATAATATACTACTAAAAGCAGCTACTATAACGCTATTAACGGCAGTAACTACTTTAAGGTTAGGTAACGATACTAGTATAGCAGACACTAACTTATAGCAACCTATAACGGTCGGACAACTATAAGAGATAGTCGACCAGCTAATAGAAAATAATATAATATTAGAAAATAGGATTAACAAGATAGGCGCAGTAAAGGTTAAGTTACTATTAATTAAAAGATACTTAGGAGAGAGATTAAAGCTTAAAGGATTCCTTATGTAAATGCACTTTAAGGTAGCGCAGAAAGGAGTAAAGCTGGTAACACCTATAGATTAAATAGCATACGCAGGATTATTCTTAATAGGAAGGGTACTTAAATGGTTTAAACCTTACCTTATAGAAATCTAAGTAAATAGAATAATAACTATAAACTAAGAAGTACGGTTTATGTTCTTAAGCTAGAACGGATTTATAAAATAACTTATATAAATATTCGGAGACCTAAAGGCAGTAACTATAGCGGAAAGAAAACTCTAAGATATTATATAGTAAACCTTAGCAATTAAGTATACAACGTAGTTCTAGACATTAGTAATATAAGTAGAGTAAAATAATAGGGCGCTTATAGTACAGTATAAATAAGAACTTAAGGCTAAAGTTTAAGACGAGATTATCCTAATAGAAGATATGGATACCCTAAGGGAACTAATAGATTAAGTAATTAAAATTAATAATTAGATCTACTAAAGGAAATAGGCTAAGAAAGGTTAGAATAGAGTTTTATAGTTATATAAGGCGTAAAGCACGCAATAACTAAAGCCAAGTTAAAAACTATAGTATAGCGTAGAGCCAATAGACCTAAGTAGTACTAGAGAAGCCTATAAGAGATAGAGTAAGAAACTATAAAAACCTAGAGGATAAGGATTAAGTAATTAAAGGTCTAAGGAGCAGAGGCCAAACCAGAGATCTTAGCAGTAGAAGACGTTTAGGCGGACTCTATAGTAAGAAAGATAGTTTAGAGAAGGAGCTTATATAAATTATAGAAAATAGGGTTACTTTGCAAGGGATTATAAAGATAGTTAGAAGTACTATATAATAAAGGAAACCAGACCAATAATAGAAGACATATATATATAGAGGGATAATAATATACTGCGAGGAACAAAAGAGTATTTAATTAAAAGTTTTGCGTTTTATTATAATAACGCATACCAAATTTATAAGGACGCTAAGTATGGCGTAAGCTATTAGCTATAAGAGCCAGCACCTATAGGATATAGAGGAACTAATAAACCAGCTCGCAGATCAGACATTAAGGACGATAAATTTAATAAAGGCGAAGCATTCCGTAACAATAAAGTAATAAAGGCAGTTTACTAGGAATACGCAGCCATTAGAGATATTATATAAGAGGTAGAGGATAATTCCACTACAGAATAGGGAACATTAGTAGGGATTAAGACCCCACTAAATACGATATCTATCGCTTCGCGAGATATAAGAAAAGTAGGTTAGCGAACCACTTCGGCACTTAATAAAGGCAAAAGGCTAAAGGCTTAAGATTCTTATAACGAGATACGAGATAACTAAGATTCTTAAGACGAGATAAAGTAAGCTTAAGGACCTATAATAAACGATAGCCAATGGAGCAGAGTAATGGCTTAGTTTAGTAATATATAAATGAGCTTAGGACGAAGTTTCCTAAAGGCATAAGACTCTTAAGACAAGATAAGTAAGATTTAAGACTCTTTAAGATGAGATAAGAATACTAAGTAAGCCTAGTTAGACTAAGGCTAAAGCTAAGCTTAAGCTAGAAGCAAGCTTAGGATTAAGGAATCTAAGGGACTAAGAATTTGGGGTATAAATCAAAACACCTATAAGTAAGAGGTAAGGAGCTTCTTTATAGATTAGAGAATCTGCAGCGTAAATAGCAATTAGACTAGGAGACAGGTATATAGACCTAGAAGACTTACTAGGGGAACGCAGTGTTTGGCCTAAAGATTAAAAAGTTAATACTAAGATTAAAAAGCAAGAAGACTTTAAGGATTTATTAGTAAGACGTAAACCAAAAGAAACTATAGAAGAATTTAGGCAAAGAATTATTACATAGCAAGAATAGAAACTAGATAAGAGATCTAGCATATTAGGATATATAAGGGATAGAGCGCTAGTATAAAGAATTATTAATAGGCCTAGGGCAGGCATACTAAAAGCCAAGTGGCTTACTAAACTGGAAGATAAAGAGGATTTAGGAATTCCTATTAGGTTCGAAGAATAATATATAAAGGGCTATTATAATATAATAATAAGAAGATACTTCCTTACGGATAAGCCATATATACTCCAACAGCTATACTAAAAGTAGTATAAACAGCGATATAATGATAAGTGGGAAGATTTCTATATGTAGTTAAATAAAAAAGTTATTTAGGACCACCTAATTATGGAAAAGGCTATAACTTATATTAAAGGAGCCTTAATTATAACGTTAAAAAATCTAGAGAAACAATTAGAGGACTAGAGAAGTAAGAGACGCATCTTAGTATCTATAAATAAAGTTATAACGTTTAGATTAGCATAACAGAGGTTTAAACTTAAGAGCGAAGATAAGCTAAAAGTTAACCTAAAGCACCTAATACACTATACGCTATTATAGATTATATGCGTGGATAATATATATAAGATGCATAAGAATCTAAAGGAAAAGAATTAGAAATACCCTATAAGGATGTACTAGATAACAGATAAGTAATAGTATAGAAATGCCAAATATATATATAGATGGCATCTAGCAGAGATTTAAGAGGAAGGGGATTTAATACTTTAGCTAGGAAGATTCCTTACGGAAGAATACTTAGACGGATAATAGTGGTGGGAATACCTAAAGAATATATATTTATGGTATATTAAAAATAAAAAGCAAACTAGGTATTGGCTAAAAAGCAAGCTAAGTATAATAGGATTAAGTAGCTAATAGTTAGGAAAAGTAGAGGCCTATAGGACTAGAGGGAGCTAGTAGTAAAGCCTTAGACCCTTAAAGGAATTTAAAAATAACACCTAAATTTATAAGTTAAGTGGTAAGATTAGCAGTTTAAAGCGCTAATAGATAGTAAAGTAATGCAAAACTATATCTTACTAGCAGCAGTTAAGAGAATAGGATTACCTTATAGATAGAAGAAGCAACCTTACCTATTAGTTATGATTTTAGGAGATCTAATAGCCTATAGAGGAGAGATTATTAATCTTAAAAGAGGACCTATTTAAATAACCATTAAAGGAAAATAAATTAAGATATCTTTTAATATCCTACTATTAGGACGGGATAAGGCAGTATTAGGAATGCCTTAGTTACAGAAATATAACCTAAAGATTAATTAAATTATAGGTTAGGTCAATATTAGAGATACTTAATACTATAAGATATAATAATAAGCCAAGTTAGTATAGTATTAAGTAGGAGCAACCTATAAAGAAATAAAAAAAGGACTAAGTTATATACTAAAGAGATACTATAAATATAATAAGAAACTATAGTTACCGGAAAGTAAAAAGCTATTAAAGTATATAGTATAGGACTATAAGATAGAGTTAGAACCAGGAATAAGTTTAAAGTTCTTTTTAATCTATAAGCTTACTAAAGAAGAGGGTAGAGTATTAAAAGAGTTTGTCTAAGAGAACTTATAAAAGGGATATATTAGACCATCGCAGTTATTAGTAGGTTATCTAGTACTGTTTATACTAAAAAAGAATAGTAAATTAAGGCTGTGTATTAACTATAAGCAGTTAAACAGCATTACTAAAAAGGATAGGTATTCTTTACCCTTAATTAGCAAGATTTAAGATAGGATAAGTAACGCGTAAATTTTTATAAAGATAGATCTAAGATGGGCGTACTATTAGATTAGGATTAAGGAAGGTAATAAATAGAAGGCAGCCTTTAGGTTAAAGGAAGGACTATATAAACTATTAGTTATATAATTTAGGCTTATAAACGCACTAGTAATATTTTAGAAGCGTATTAACAATATATTAGGAGAATACTTAGATAAATTTATTATAGTATACCTTAACAATATTATTATCTACTTAATAACTAAGGAAGAATATAGAAAATATATTAAATAGGTTTTAGAGAGACTATAAGAAGAATAGATACTAGTAGTAATTAAGAAATATAAGTTCTTTATAAAGAAGACTAATTTTATTAGATTTATTATTAAACTAGGCTAACTTAGTATAGATCTAAAGAAGATTAAGGCTATAGTAAATTAGTAAGAACTAGAGAACATTATACAGTTAAGATTATTTTTAGGGTTTTATAATTACTATAAAAGGTTTATAGCGTAGTAGTTAAAGGATATTAAACCATTTACGTAATTAATAAAGAAAGAAGAACTATAGGCATAGGAAGAGAAATAAAGAGAACTCTTTAATAAAGTTAAAGAGTTATTTACCTAGGAGCTAATTCTTAAGATTTATTAACTAGGACTAGAAACGGTTGTAAAAACAGATGTATTAGACTATATACTAGGGGCGTACTTTATATAGAGGCATTAAGATAAATAGCACCCAATAGCATATTATAGTTAAAAAATAATACTATTAGAGTTAAACTATAATATCTATAACAAGGAGTTATTAAGTATAGTTATAGTATTAAAGGAATAGAGAGCATTCTTATAAGGTATAGAGAAACTATTTATAGTTAAAACGGATTATAAAAACCTAATAGGATTCCTAATAATAAAGGAACTTAACTAAAGATAGGTTAGATAGGTAGAGATGCTTATAGAATATTATTTTAAGATTTAGTATATTAAGGGTACAGATAATATAAGAGCAGACGCTTTAAGTTAAAAGGCTAAACTATAAAACAATAAGAAGCCATTAGGGGCTTTACTATAAAAAGATATAGATAGGTTAATTAGATATAATTATCTAAAAATTATAGTAACTTAAAAAGAACTAAAAAGGAGTTTATAAGATACTAGAAAGCTTTTAGGTATAAAGAATTCTAGAAGTATAGCTAAAAGATCTATAGGCGGATATATACGAAAACTAAGAAGTAAAGTATATCCTAAGAAGTATAGCAGAGCAGTTTATAGAAGAATTCTATAAGGGACTAACTTAGGAATATAATAGAGCTATAGGCTTAGTATTAAGACTCTAAAAGAAGTATATTATTAATAGAATCTAAAGGATAGCTAGAAGAGTTACTAGAGAATATTTAGATTGCTAAAGGAATAAACTAATAAGGTATAAGCCGTATAGAGGGCTATAACCTATTAAAATACTAAAGAGACTATAGGAAGTTATATTGTGGGACTTTATTATAAAGTTACTAAAGTTAAGAAATCCTATTACTGGATAAGATTATAACGCGATCTTAGTAATAATAGATAAGCTTATAAAGTAGGGATACTTTATAGCATGCACAGAAGAAATCTTAGCGGAAGATATCGCTAAAATCTATATTAAAGAAGTATTTATAAGGCACGGAGTACTAAGTAAAATTATATTAGATAGAGATCTAAGATTTATAGCAGTATTTTAAGAGGTATTTTTAGCGGAGCAAGGAGTTTAAGTAGTAACTTTTACCGCATATTATCCGCAGATAGATAGTTAAATGGAAAGATTAAATTAGACACTAGAGCAGTATCTAAGGTATTATGTTAATTATATATAGAATAATTAGGTATCGCTATTACTAGTTATATAGTTTATATATAATATAACACCTTAAGAAGGAATAGGTATATTACTATTTAAGGCAAATTACGGATATAAGCTAAGAATATTATTATTATTACTACGGTAAGCAAAGAAAATAAGTAGTACGGCTAAAGAAAGAATAAAGACACTAATAAATTTTTATATAGACCTTACGGAATTAGTAAAGAAGGTATAGGAAAGAATAAAAAGGTATTATAATGCTAAGAGATCTAACGGACCAGATTTTAAGGAGGGAGATAAAGTATGGCTACTATATAAAAATTTTAAGAGTTAACGACTAAGTAAGAGGTTGGACTATGTTAGACTAGGACCTTTTAAAATTATATAAAGAATTTTACTAGTTATATTTAAGTTAAACCTACTAGCTAAGATAAAGATCTACCCTATATAGTATATCGTAATGCTAGAGCTAATATATAGGAATATTAAGCCACTAGTTTATAAGGTAGACATATATAAAGAATAGGAAGAAGATAAATAGTAAGTTTTAAAGATTATTAGTTATAAGGACATTAATAATAAAATATAGTATAAGGTTAAGTGGATAGGCTACACTAAGACTACCTAAAAACTACTAGAAAATTTAAAGAATGCTATAAAAAAGGTACAGAAGTATTAGAAGAAATTAGGTTAGGCAGCATTAATAAAAAAGGATTACTAAAGAATAAGTTACCTAAGGGGGACCTAAGAAGAGTAGTTGCTGAACTACTTAGATTTATTTCCTTCTCTATTAAAAGAGAATCTGTTTTTTTATTGCCAAGTTCTTATAAACCTTATTCCACTAGTTTCTACTTCTTAGAATAGACTTTCTTACGAACCTTCTTAAGGCGAAGTAATTAAGTAAACGCCGCGATTTAAGTATTTAGGGCCTTCTGTTCCGTATTATAAGAATATTCTAACTTAGTAAGGGCTTAAGATAGTTTACTATCTAGCTATATAGTAGTAGATTAAACATAAAACCCTAAGACAAATTAATTAGGGAACTAGATGACTATTAAGAGTAATAGGTCGCGTATATTTAGTATTAGAGGTAGAGCAAACGTTATAGGACGAATAAATATTTGCTTTAGTATACTTTAAGTAAAAGAACGGTTATTGTGAAGATGGATTTACTAACGGAATATAAACTAACCCCTCTTTTAAATAATAAGAATATAGAGATAATATAATCTTACTAAGAGATAATATCGCAGTAATAGTGCGGGCACGACGTTGGGCGTATAAAGAAGAAATTACTTTAGGTATAATAAGTAATAATATTAACTAAATTAATTAAATAGATATTATACCTCTAGTAAATAACTTAAAGATATTTTAAATCTTTAAGGACGAAGATAAAGAGGAGGGAGATGGTGTTATGGACGCTTTAAGTACTATATTATAACTATTTAGGGAAGAGTTAAAAGAAGCTAGTTGGTTAATTTAAGTACGGTTTAGGATAAAACCGGTAGAACTATATAATAAGGAATGGTAACTAAGGTTATATAATATACTACGTATTAAATAAGAGAAACGAGAGGAACTTATGTATAAGACGTATATTACGTATAAAAAGGATTTTATAGGAGTATGGTTGTGTATTTAAGGACCCTTAGTCCCTACCTAGATAGTTCCTTCCTTATAGTAATTCTTAGAATATAATTAAAGTTAATCTGTTAGGCAACCACTCTACTAGTTATTATTACTTGTCGACTTCGTACTTGTATTTCCTATACACCTAGCCCAATAACGAGCCCACCGTAGTTCCTGCTATAAGGTTCCGTTACATTAGGCCTATACCTAATTAAAGACGCACCTTTAGCGCTTAATATTAGTATACCTTTTAGAGTAAATTTGCTACTAATATCCTAAAGATACGATTATAGTTATACTTAAGCCATTATATAGAATTGTAGAGGTAGGAATTTATTAGTAAACTACCTATAGCAAGTACTATAAAGAGAAGCTTTTAATAACTACTTTTATATTTAATCCCTACTTTCTTATTATAACTATAGGAACTCTATTTAGAATTATTAGTATATAAACTAACGATATAATTATCTTAAAAGACGACTAATTTTTAGCTCTTAAAGAAGATAAGCTAATAAAGGCAAATCTTATAGCAAAGCTAAAGGAAAAGCTTAATTCAATAACACTATTACTTTTTAATAGATGCATCCTCTCCCTAAATAAGGATTCTATTACTTTACGCCAGAAGGGTTAAGGTAAGAAGATTAATATTATTAACGTTAATTCTCTAAAGTAAGGATATATAGAGTAACGCGCTTGTAAAGCTTATATCGCTACTATCTATTAACCTAAGGCTTTATTTAATCTCTTTATTACCGCTTAATACTAGGAACTAACTAAAGATAATATTTTTACCTTAAATAAGCGTCTTTCTTAGTAAATAAACCATCTTAATTAGGGACTACTCTATATACCTATTAATCTTCCTACCACTAAGCTCTTTATATTTATTAATAGATCGTTTATAAATAATAAAGATTTTAGCTTCTAGTTAGGATATAAGATTATTATTATAAATAAATCTACTAGAGAGAATAACTTTATAATCTACAGTAATTTTATTTATTAGAGCTTAACTAAAAGTAAGCGCGTTACTTAAAGCGTTTTAGCGTTAAAGATATATAGAATAGTTAGCGGAGTTAATATAGCAATTATAATTAGAACTACCCTAAAGATAATTATAGATTAACTTGCACTTCCTATTATCCCTATAATTGTATATACCGACTTATACTCCCTTTATAAGTAATTAGTTAAGCTTAGTACTATAAAGGAGAAGCGCCTTATAATTGATATTATAGCACTTTAGCAATCCTATAAACGGCGAGAACTGTTTAAGATTTAATAAATTAACGGCTAAGATAACCTAGTAGATATAATAATAAAGGTAAACCTAAACAAGGCTCTAGAGGCATTTATTAATATAAATACTCTATATATATAAGTTAAAGGTTAGGTTAAAAGGGAGTAAAAGTAAGACTTATATTATAATAGCAATAGTTAATAGGCACGTACTATGCGCTATTAGGGCTTAGTAGAATTTAGTAGAATTCTATAGCTTAGTAGAAGTTAGTAGAATTCTATAGCTTAACAGAATTTGGTAGAATTCTATAGCTTAATAGAATTTAGTAGATTTCTATAGCTTAGCAGAATTCGGCAGAATTTTATAGCGTAGTAAAATATAGTAGATTACGGCAGATTGTAACGGAACCTTGTAGTAAGAACTACGATGGGCTTGTTATTGGGCTAGGTGTGTAGGAAATGCAAGTACAAAAGTCAACAACATAATAATAACTGGTGGAGTGGTTGCCTAATAGATTAACTCTAATTATATTCTGAGAATTATTACAAGGAAGGAACTATCTAGGTAGGGACTAAGGGTCCTTAAATACACAACTGTACTCCTATAAAATCCTTCTTGTACGTAATATATATATACTTTGTTTACTTTATATAGATTATATAAATTATATAGATTATATAGATCACATTATATAACCTTAATTACCATTCCTTATTACATAGTTCTATCGGCTCTATCTTAGACCGTGCCTATATTAACTAACTAGCTTCTTCTGTCTCTTCTCTAAGTAGTTATAATATCGTACTTAAAGCGTCCGTAACACCATCTCCCTCCTCTTTATCTTCGTCCTTAAAGATTTAAAATATCTCTAAGTCGTTTACTAGAGGTGTAATATCTATCTAATTAATTTGGTTAATATTATTGCTCATTATACCTAAAGCAATTTCTTCTTCCTACTACTTGTCGTGCTCGCACTATTGCTACAATATTGTCTCTTAGTAAGATTATACCGTTTTCGTATTCTTGCTATTCAAAAGAAGGGTTAGTTTGTATTATATTGGCGAACCCTTCTTCGCGATAATCGTCCTCTTGCTTAGAGTATACTAAAGCAAATATTTATTTATTCTGTAATGTTTGCTTTACTTCTAATACTAAATATACGCGATCTATTACCCCTAATAGTTATCTAGTTTCCTAATTAATTTGTTTTAGGGTTTTATATTTAATCTGCTGCTATACGGCTAGATAGTAAACTGTTATAAGCCCTTATTAAGTTAAAACGTTCCCGTGACGTAGAATAGAAGGCTTTAGATACTTAAATTGCGGCATTTACTTATCTGCTTCGTCTTAAGAAGGTTTATAAGAAGGTTTATTTTAAGGAGTAGAAATTTATAGAATAAGGTTTATAGGAACTAGGTAATAAAAGAACGGATTCTCTTTTAATAGAGAAGGAAACAGATCTAAGTAGTTCGGCAACTACTCTTCTTAGGTTCCCCTTAGGTAACTTATTCTTTAGCGATCTTTTTTTATTAATACTGCCTAACCTAATCTTTTCCGATACTCCTGTACTTTTCCTATAGCGTTTTTTAGATTTTCTAGTAGCTCCTAGGTAGTTTTAGTATAGCCTATCTACTTAACCTCGTACTATATTTCGTCGTTAATGTCCTTATAATTAACGATCTTTAAAACTTACTATTTGTCTTCTTCTTATCCTTTATATATGTCTGCTTTATAGACCGGTAGCTTAATATTCCTATATACTAGCTCTAGTATTATAATATACTATATAGGGTAGATCTTTATTTTAGCTAGTAGGTNTAACTTAAANGTAACNNGTAAAATNCTTTANNTAATTTNNAAAGGTCCTANTNTAATATAGTTTAACTTCTTACTTAGTCGTCGACTCTTAAAATTTTTGTGTAGTAGCTATACTTTATCTCCCTCCTTAAGATCTAGTCCCTTAGATCTCTTAGCATTATAGTACTTTTTTATTTTCTTTTATACTTTCTTTATTAATTCCATAAGGTCTATATAAAGATTTATTAAATCCTTTATTCTCTCTTTAGCTGTACTACTCGTTTTTTTTTACTTATTATAGTAATAATAATATTCTTAGCTTATATCCGTAATTTGCCTTAAATAGTAATATACCTATTCCTTTTTAAGGTGTTGCATTATATATAAACTATATAACTAGTAATAGCGATACCTAATTATTCTATGCATAATTGATATAATGCCTTAAATACTACTCTAGCGTTTAATTTAATCTTTTTATTTAACCGTTTGTCTGTAAATAATATGCGGTAAAAGTTGCTGCTTAAACTCCTTACTCCGCTAAAAATACTTCCTAAAATACTACTATAAATCTTAAATCTCTATCTGATATAATCTTGCTTAGTGCTCCATGTCTTATAAATACTTCTTTAATGTAGATTCTAGTGATATCTTCCGCTAAGATTTCTTCTATATATGCTATAAAGTATCCCCACTTTATAAGCTTATCTACTATTACTAAGATTATGTTATAATCTTATCCAGTAATAGGATCTTTTAATTTTAGTAACTTAATAATAAAGTCCTATAATATAACCTCCTATAGTCTCTCTAGTATTTTAATAGGTTATAGCCCTTTATATAGCTTATACCTTATTAGTTTATTTCTTTAGCAATCTAGATATTCCTTTATAACTTTTCTAGCTATCCTCTAGATTCCGTTAATAATATATTCCTCTTAGAGTCTTAACACTAAGCTTATAGCTCTATTGTGTCCTTAAGTTAGTCCCTTATAAAAGTCTTCTATAAACTATTCTGCTATACTTCTTAGGATATACTTTACTTCTTAATTTTTATATATATCNNNCTATAGATCTTCTAGCTATACTTCTAGAATTCTTTATACCTAAAAGCTTTCCGGTATCTTGTAGACTTTCTCTAGTTTATTATCTTTTTAAGTTACTATAATTTTTAGATAATTATATCTAATTAATCTGTCTATATCCTTTTGTAATAAAGCCCCTAATAGCTTTTCCTTATTTTATAGTTTAGCTTTACGGCTTAGAGCATCTGCCCGTATATTGTCTGTACCCTTAGTATACTAAATCTCGAAATAGTATTCTATAAGCATCTCTGCCTATCTAACCTATCTTTAGTTAAGTTCCTTCGTTATTAGGAATCCTATTAGGTTCTTATAATCTATCTTAACTATAAATAATTTCTTTATGCCTTATAAGAATGCTCTCTATTCCTTTAATACTATAACTATACCTAATAACTCCTTATTATAGATATTATAGTTTAACTCTAGTGGTATTATCTTCTAACTATAGTATACCACTAGGTGCTATCTATCTTAATGCCTTTATATAAAGTATACCCCTAGTATATAGTCTAATGTATCTATCTCTATAACCGTCTCTAGTTTTAGTTAATAGATCTTAAGAACTGGCTCCTAGGTAAATAACTCTTTAACTTTTTTAAAGAGTTCTCTTTACTCCTCTCCCTATGCCTATAGTTCTTCTTTCTTTATTAACTGCGTAAATGGCTTAATATCCTTTAACTACTACGCTATAAACCTTCTATAGTAATTGTAAAACCCTAAAAATAATCTTAACTATATAACGTTCTTTAGTTCCTGCTAATTTACTATAGCCTTAATCTTCTTTAGATCTATACTAAGTTAGCTTAGTTTAATAATAAATCTAACGAAATTGGTCTTCCTAGTAAAGAACTCGTATTTCTTAATTACTACTAGCATCTATTCTTCTTATAGTCTTTTTAAGACCTATTTAATATATCCCCCGTGTTCTTTCTTAGTTATTAAGTAGATAATAATATTATTAAGATATACTATAACAAATTCATCTAAGTGTTCTCCTAATATATTATTAATACGCTTCTAGAATATTGCTAGTGCGTTTATAAGCCTAAATTATATAACTAATAGTTTATATAGTTCTTCCTTTAACCTAAAGGCTACCTTTTATTTGTTGCCTTTTTTAATCCTAATTTAATGGTACGCCTATCTTAGATCTATCTTTATAAAGATTTACGTATTACCTATCCTATCTTAGATTTCGCTAATTAAGGGTAAAGGATACCTATCCTTCCTAGTAATGCTATTTAACTATCTATAGTCGATACATAGCCTTAATTTACTATTTTTCTTTAGTACGAATAGTACTGGATAACCCGCTAATAACTACAATAGTCTAATATATCCCTTTTATAGATTTTCCTAAATAAACTCTTTTAACGCTCTACCTTCTTCTTTAGTAAGCTTATAGATTAGAAAAACTTTAGACTTATTTCTAGTTCTAACTCTATTTTATAGTCCTATACTATATATTCTAACAGCTTTTTACTTTCTAGTAACTATAGTTTTTTACTATACTTATAGTATCTCTTTAGTATATAACTTAGTCCTTTTTCTGTTTCTTTATAGGTTGNTCCTACTTAGTACTATACTAACTTAGCTTGTTATTACATCTTGCGGTATTAAGTATCTCTAATATTAACCTAACTTATAATCTAATCGATTCTTAGATTATATTCCTATAACTAAGGTATACTTAATACTGCCTCGTCCCGTCCTAATGGTAGGATATTAAAAGATATCTTGATTTGTTTTCCTTTAATAGTTATCTAAATAGGTCCTGTTTTAAGATTAATAATCCCTCCTCTATAGGTTATTGGATCTCCTAAAATTATAACTAATAGGTAAAGTTGCTCCTTTTATCTATAAGGTAGTCCTATTCTTTTAACTGCTACTAGTAAGATATAGTTTCGCGTTACTCTACTATCTATTAGCGCTTTAAACTGCTAATCTTACCACTTAATTTATAAATTTAGGTATTGTCCTTAAATTCCTTTAAGGGTCTAAGGCTTTACTACTAGCTCCCTCTGGTCCTGTAGGCCTCTACTTTTTCTAACTATTAGCTGCTTAATCCTAGTATACTTGGCTTACTCTTTAGCTAATACCTAGTTTGCTTTTTATCTTTAATATACTATAGACATATGTTTTCTAGGCATTCCTACTATTATTGTCCGTCTAAGTATTCTTCCGTAAGGAATCTTTCTAGTTAAAGTACTAAACTTCCTTCCTTTTGGACCTCTGCTGGATGCTATCTATATATATATTTAGCATTCCTATACTATTACTCGTCCGTTATCTAGTATATCCTTATAGGGTATTTCTAATTCTTTTCCTTTGGATTCTTATGCATTTTATATATATCGTCCACACACGTAATCTATAATAACGTATAATGTACTAGGTACTTTAGGTTAACTTTTAGCTTGTCTTTATCCCTAAGTTTAAACCTTTATTATGCTAATCTAAACGTTATAACTTTATTCGCAGGTACTAAGATACGTCTCTTACTTCTTTAGTCCTCTAAACGTTCCTTTAGATCCTTTAACGTTATAATTAAGGCTCCTTTAATATGCGTTATAGCCTTTTCTATAATTAGGTGGTCTTAGATAACTTTTTTATCCAACTATATATAGAAATCTTCCCACTTATTATTGTGCCTTTGCCTATACCACTTTTAGTATAGCTGCTAGAGTGTATACGGTCTGTCCGTAAGGAAGTATCTTCTTATTACTATATTATAACAGCCCTTTATATATTATTCTTCGAACCTAGTTAAAATCCCTAGATCCTCTTTATTTTCTAATTTAGTAAGCTACTTAGCTCTTAGTATACCTTCCCTTAGCCTATTAGTAATTCTTTGTACTAGTGCTCTATCCTTTATACGTCCTAATATACTAGATCTCTTATCTAGTTTCTATTCTTACTATACAATAATTTTTTGCCTGAACTCTTCTATAGTTTTTTTTAGTTTGCGCCTTGCGCTCTAATCCTTAAAGTTGTCTTACTTCTTAATCCTAGTATTAAACTTTTAATCTTTAGGCTGAATACTGCGTTCCCCTAGTAAGTCTTCTAGGTCTATATATCTATCTCCTAGTCTAACTACTGTTTATATTATAGATTCCCTAATCTATAAAGAAGCTCCTTACCTCTTACCTATAGGTGTCCTTATTTGTACTCCGAAATCTTAGTCCCTTAGATTTTTTAATCCTAAGCTTACTTCTAACTTAAGCTTAGCTCCCGCCTTAGTCTAACTAGGCGTCCGTAGTGTTCTCATCTCGTCTTAAGAGTCTTAAATCTCACTTATCTTATCTTAAGAGTCTTATGCCTATGGGAAACTCTGTCCTATACTTATTTATATATTTCTAAACTAAGCTGCTGCCCTACTCTATCGGTTTTTGTCTATTATAGGTCCTTAGGTATACCTTATCTCGTCTTAAGAATCTTAGTCGTCTTTTATCTCGTCTTAAGAATCTTAAGTCTTTAGCCTTTTACCTTTATTAAGTGCCGAAGTAGTTCGCTATCCTACTTCTCTTACGTCTTGTAAAGCGATAGACATCGTATCTAGTGGGGTTTTGATCCCTACTAATATTCCCTATTCTATAGTGGAATTATCCTCTACCTCTAGTATAATATCTCTAAGGTCTACCCGCTTCTAGTAAGCGGCCCTTATTACCTTATCGTTATGGAATGTTTCGCCTACGTTAAATTTATCGTCCTTAATATCCGATCTGCGAACTAGTTTGTTAGTTCCTCTATATCCTATAGGTGCTGGCTCCTATAGCTAATAGCTTGCGCTATACTTAGCGTCCTTATAAATTTAGTATACGTTATTATAATAAAACGCAAAACTTCTAATTAAATATTCTTTTGTTCCTCGTAGCATATTATTATCCCTCTATATATGTATATCGTCTGCTAGTCTTATGCCTTTTACTATATAATAACTCTGCCTACTTCTATAGTCTCTAATATAATAACCCTGTTTTCTGTAATTTATATAAGCTCCTTCTTTAAACTATTTCTCTTACTATAGAGTCCGCCTAAATATCTTCTGCTATTAAGATCCCTAATTTGGCCTTTACTCCTTAGACCTTTAATTACTTAATCCTTGTCCTCTAGGTTTCTATAATTTACTCTATCTCTTATAGGCTTTTTTAGTACCACTTAGGTCTATTAGCTCTGCGCCATACTATATTTTCTAACTTAGCTTTTATTGTTGCGTACTCTGCGCCTTATACAACTATAGAACTCTATCCTAGCCTCTCTTAGCCTATTCCCTTTAGNANATCNNATTATTAATNTTAATNGCNTNATNTATTANNTCCNNTAGGGTNTCCNNATCTTCTATTAGNATAATNNNGTCNTNNACTTTAGCCTTAAGTCCCTATTTATACTATGCTATAAGCGCCCTATTATTCTACTCTACTTATATTACTAGTGTTTAGAATTATATCGTATACTTAATTACTAAAGTTCGTTGTATAAGGTTCTAGAGTTTTCTTTTTACTATAGTTGTTTTTTCTAGGTCTCTAAACATTTATATAAGTTGTTCTATAAATCCTTCTTAACTTAAGAATATAAATTACACGTCTTAGTTAGTGGTTGTTATTCCATTCGCCTATATCTCCGTAAGGTAAGGTTTAAACTACTTAAGTGCTTTTCCTAATAAGAATAGTCCTGTATAGGCTATCCGATCCACGGGTATAGGTAACTTTACTCCCTCCTATAAGACCTTAAAGTGCATCTACGTAAGGAATCCTTTAAGCTTTAACCTCTCTCCTATAAATCTCTTAATTAATAGTAGCTTAATCTTTACTGCTCCTATCCTATTAAGTCTTTCTTTAAACACTATATTATTAGCTATTAGCTGGTTAACTATTTCCTATAGTTGTCTAACCGTTATAGGTTGCTATAAGTTAGTATCTGCTATACTGGTATCACCTCCTGTCCTTAAAGTAGTTGCTGCCGTTAATGGTGTCGTGGTAGCTGCTTTTGGTGGCATATTGTTTAACTTCTTATATTAATACTGTAACTAGGTAGTGATTATATAACGGAACCTTGTAGTAAGAACTATAATAGGCTTGTTATTAGGCTAGGTATATAGGAAATGTAAGTATAAAAGTTAACAACGTAATAATAACTAGTGGAGTGGTTGCCTAATAGATTAACTCCAATTNTATTCTAAGAATNACTATAAGGAAGGAACTATCTAGGTAGGGACTAAGGGTCCTTAAATATACAACCGTACTCCTATAAAATCCTTCTTGTACGTAATATACGTGTACTCTGTCTACTTTATATAGATTATATAGATTATATAGATTATATAGATTACATTATATGACCTTAGTTACTATTCCTCGTTATATAGTTCTATCGGCTCCATCCTAGACTATGCCTATATTAACTAACTAGCTTCTTCCGTCTCTTCTCTAAGTAGTTATAATATTGTACTTAAAGCGTCTGTAATATAGATTGTGGTAAATTACAGTCTTATAACTAGGCTTAATTAGTAGGCGTATATAAGGTATTACGGGGTAGTCCTATAACACTACGCTAGTTAAGCAGTATTTATATATAGATGGTAACTATAAAGAAGAGTTACTAGTATCGGGAATAAGGCAAGCGGTTATTATATATCGCCGCGGCACTAGCGTAGCGAGGAGTCTTAAGCTCCTTGCCCTTTTTTATTCTAATAAGAAGCATATTAACCAACATCACTATAACCTACTTAAGTAGTCGTTATTAGTAAGTTACTTTGTGTAACTAATAGGTATAAAGGCTTAGATATAAAGTTATATAAAAAATTTTAAGTTAGCCTAGGTAGTTACTAATAGACTTTTAATAGGCTTTTAGTAGGTTTCTAGTAATTATTATATCTTTTCTCTAGTTATATTTTATCCTTATTAAGATTTTTTAGGAGTTTAAAGTAGGGGTTAGATAGATAGATAATATATAGTAGTATACTAATACTTCTTTAATGTCTCTCTAAACCCCTTCTAGGACGAGCCCTTATAATCTCCCTCTACCGTAAAGTAATGGCAATTGGGGGCCAACCGTAAGAAGGGGGGGGGGCAATTTAAGGGATATTATTGCGGCTACCTTAAGTTGCCCTTAGGATAACCCCCGGATACCCCTTAGACGTCCATCGGTCACGTATTAAAGGCACGTACCTATAGTATATAGTCTCTACAATCCTAGAGGCCTTATATTACGGACGCTTTAAGTACAATGTTATAACTACTTAGAGAGGAGTTAGAAGAAGCTAGTTAGTTAATATAAGTACGGTTTAGGATAGAACCAGTTAAGCTATATGACGAGAAATAATAACTAAGTTACGTAATTAGATCTATATAATCTGTATAATCTATATAATCTATAATAAAGCAGATAAAGTATACGTATATTATATATAAGAAGGATTTCTTGGGAGTACGGTCGTGTATTTAAAGGACTATAGTCCCTACCTAGATAGTTCCTTCCTTATAGTAATTCTTAGAATATAATTAGAGTTAATTTATTAGGCAACCACTCCACCAGTTATTATTACGTTATTAACTTTAATTTATATTACCTATACACCTAGCCTATTAATAAGCCTATTATAGTACCTGCTACAAGGTTCCGTTATATAATTACTACCTAGTTATAGTGTTAAATATAGAAAGTCGAATAACATACCACTAAAAGCAGCCACTATAACGCCATTAACGGCGGCAACTACTTTAAGGTTAGGCGATATTAGTATAGTAGATACTAACTCACAGTAACCTATGACGGTTAGACAACTATAAGAGATAGTTAACTAATTAACGACCAATAATGCGGCGCTAAAAGAAAGGGTTAATAGAATAGGAGCAGCGAAGATTAAGTTACTATTAATTAAGAGATATTTAGGAGAGAGGTTAAAGCTTAAGGGATTTCTTATATAAATGCACTTTAAAGTTATATAGAAAGGGGTAAAGCTACTAATACCTATAGATTGTATAGCCTATATAGGACTATTCCTATTAGGGAGGGCACTTAAGTAGTTTAAGCCTTACCTTATAGAAATATAGGCGAATAGAATAACAACTACTAACTAAGAAGTACGGTTTATATTCTTAAGCTAGGAAGAGTTTATAAAGCGACTTATATAAATGTTTAGAGACCTAAAAGCAGTAACTATAGCGAAAAGAAAACTCTAAGATATTACGTAACGGACCTTAGTAATTAAGTATATA
The DNA here is from genome assembly GCF_001692895.1 of Cenococcum geophilum 1.58. Lineage (NCBI taxonomy): Eukaryota > Fungi > Ascomycota > Dothideomycetes > Gloniales > Gloniaceae > Cenococcum > Cenococcum geophilum. Next base: position 151,950 of record NW_027137582.1, on the reverse strand, counting down.
ACGCAGTTCTAGACGCTAGCTATATAAGTTAAGTAGAATAATAAGGCGCTTATAGCATAGTATAAATAGGGACTTAAGGCTAAAGTCTAGGATATAATTATTCTAATAAAAGATGTGGATACCCTAAGTGTAAGAGTACATATATTAGATCCCGCCGCGCTTACGATTAATATCGCAAGCACTCCGTGTCTTTTTGGCCGAATGGCGACGTTAGGGCGGGAAACGTTACAATTGTGCTTGCGAACTTACTGGGGCCAGGTGTCGTGGGTTCAATCCCCATCGGTTACTTCGCTCTGGTACAGTCTAACGCGCATCCGTGCGATAAGGCGTCGGTGGAGATTCCGATCGCTTACGTTACTGGGGACTAACTAATATGGTGATACTCTTGGCGTTTTCCCTGTGGCGCGAACGGGCGCATAGAGGAATCCCTGCGAGCGCTCGAGGACGAGCGCGCAGAGGAGAGGGCAATTGTAAGAGTATATATATTAGGTCCCGCCGCGCTTGCGACAAGTTCGCAAGCACTCTCAGTCTTTTTGGCCGTATGGCGACGTGGAGGCGGGCCACGTTACACTAAGGGAACTAATAAATTAAGTAATTAAGATTAATAATTAGATTTACTAAAGGGAATAGGCTAAAAGAGGCTAGGATAGAGTTTTATAGTTGTATAAGGCGTAGAGTACGTAATAACTAAAGCTAAATTAGAAACTATGGTATAGTGTAGAGCTAATAGACCTAAGTAGTACTAAAGAAGCCTATAAGAGATAGAGTAAGAAACTATAAAAACCTAAAGGTTAAGGATCTAGTAATTATAGAACTAAGGAGTAGAGGCTAAATTAGGGATCTTATTAGCAGAAGATGTTTAGGCGGACTTTATAGTAAAGTTAATAGTTTAAAGACGGAGCTTATATAAATTATAGGAAATAAGGTTACTTTATAAGGGATTATAAAGATGGTTAGAGTTACTATATAATAAAGGGAACTAGACTAGTAGAAGACATATATATATAGAGGGATAATAGTATACTATAAGGAACAAAAGAATGTTCGATTAGAAGTTTTATATTTTATTATAATAACGTATACCAAATTTATAAAGATGCTAAGTATAGTATAAGCTATTAGCTATAGGAGCTAAAATTTATAAAGTATAGAGGAACCAATAAACTAGTTCGTAGATTAAATATTAAAGACGATAAATTTAATATAGGCGAAATATTCCGTAATAATAAGGTAATAAAGGCGGTTTACTAGGAACATATAGCCATTAGAGATATTATACTAGAGGTAAAAGATAATTCTACTATAAAATAGGGAATATTAGTAGGGATTAAAACCCTACTAGATACGATATCTATTACTTTATAAGATGTAAGAGAAGTAGGTCAGTAAACTACTTTGGCACTTAATAAAGGTAAAAGGCTAAAGGCTTAAGATTCTTAAGACGAGATAAGAGATAATTAAGATTCTTAAGATAAAATAAGGTATACCTAAGGACCTATAATAGACAAAAACCGATAAAATAGGGTAGTAGCTTAGTTTAGGAATATACAAATAAGCTTAGGATAGAGTTTCCTATAGGTATAAGACTCTTAAGACAAGATAAGTAAGATTTAAGACTCTTAAGACGAGATAAAAACACTAAAGACGTCTAGTTAGACTAAGGCGGGAGCTAAGCTTAAGCTAGAAGTAAGCTTAGGATTAAAGAAGCTAAGGGGTTAAGAATTTAGAGTACGAATTAGGACACCTATAAGTAAGAGGTAAAAGGCTTTTTTATAGATTAGAGAATCTATAGTATAAATAGCAATTAGACTAGGAGACAGATATATAGACTTAGAAGACTTACTAAATAAATAAAGCGTTTAGCCTAAAGATTAAAAACTTAATATAAAGATTAGGAAGTAGGAAGACTTTAAGGATCTACTTATAAGACGTAAACTAAAAGAAACTATAGAAGAATTTAGATAAAGAATTATTATATAGCAAGAGTAGAAACTAGATAAGAGATCTAGTATATTAGGACGTATAAGGGATAGAGTACCTATATAAAAAATTACTAATAGGCTAAGAGTAGGTATACTAAGAGCTAAATGGCTTACTAAACTAGAATAAGAAGAGGATTTAGGGATTTTAACTAGGTTTAAAGAATAACACATAAAGGGCTGTTACGATATAGTAATAAGAAGATACTTCTTAATAGATACACCGTATATACTTAAAGGGCTATACTAAAAGTGGTATAGGCAGCAACATAATAATAAGTAGGAAGATTTCTATATATAGTTAGACAAAAAAGTTATTTAAAACCACCCAATTATAGAGAAGGCGATAACTTATATTAAGGGAGCCTTAATTATAATATTAAAGGATCTAAAGGAGTAATTAGAGAACTAAAAAAAATGAGAGATAAATCTTAGTACCTATAAATAAAGTTATAACGCTTAAATTAATATAAGAAAGGTTTAAACTTAAGGATAAAGACGAGCTAAGAGTTAACCTAAGATACTAAGTATATTATATATTGGTATAGATTATATATATAGATAATGCGTATAATATATATAGAGTACCTAAAAATAAAAACCGGAAATGCCTAGTAAGAATATATTGGTTAATAAATAAGGCGAAATATTAAAATGCTAAGTATATGCATAGTTGGCACCTAGTAGAAGTTTAAGAATAAGGGGACTTAATACTTTAACTAGGAAGATTCCTTACGGAAAAATACCTAGATAGATAATAATGGTAAAAATATCTAGAGAACACCTATTTATAGTATATTAAAGATAAAAAGCAAACTAAGTATTTGCTAAAGTTAGATTAAGTATAAATAGGATCTAGCAGCTAATAGTTAGGAAAAGTAGAGGCCTATAAAACTAGAGGGAACTAGTAGTAGAGCCTTAAACCCTTAAAGGAATTTAAGGTTAATACCTAAATTTATAAGTTAAGTAATAAGATTAATAGTTTAAGGCACTAATAGATAGTAGAGTAATAAGGAACTATATTTTACTAGTAGTAGTTAAAAGAATAGGGTTACTATATAGAAAGAAAGAATATTCTTACCTATTAGTGATGATTTTAGGGGATCTAATAGCCTATAGAGGAGGTATTATTAACCATTAAAGGAAGATAAGTTAAGATATCTTTTAATATATTACTATTAGGGAATAATAAGGTAGTATTAGGAATGCCTTAGTTATAGAAATATAATTTAAAGATTAATTAGGTTATAGGCTAAGTTAATATTAAAGATACTTAACGCTATAAGATGTAATAATAGGCTAAGTTAGTATAGTACTAAGTAGAAGCGACCTACGAAGAGACTAAGAAAGGGTTAGGCTATATATTAAAGAGATACTATAAGTATAGTAAGAAACTATAGTTACTAGAAAGTAAAAAGCTATTAGAGTATATAGTATAGAACTATAAGATAGAATTAGAACTAGAAATAAGTCTAAGGTTTTTTCTAATCTATAAGCTTACTAAAGAAGAAGGTAGAGCATTAAAAGAGTTTATCTAAGAAAACTTATAAAAGGGATATATTAGACTATCGTAGTTATTAGCGGGTTATCCAGTACTATTTATACTAAAGAAGAATGGTAAACTAAGGCTATATATTAACTATAGATAGTTAAACAGTATTACTAGAAAGGATAGGTATCTTTTATCCTTAATTAGCGAAATCTAAAATAGGATTAGTAATATATAAATTTTTATAAAGATAGATCTAAAATAGGCGTACTATTAGATTAAAATTAAGGAAGGCGATAAATAGAAGGCAGCCTTTAGGTTAAAGGAAGGACTATATAAACTATTAGTTATATAATTTAGGCTTATAAACGCACTAGCTGTTAGTGACTCAGTTAATTAAGGCATAGGCACGGCAAAGGGGACGCGTAAGCCTATATAATTGGATTGTCTATAAACGAGAATCTAAAGCTAGGGAAAGGAAAGGAGAAGAAGAGCAGCGCCGTTCGATATTTTATAAGATCTTTACGTCACGTGACCGCAATATACAGCAATCTATGGCAACTTGCCGGTGCGAAGATCTGCTAAGTGCTGTAACATTACCCCCCCCCCCCCTCTAAAAAAGCCTGCCCTTAGGCTTTATTGCTAAAAGTCTTAGTAAGAGAATCTAACTAATTAGATAACTTTAACCGCCGGTTAAAGTTTTTAGATATCTTAAGACCTTATATAACTAAGAAATTTCTAGGGTGTTTTTGTCCTTATATTCTTCTAGTAGCTTATTGTCTTTATTATACTAGCATTCTATCTACTTATCTAGGTACTTTAGTGGTCTGGGTTTATTAGGGTAACAGCTATAGAACTCTTAAAGCTTATAGGGACTACCTATAAAGTTCTATATAGGGTACCAAGTGGGGTTTAGGTTATATCCTTTCTAACTAACATGATACTTTAACATTCCCTTTATAAGTTTATAGGCTAGTATTTCTTTAATTTCCTATTTATTATCGCTATTAACTTAAATTAGTAGGGGAGGTTTATTCTTTTGTCCGGGTAGTAAGTTATTTATAGCTTTCTATAGCTTATCTAGTAAGAAGATAGAGTGAACTTTAATTAAGTCTAGGAGCTTAACCTTGTATAAGTTGCCTACTTTATTAAGAATCTTATACGGTCCTGCTATTTTATAGTCCAGCTTATAGCTAGGCCGTTCTATCTTTTAATTTTTTATTATAATCTAAACCATATTACCTATAGTAAAGTTAGGCTCGCGCCTATACTTATTCGCCTACTATTTTATTAATTTCTAGGCCTTTTTTAGGTTTATATAGGCTACTTTCTAGGCTTCTTTTAAGCGCTTAGTGTACTGCTAGGCTTTCTTATAAGATAGTTTTTCGCGTATAGTCTAGGGCCCTTTTAGTCTTTCCTAGTTAAAGCTTATATGGGGGAGGTAACCTATTTCTAGTTAAATAGGGGCAAATCTGGTAAAGTCGTGGGGTAGGGTCGCTTGGGTGTAGTCTATTAAGGGTAATAGTTTGGCCTAGTTATTCTAGAAGTAGTTAATAAAAGGCCAAAGTCTCTAGTCTAAGTATTAATTTATAATCTCCGTTTAACCATCTATCTAGGGGTAATATGCCGTAGAAAGCTTTAGCTTAATGCCTAGGATCTAGATAAACTTATTCTAAAAGACTAATATAAACTATGGCCCGCGGTTAGATATAATAGTGTCTAGTAGTCCGTAAATTTAGTAAACGTAGTAAATATACAGTTAGGCCGCCTCTTTAGCATTAATATTCTTATAATAGGGAATTAAGAACGGGCGCTTACTAAAGCGGTTAACTAGGATTATAACTATATCATATCCGTTATGGTCTAAAGGTAGCTTATAAAAGTCTATAGAGATATATTACTAGGGGCGGTTAGGTATTAGGAGGGGTTTTAATAGTCCTAGGGTTTTATTTTATAAAATTGTAAACCTATAGCAGTTATTGCAGTTCTATATATAGCGGTTAATATCTATAATTATTCCGGGCTAGTAGTAGCGGTTGCTAATAATCCTATAGGTCTTATTTTTTCTAGGGTAGGCTGTAGAGACCTAAGTATATGCTTTAGTAATAAGCTAAGTCCGCAAGTTCTATTCCTCTACTACTACTAGCCGTTTACGGTGCTTAAGCAGTCCACTTTTAAGGAACTATAGGCTAGAAATGCTCTTTGCCTTTTTGCGGTACTCCTATAGAGAAGGGGCCGTATAGTTTACCTATAGTAGTTTATTAATAAGGTCTAGTTCTATAAAGTTAACTAGGCATATCTTAGCATCTAAAGAGTCTGTATTTAGTTCTGCCCGTATCTAAAGGTTAAGGTACTCTAGTTATAGTAGCGCTTAGGTCCGTAATAAGATCTTTATAGCTATCTAGTTATTTATATCCTATTTACGCCTTATAAGAGCGTCCGTATAGTTAGTAGCGCCTAGCCTATATATAATTAGGAAGTTAAACTAAGATAAGGTATCTACTTAGCGCGCCTATTAGGCTGTAAGGGCCTTTATTATTATAAAATATTCTAAGGCCTTATAATCGGAAACTACCTAGATAGACTTGGGGGTGCCTTCTAGTTGGGCTTGCTAGTACTAAAAGCTAGAGATAATAGCCAGCATTTCTTTATCGTAAATTGGGTAGTTTAGCTTAGCATTTACTATAGTCTTTAAATAGTAAGTAATAGGGTGCTATTCTCCGTCTATCTACTTTTGGGAGTAAACGCTAGCTATAACACTATCTAAGGCATTGGTTTCTAGCATTAAGGGCCGTTTTAGGTTAAAGTAGGTAAGTAAGGGAGTAGAGACCAGTCGTTTCTTAAGCTTATTAAAGGCCTGCCTATATACAGTATTAAAGTAAAAGGGCCGGTCCTTATAGGTAAGTAGGCTTAGTAGCTAGGTAATTCTACTATAGTTCCTAATAAAGCGTTAGTAGAAGTTATAGAACCCTAAGAATAACTACACCCTCTTTATAGTCCTTAGGGGTACCTATTAGTTAATTACAGCCGTCTTTTCTAGGTTTGCCTTAATCCCGTTTATACTAATAATAAACCCTAGGTACTTTATACGCTTAACACTAAATTCTAACTTCTTAATATTAGCTTAGAGGCTAGCTTCCTAAAGCCGTTATAGGACTTTATAGACATACTCTTTATATTCCAGTTTATTTTTAGAGTAAATTATAATATTATCCAGGTATACGGTACAGAAGTTATTAAGGTAGTTAAATAGTACATTATTTATATATAAAAATGTCTATTTAAAGCAAAGTCACGCCTTCCCTCCGAACAGCAACATCAATATCTATCACAATCAGCCTTTTGGCTTTTCGCTTTAAAATAAGGCTTATTTAATAGAGATTTTGTTGTTTATTCGTCTTATAGCCTTAATAATACTATGCCGTACGGCGTTGTGTTGTCGTCGCGATAAAACGTCTTACCCCTGGAGGATCGCGAAGTTTCGCGTCGCGTCTTTCCATAGCAGCTGTTAATAAGTAGTCTTTCCTGACAATTTTTCCCATAGGGTTTTCCAACAGGTTTTGAATTAACGCTTTCCAGCTTCCTCCTTACTACGTCGTCGTCGTCGTTAATAGCCTTCGATATTACCTACCCGAACGGTTTTTAATGATACTCTATAGGCGCAAAGAGACGACATATATTCCTACTCCTATATTGGTTATTAGGCGCAGGCCTTGTACCTCTAGGTTCGTCGTTAATAGCCTTCAATATTACCTAGGTTCTGGGTTACCTAAATGGTCTTTTAATGATACCCTACGGGCGCAAAAAAATGAGATATATTCCTACTTCTATATTGGTTGTAGCGCAGGCCTCGTACCGCTAGCTTCTAACGGTACGCGTTGTTTGGGGCAATAAGTGTGTAATTATCTACCACTGCTTGAGACAGTAGGGAACCTACTATGCAATGCAGCAGGCTAAGATGATTACCCTCTCCTCGGGCCTACACCCCCAATTAATACATTATTCAGAATATATCTCTATCTCTGCGAGTAAGTGAATAGATAAAAATGTCTATTTAAAGCGAAGTCACGCCTTCCCTCCGAACAGCAACATCAATATCTATCACAATCAGCCTTTCGGCTTTTCGCTTTCCCACCCTCCACCCTATAGATAGATTTTGCAGCCTCTTAAGGCTTGCGGTAGGCCCGAGGGGGGCAATGAGTATATAATCATCTACCACTGCTTAAGACAGTAGGGAACCTACTATGCAATGCAGCAGGCTGAGATGATTACCCTCTCCTCGGGCCTACACCCCCAATTAATACATTATTCAGAATATATCTCTATCTCTGCGAGCAAGTGAATAGATCGTTAGTATATAGCCGGTCCGTTAGTTAGTCTAAAAGGCAGTACTTTATATTTATACGTTCCGTAACGGGTCCAAAACGTAGTAAGGTCTTCTAATTTAGGGTCCATTTTAATTTGGTAAAAAGCTTAGCGGATATTAAGCTTTATAAAGATCTTAGCTCTACTTATTTGGGCTAAAGTCTTATTAAGTAAAGGTAGTGGGTAGCAGTCTTTAAGGGTTAAATTATTAAGCTTATGGTAGTTAATATAGAAACAAAGTCTTCTATTTAGCTTTTTAGCAAAAAAAATAGGTAAGTTAAAAGGGGCTTAACTAGGCTTAATAAAGCCCTTATCCAGGTTATTAATAAGATACTACTTTATAGCCTATAATTCGGCAGTAGATTGCTATTAGAGGGGGCTATAGCTAAGAGTAACTACCTTGTCCGGCTTAATTTTAATCTTATAGTTATACGGTTAGTAAGGCGGGAGTATATTAAACGCTACTTTAGAGAAGGTGTTTTTAAATTTCTAGTATTAATGGGGCAGTTTCTATTCTACTAGCTCCTTATCTATAAGCTCGCCTTTCTCTTAGGCTAGGGCTTCTTTCTCTTTAATTATTTAATTAATTTTATATAAGCTAGTTATAAAGGTAACGGTATTAGGCTAAACTAGGTTTTAGTAGAATCCTATAGCGCTAATATAGTAAATATTAACTAGTGGGAGGTCCGCGGGTTTCTTTACGGATATTTATTAGGCCGTATTTTGCGGTATAGGGTTTATAGTCTTCCTTAGCTTATATTCCATTTTCTATAAGTTATTCTTCCGGTCTATTAGTTTAGTATATCGTCTAATATCCCTAGTCTTCCTTTATAGCTGTATAGGGCCTAAGTTCTCTATTAAGGACTTAGTTAGGCTATTACTAACTTCCTAAGTCTCTAGTGCGGGTAGTGTGATATAGATAGTCTAGGAGCGGCGTAGTATACGGATCCGTTATAGATTAAGCTATATATCCTTCTTAAAAGCCTAGTCCCTACGCGTTGTATTGGCCTAGTAAATAGTGTTTATCTACGGCCGTATAAGGTTTTCTATTATAATACTAATCTCTTTTATAAAGGAAGGCGTTGGGGGTATAGTTTTGGGCTAGATAAGCTGCCTATTCCGTACGTTAAGCTATAAGCCTAAATAGGCTAGCTATTTTCTCCCTAATATTATATTATAGCTTCTAAGGTCTGTAATAAGAAAGGGGATATTATACTACCTTTATCCGTTAACGCGGAGGTAGATCTGCAGAATAGTTATAATAGGTAGCCCTATCCGTCTGTTATAACCACGAATAGGGATTAATTTAGGCAGTTCTTTAAGGGGTGCGTTTAAAAAGTCAGCTAGTTTTATAGCGTAGTTTATATTAATTAAGGTAAAGGCATTTACTCCTAAGTTAGCTAAAGTAAAGGTTAAAACTTAATATCTACTATAAAATAAAGTATAAGAGATAGTACAGCTTCTTCTACTAACTAGCCGACCTAGATTAATATATAACATATTAATCCCTTTTAACCCTAGAGAGGAGTCTTTCTTTAAGGTTCCTCTTTTTCTAGCTCTATACTATCCTCCTAAATTAATAAGACCTTATTTATTTTTACCTTTATTAGGCAGTTCCTTATAGGGTGGCCTATTTAACCGTATAAAAAGCAAGCTCCTTAATTGCTAAGGGCCTATATATAGGGGTCGCTATATATAGGCCGTGTATACACCAGGCCCGCAGTAGGGGTAGCTACGCGGCTAGCTACTAGGTTAACTGTAGGAGTTACTAATTATACCAGGGCACTACAGGCCGTACTTATAGTACTTATGGCCTAAGTTGTAAGGTTTCTAGTTTTTAGCCAATTGGCACATGCCTTAATTTAATAAAGGCCTTAATTAATAGCTAGGTAATAGTTCATAAGTTCCTTTAACGTTTATGCCGTAGTATAAGCTAGTAATACGGCCCGCTATAGGTCTAGGGTAAGCTTATTAAAGAGGTCTAGTAGTAGGTCTTCCTAGGGGATTTAGGCCTATCCGGCTAGGTATAGAAAGCGGGTTTAGAAGGCCGAAAAGGTCTTTATTGTTTTTATATTTAGGCTTTTATAGCTAAGGCGGGCGTTTTATACTTTAAAAGGGTCTTTATAAATAAAAGACAAGTATTTAATTATTTCTTCTTTAGAGATAAAGGGGTTTATTAAGTCTTTAGTATATTACGGGTGTAAATACGTTTAGGTATCTTCGCTAGTATGGCTAAAGATATAGGCTATTCTGGCTTGGGCGTTAGGGAAGTAGTCTATATTAACTTTAAGCTTATTCCATAATTAAAGCTTCCAATTATTAAATATAGGGTCGGTTCTGTCCGTAAGTAGTAGGAGGTCCGCGACCTTTACTAATATATAGGCCTCGGTAGATCTACTAAGGTACTAGGATAGGGCCTAAAGGACTATAGTAAGTCTTTAGTTATCTAATAATGACTTATTATTAGATATAGGGGTATCTCTGGCTTTAAGCAGCTCTCGCAGTCGTTTAATTTCGGTATTAGTAGCCGCAAGCTCCGCCTAGAGGGTTAAAACGTTAATTATTTCCTCGTCTAAAGTATTTAAGGGTCCTACAGCTGCTTTACCTACTGCTGTGTTTTGTGGCATAGTGGTAGGGGTATTAGGTAATTCCGGGTAATTTCTTTAGGGGTTCTAGTCTATACGTGTTTTATAGGTCCTTTCCTTAGGGTTCTGTTTTTTTCTTCTAGGTCCTATCTTTATGGTCCTAGTAATGTCCTTAAGGTCCTATTCTATGTTCTTGTCCTATTTATAGTCTTATAGATATATTTAAGTTCCTTCTTAGGAAGAAAGAGTAGAGTAAGCTTTAGATAATATTAGTGACTTAGTTAATTAAGGTATAAGTACGGTAAAGGGGACGCGCAAGCCCGTATAATTGGATTATCTATAGACAAGAATCTAAAGCTAGGAAAAGGAAAGGAGAAGAAAAGCAGCGCCGTTCGATGTTTTATAAGATCTTCGCGTCACGTGACCGCAATATGCGGCAATCTGTGGCAACTTGCCGGTGCGAAGATCTGCTAAGTGCCGTAACACTAGCAATATTCCAAAAGCGTATTAATAATATATTAGGAGAATACTTAGATAAATTTATTATAGTATATCTTAATAATAATATTATCTATTTAATAACTAAGGAAGAATATAGAGAATACGTTAAATAGGTTTTAAAGAGACTATAAAAAGAACAGATACTAGTAGTAATTAAGAAATACAAGTTCTTTACAAGAAAGACCAATTTTATTAAATTTACTATTGTTAGTTACACAGGGTGACTTACCAATAACGACTACTCGAGTAGGTTATAGTGATGTTAGTTAATAAAGCTTATTCATTTAGAATGAGGAAGGGCGAGGAGCCTAAAACTCCTCGCCATACTAGTGCCGCGGCGTTATGTAACAACCGCTTACCTCATTCCTAACACTAGCAACTCTTCTTTTATAGTTGCTATCTATATATAAATACTGCTTAACTAGCGTAATAAATATTAATCCTTTTTATTTACTATTGCTATTATAATATAAGTCTCGCTATCCTAAAATTTGCCTCTTAGTACGTGGTACTTTTCTTACTTAAAGTCGTGGGTAGATATCGTATTAGGGCCGCTAAGGCGCTAGTTATAAGTAAGCTAATAGCGATTTTTTATCCCGGGGATAGAAAATCCTAATTAGCTAGTTAGAGTTAAGGTCTATAGAATATTATACTCCCCCCTTTAAAAAAGTCTTAGTAAGAGAATCTAACTAATTAGATAACTTTAACTGCCGGTTAAAGTTCCTGGATATCTTAAGACCTTATATAACTAAGAAATTTTTAGGGACTCCCTTTTAGCCTAATCTTTAACTTATATATATAGAGTATTTATATTAATAAACGTCTCTAATGCCTTGTTTAGGTTTGCCTTCGTTATTATATCTATTAAGTTATCTTAGCTATTAATTTATTAAATCTTAAAGAGTTTTTAATACTTATAGGATTGCTAAAGTACTATAATATTAATTATAAGGCGCTTCTCCTTTATAGTACTAAGCTTAACTAAATATTTATAGAGGGAATATAAGTCGGTATATATAATTATAGGGATAATAGAAAATTCGAGTTAATCTATAATTATCTTTAGGGTAGTTCCAATTATAATTGCTATATTAACTCCGCTAACTATTTTATATATCTCTAACGCTAAAACGCTTTAAGTAACGCGTTTACTCTTAGTTAAGTTCTAATAAATAAGATTACCGTAGATTATAAAGTTATTCTCTCTAGTAGATTTATTTGTAATAATAATTTTATATTTTAGCTAGGAGCTAAAATCTTTATTATTTATAAACGATTTATTAATAAATATAAAGAGCTTAGCGGTGGGAAGATTAATAGGTACATAAAGTAGTCCCTAATTAAGATGGTTTATTTACTAAAAAAGACGCTTATTTAGGGTAAGAATATTATTTTTAGTTGGTTCCTAGTATTAAGCGGTAATAAAGAAATTAAATAAAGCCTTAGGTTAATAGATAGAAGTAATATAAGCTCTATAAGCGCGTTACTCTATATATCCTTACTTTAGAGAATTAACGTTAATAATATTAATCTTCTTGCCTTAACCCTTCTAGCGTAAAGCAATAGAATTCTTATTTAGGAAGAGGATGCATCCATTAAAGAGTAATAGTGTTATTAAATTAAGCTTTTTCTTTAGCTTTACTATAAGATTTGCCTTTATTAGCTTATCTTCTTTAAGAGCTAAAAACTAGTTATCTTCTAAGATAATTATATTGTTAGTTTATATGCTAATAATTCTAAATAAAGTTCCTGTAGTTATAATAAGGAAGTAGGGGTTAAATATAGAAGTAGTTATTAAAAGCTTCTCTTTATAGTGCTTGCTGTAGGTAGCCTACTAATAAGTTTCTACCTCTATAATTTTATATAATGGCTTAAGCATAACTATAATTGTATTTTTAGGATACTAGTAGCAAATTTACTCTAGAAGGTATACTAATATTAAGCGCTAAAGGTAGGTCTCTAATTAGGTGTAGGCTTAAGTAATATCTTATAAATAAACCGCCATTTTATTCTTTATTAAGGAGAAAGCTAGCGCAATAATAACTTACTAACTAGCTCGTTAAATTATAAAAGATTACGTAAGAATTACCTCCTTACTATTATTATTGTAACCTTAAATAATAAGCCTTAATTTCTTAAATAGGGCGTTAGTAGCTTTACCCTTAATCTCGTTAACTATTTTTAACTTAAAGATGCGAACTCTATTAAACTTAGTAGGGTTATACTTCTTAAATTTAAAGACTCCTCTTATAATAAGACTATCGATTTTCTGCTTATTAGATGCTTAGAAAGGAGCTCCTAAAGTTATAATATAATCTTCCTTTTAGAGCTATTTTGCGAGTTCGAAGTTAGCCTTCTTCTTAGCTATTATAAAGGCCATTAATAGCTTAACTCCATTCTTAATGGCGGTAATAAATTACTCTTTAAAATTAATAAGATATTAGTAATTTTGTGATCCCTTTAGGTAACCTCTACCGCGTTATAGTTGCGGTATATCTATTATAATTATATTAGGATTATAGTCGCCTTCTAAAGTATATTAATTATAGTTCTCCTCTAGGGCATTTTTTATAGTATCCTATAAAGGCTTAGAACTATTATCTTTATAGTAAGGCTTAATAATAGTTAAACGGAATTAAGTGGGTTTGTAAGGCATTTAAATAGTATAAGTTTAACTATTAATTATAATAAGTTAATATAGGCCTAACTATTCTCCCTTTTTACGCTATACGCGTACCTTAGACTAAAGTAGCAGATTAAGCGTAGTTAAGGTATTTAGGCCATTTCTTATTCCTAGTATATTATTAACCTGGCGTATAACATAAAGATATTATACCTCCTTTATTGCCTTATAAATAGCCTTAGCTTATTATATAATAGAGGGAGATAGTAGAGAATTATTAGTTATTTAAGGGTAGGCGCTAAAGACTAGTAATATAGATATAAGTTTATCTAGGCCAGCGGAATTATTAATAGCTTTAATAGCTATTTATAAGGTAAGTTCTTCGCTAGTATCCCCTAGTTTTAAAAAGATAATCTTATATACGCGGCGTAATGGCGTGTAATATTACTCTACTTTTTTAATACTATTATATACCTTAATAGGGACTTCCTTAACCTTAATTGCTATTACCTTTATCTATTATTAAAACTCTATAGATAAGAAGTTCTTTCCTATATTATAGACGATTTAGTTAGGGGGTTCTAGGTAGATATTAATCTAGTATAATTAAAGGGTATTCTATGCGTTTTTAGCTAATATATCCTTTAAGAATCGTTCGGCTTAAAAGGAGGTTAAGAAGTTAATAACTTAGAGTACTAGCTTGCCGCTAAGATATATAACATTAACAATAATATAGAAGTTAAAGTTATAGTTATCTTTAAGGGTAAACTTAAATCGGCTAGGGGACTTCTGGTTTATTTAGTAGTAATAGCAGTATTTTATAAGATGCTTAATTGCCTTAACCTTAACTTTATGGCCTACTTATTAAAAAAACCCTAAGTAATTAATAAACGGATAGGTGGCTATAATAATGGTATAGTTAGCGTAACTCTAACTTAGTTAAATAGCTCTAAGTAATACTCTTTTCTGGTTATTAAAGGAGCAGCTAAGGGTAACCTACTTATATATAATAGGCACCCACAATTATCTCCCTGTATAATATATTCTTAACCTTTTACCACACATGCAACCTTACCAAAAGGTAGCGCTACACTTCAAAACTTACGCATACCTATCTTACCATCAAAAACAATCGATTTTCCAAGTTTCAAGACCTAATTCCTACTGCCTAGCGAGCTAGAGGTGGATTTATTTGTCATTTTACCCTTATCCTAACAGAAAATTTTCTCTAGGGTGGTCCTAGCTTGTAAGCGAGGCACGGACAGGAACACTAAAACTACTACCACTACCACTAATACCAATACTAACACTAATAGGGGCTAGTCTTTCTACTGCCTTTTAGCCTAATCTCCCCAGAAATCTTCTAGTAGGATTAGTAAGGAGAAAGGGTATAAGGATAGTAAAAACTAGGAAACCCCCTATAAGATGCCAAAGTCTAATAGGCATAAAAAAACCTCCTATAGAAATAAGTGATAATGAGTCTACGACTACATTCACTTTTTCTGCCCCTTCTCCTTCTCCTGGGCCTATTTGGGACAGGAGAAAAAAGAGGACATTCTTAGTCTTCTACTGAAAAGAAACCAAAAACCTGCAAAAAAGATAACAAAATTAATGACTTTTAGGCCTATAAAGGGCTAGAAGAAGAAGAAAAAGAAGAAGAAAAAGAATAAGTTAAATAGCTAGAGGACTATACACGGAGTATTCTAGTAGGAGAAAATCCCTTTATGGAAGGAAAAGAAAAGGCAAAAGATATCCTACAAGGATTAGTTGAAGAAGTAAGAGCTCTCCGTAAGGAGGTAGCTCCTACTAAGGAAACCTACGCAGAGAGACTAAAGAAGAACCTCCCTTCTTCGTCCCCTCTACCCTCCTTACTAATACCATCTCCTACCCTTTCTACTTCTACTAGAAGTAAGAAAAAGCAGCTATAAGAAAGGAAGCTAGTCCTTATTACAGACCAAAAGGACTAACCTCTAGATACTTTCTCTATATGAAACAAAGTCAATTAACTATTTGCATTAAAACTGTAAGTAGAAAAGCCAGTTCTAGGGTCTATAGGAAGAACTAAAGGAAAATAAAATATCCTTCTTACAACTATAGAAGAGTATAATGCAGATTTCCTAGTCAAATATAAGGAAATATGGCATAACTGCTTTACCTTTTAAAGAGAATAAAAACTAGAACCATGGGTTCAAATTATAGCCTATGGGGTTCCTACCCTACCTTTCCTAGGAGAAGGAGGCTCTAAGCTTCTAAAAGAAGAAATTGAGACCTTTAATCCTATAAGGATACAAGGACTACCTAGATNGATCTTATCTAGNNNAAAAAGACANNATCNANAGACCAGATTTNGCTNTATAGTTTTTACTATAGAGAACGAAGAAAAAAGACAAGAAATCCTTAAGTAAAAAGAGATATCAATTGCAGGTACAGCTACTAAGGTAGTAAAATACCTCGAAGTCTCTCCTACTACGCAGTATACGAGCTGCCAAAAATTTAGCCATATAGGAGACAGGTGCTCTACTAGAGCCTATAGATACTGTGCAGCTGCACATTTATCTAAAGACCATTCCTATTCTACCTGTATAATAACAGGCAAACCTTGCCAGCATACCACCCCTCTTTGCATTAATTGTAAAGAAAAACACTTTGCTAATAGTAAAGACTGCGAGACTCTTAAAGCAGCTAGACTAGTATNTAATGGAGATTCTATNGAAGAATAAAACAGATAGGATTCTAGAAGGAGGCAACTCCTACTAGGCTCTTAAAAAGATATTAGAGAGCAAAAGGACAGAAATAAATCGCAAAAGGACAGGGACAGGTGTTAGGATTTCCTATAGTTTTTCCTACCATTTTCTTATTCCCTAGTAGTTGCAGCACCTTAGTATTTTATTAAGGAGCTATAAACCCTTAGGGGTTTATAAACTACTAGGACATAGCTACTAGTACATATTAAGCTGCCTAGAAAGGATTTATATATATAGAACTATAGCGCCATAGCCTAGAGGCTGCATGCGCAGTATTATACGTAGTATAATACAATCGGATATAAAATAAAAAAATAAAAATTTTTTTTTTTAAGGTTGTTAAGCTTAACGCCTAATTTATTTATATCCTTAATATAGAATAGAAACGAAGTATTTATGGGAATAATATAGAAAGTAATGTATCCTAAGGGGGTTTGGACCCTAATTATGCTAAGAAAAATCGTAGTACCCTTGCTAAAACAAATCGTATATTAGCCTACCGTTAAATAGTTAATCTAAACAGAGTTATTAAGCCACTAAAGGGCTTAAACTTAAGGTTCTCCTATTATAGATACTCCTACGGCTCTAGTATCTGGCATAATACTATAGAAGATATTTGCCGAGTATTTATCGTTAAAGGAGAACGCGGAGCTCTCCTTTGGCTTATTAAAGATATCTAACTTTATAATAGAATAGAGCGTAAATTAGTTATTAAGAATAGTAATAATTTATATGCTATCTACCTTACTATATTTAGTGAAGTATTAGTTAGATAAGTAGTTCTTAATTTCCATATCTATAAGGAGCTATTTAGCCTTATTAACCTTACCCTTAAGATCTTCTATACCTTTATATTAAACCAGGAAGCTTTAAAAGTAGGCTATAATGGCCTTATAATTTTTAATATTTCTTATACTCTGGCGAAACTTATTATATACCTCCTTTTATTTATTAAGAGAATGCCTAGTTAACTAGTAATTTAGTTTCTTATAAATATAGTACTTCTTCTAATAATTACTTTAAAATGAACCTCTATAAGGACCTTCACCTTTACCTTATAGTTGTTAATTATACCCTTTACCGTATTACCTACTACGGCCACTATATATTTAATTAGTTTAGTTATAATTATATTAGTCGGCTAGGTCATTTAGGTTAATTAAAGTAGACTAGAGTTGGGCGTTAAATTGCTATACTTCTTAAGAGCGTAGAGTGGTACTAATAGAAGATCTTAATTAAGTATACACTCCTTTATAAGTATTTGCAGGATTAAAGAGAGTAAGGTTGAATTTTTTAACGCCTTAATATACGCTAATAACTTAATTATATAGGCTGAAATCCTCTTAATATAATTCGGATAAACCACGCTAAATTATCTAAAGTTAATTAAAGAGCTTTTAAAGATAATTAAGCCGAGGGACACCTAGGTTTATAGCAATAATTTTTAAAAAGGTAGTCTCTCTCTATTCTAATATATACTACTGCTTATTCTCTTCTGTTTTAAAGTAGCATCTTAACTTATATATTATGCGGTTAAAATTATATCCTTTTTCTACTAAATAATTATAATAGAAGGTACTAGCTTAGCCTTTAAGTATAATGGAATAGGCGTTATAGTATTAATTAGACTCTATTCCTACCTTCTAATAATAGTTATAAAAGATATATAGTTTCGAATTAAGAATATTATATAATTCCCTACTAAACTTCTTCTCTTAATCTAAGTAGAGCTTTATAAGCTCTATAAGCAATTTTAAACTACCTTTAATTTAAGATTAAAATAGAGGAGGTGGGAGTTGTATTATAGGCTGCAGTGGGGACGTAGGTCTAGTCGGTGGAGTCTAAGGGTTGTTAAATCGCGAAGCAATAGGATCCTGTGCCTGCTCTCGTTAGGGTATAGTATCTAACATTAAAGTTACAGGTTAAATTAGATACAGAGGAGTTAAAGGTAGAGGTAGATTTATCTTTAAAGGTATATTGCTTAGATTTTATCGTAAATTAAGCTTCTTTATAGTGCGTGGTTGGTGCTTAATCTCTTATTAAGTCTATTTGTGCTCTTTTTTTACGTTAATAACCTGCTCCTAAATATTATCTCTAATAGTACCCCCGTCTATTAGTATAAACACTCTATACTTCTATAAGAAGTTATAGAAGTCTTATATAATATCCTTCTTTATAAGAGTCTATGTTCCCTTTATCTATCTAATAAAGTCCTCCCTTACACAGTACTATAGTATAGTGTCATTGTATTCGCTGTCTTTATAATATACTATACAGTATAATAGGAATCCGTTTAAGTCTTACTGATTAACATCTTTAAGGTTAGTTATATCGGTGTTTTATATCTCTAGGTTAATATCTTTCTCGTACTTCTTTGGGTAGGTTAACGCTATAATGGAATCTGCGAAGGTACACGGAGGGTATTAAGGTAGTTGTTTAACGCGTTTCGGACGTTAACTTAGGACCTTAGGTTTAGTAACACTTCTGACCTAAAGTACTTAACCAAATCTTCGTAAACGCGGTTGTTCTGCGTAATAGACGTAACTTAGTATCTCCTAGTACTTAGTGACACTTCTATTACTAGTTTTCCGCAAGTTTAAGGTAGCATAGTATCGCCGGGATCCATTCCATATAAGCGCATATGGCACCCCTATATAAGACTATCTCTTCTATTTAAAAAACCTAGCTACTCTATAGTTAACTGTGTATTTAACTACTAATTAGTGTTGGTTATATAGGGTGACTCACTAATAATAACTACTCGAGTAGGTTATAGTGATGTTGGTTAATAAAGCTTATTTATTTGGAATGAGGAAGGGCGAGGAGCCTAAGACTCCTCGCCACGCTAGTGCCGCGGCGTCACGTGACGACCGCTTGCCTTATTCCCGACAATTATTAAACTAAGCTAACTTAGTATAGATCTAAAAAAGATTAAGGCTATAGTAAATTGGTAAGAACTAGAGAACGTTATACAGTTAAGATTATTTTTAGGGTTTTGTAATTGCTATAAAAGGTTTATAGTATAATAGTTAAGGGATATTAAGCTATTTACGCGATTAATAAAGAAAGAAAAACTATAGGTATAGGGAAAGGAATAATAAGAACTATTTAAAAAAAGTTAAGAGATTATTTACCTAAGAGCTAGTTCTTAAAATCTATTAACTAGGACTAGAAATGATTATAAAAATAGATATATTAGACTTTATACTAGGAGTATATTTTATATAAAAGTATCTATTGGGAATAAGGCAAGTTGCCGTCGCATAAAGCATATTGCCGTCACGTGTTAACGTGGCCCTAGCGTAGTGAGGAACCTTAAGATCCTTACCCCTTTCCTCATTCCTATTAATAAGAATTAACTAATATCACTGTAACCCTACTTAAGTAGTTGTTATTAGTAAGTCACCCTATATTTCTAATATTAATTAGTAGTTAAATATACAGTTAACTATAGAGTAGCTAGGTTTTTAAATAGAAGAGATAGTCTTATATAGGGGTGCTATATACGCTTATATGGAATGGATCCCGGTAATACTGTGCTACCTTAAACTTATAGAAAACTAGTAACAGAAGTGTTACTAAGTACTAAGAGATACTAAGTTGCGTCTATTACGTAGAACAACTATGTTTACGAAGATTTGGTTAAGTACTTTAGGTTAGAAGTGTTACTAAACCTATAGTCCTAAAATTAACGTCCGAAACGCGTTAAACAACTATATATANAAAGATTTGGTTAAGTACTTTAGGTTAGAAGTATTACTAAACCTATAGTCCTAAAGTTAATATCTAAAACGCGTTAATAATATCTTAATTGCCTACCTTTTAATAGCAAACCTACAAGATTCTATAAAGCTAAAAACCCTACCTACCTTTAATGTACGACACCCCGTCGATTCTATACCTACTATAGCGCTAACTTACCTAAAGAAGTATAAGAAAAGTATTAACCCGGAGACGTAGGACACAGATATTGACTTTATAAACGCTAAGGAACAGGACCTAAACGGATTCTTAGTATATTGTATAGTATACTATACAGACAGCGAATATAACAATATTAAGCTATAGTGTTATATAAAGGAGGACTTTATTAGATAGATAAAGGAAATATAGGCTCTTGCAAAGAAGGATGTTGTATAAAACTTCCGTAACTTCCTTTAGGAGAATAGAGTATTTATCCCTATAGATAGGGGTGCTATTAGAGATAATATTTAGGAGCAAGTTATTAATGTAAAAGAAGAGCACAAATAGACTCTATAAGAGGTTAAGTACTAACTACGCACTAAGAGGAAGCTTAACTCACGATAGAATCTAAATAATACGCCAATAGAGACGCGCTCTAATTCTATTGCTCTAGGCATAAGTTCTTACGTTTCGCATTTATTGCTTTTACCTCTATCTCTAGCTCCTTAGGATCTACCAATTTAATTAGCAATATTAACTACTACCCCTTAAAAGCAAGCGCAAGATCCCCTTACTTTACGATTTAATAACCTTTAAACTCTACTATAGGAAGATTAGGTACTACGCCGTGTTCTACTAAGCCCTATATCTCCACTGCAGCCTATAAAGTAATCCCTACCTTAATCTTTAATATAATTTTAACGTGGTCTAATACTACTTAGAGGTACTTTAAAAATGCTTATAAAGCTTACAAAGCTCTATACGGACTAGGAGAAGAAGTTTAGCGGGGAACTGTATAATATCCTTAATTTAAAGCTGCGTATCTTCTATAACTATTACTAGAAGGTTAGACTAGAACCTAACTAATATTATAACGCCTATTCCGTTATGCTTAAGGGCCGCGCCAGTACCTTCTATTATAATTATTTAGTAGGAAAAGGATATAATTTTAACTAAATAATATATAAGATAAGATGCTACTTTAAAATAGAAGAGAATAAGTAGTAATATATATCGGAGTGGAGAGAGACTACCTTTTTAAGAATTATTGCTACGAACCTAGGTGTTTCTCAGCTTAATTATCTTTAAAAGCTCTTTAATTAACTTTAGATAATTTAACATAGTTTATCTAAATCATATTAAGAGGACCTTAGCCTACGTAATTAAGTCATTAGCGTATACCGAGGTATTAAAAAATATAATCTCGCTCTCTTTAACCCTATAAGTACTTATAAAGGAGTATATACTTAATTAAGATCCTCTATTAGTACCGCTCTACGCTCTTAAGAAGTATAGTAATTTAACGCCCAACTCTAACCTACCTTAATTAACCCGGCTAACTAATATAATTATAACTAGACTAATTAAATATATAGTAGACGTGGTAGGGGATATAATAAAGGGTATAATTAATGTTAACTATAAGGCAATTATAGAGGTCCTTATAAAGGTTTACTTTAAAGCAATTGTTAGAAGAAGTACTATATTTATAAGAAGCCAAATTACTAGTTAACTAGATACCCTCTTAATAGACAAAAGGAGGTATATAATAGGTTTTGCTAGAGCGCATAAAATGTTGGAAACTAAGAGGTTACTATAGCTTACTTCTAAAACTTCCTAGTTTAATATAAAGGCGAAGAAGATCTTAAGGGTAAGGTTAATAAGGCTGAACAGCTCCTTATAGATATAGAAATTAAGGACTACTCTTCTAACTAATACTTTACCGAGTATAGTAAGGTAAATAGTACATAAACTATCACTATCCTTAATAACTAATCTACGCTCTATTCTATTATAAAGTTAGATATCTTTAATAAGCCAAAGGAAAGTTTCGCGTTCTCCTTTAATAATAAATACTCGGCGAACGTCTTTTATGGTATTATACTAGATACTAGAGCCGCAGGAGTATCTATAGTAGGAGAGCCTTAAGTTTAAGCTCTTTAGTAGCTTAATAGCTCTGTTTAAATTAACTAATTAACAGCAGGCTAATATACAATTCGCTTTAGCAAGGGTACTGCAATCTCTTTTAGCACAATTAAGGTCCAAACCCCATTAGGATATATTACTTTCTACATTATCCCCGCGAACACTCTGTTCCTATTCTACATCTAAGATATAAATAAATTAGGTATTAAGCTTAATAACCTTAAGAATATACTTATCTAGGGAGATAATTAGGTGCCCGTTATACGCAAATAGGGTCACCCTTAGTTACTCCTTTAATAGCCAGAAAGGAGCGTTACTTAGAGCCACCTAACTAAGTTAAAGTTACGTTAACTACACCGTCGTTTTAGCTACCTATCTATTTACTAATTGCTTAGGGTCCTTTAGCGAGTAGGTTATAAAGTTAAGGTTAAGGTAATTAAATATCTTATAAAGTACTGCTATTACTACTAAATAAACTAGAAGTCCCCTAGCCGATTTAAGTTTACTCTTAAAGATAACTACAACTTTAACTTCTGTATTATTATAGATGTTATATATCTTAGCAGCAAGCTAGTACTCTAAGTTATTAACTTCTTAACCTCCTTTTAAGCCGCACGCTTTTTAAAAGATATATTAGCTAGGAACGCATAGAATACTCTTTAATTATACTAGATTAATGTTTACCTAGAACCCCCTAATTAAATTATTTACGATATAGAAAAGAACTTCTTATTTATAGAGTTTTAATAACAGGCAAAGGCAATAATAATTCAAGTTAAGGAAGTCCCCGTTAAGGCATATAATAGTATTAAAAAAGTAAAATAATATTATATGCCATTACGCCGCGTATATAAGATTATTTTTTTAGAACTAGAAAGTGCTAGTAAAAAGCTTATTCTATAGATGGCTGTTAAGGCTATTAACGATACCGCTAGCTTAAATAGGCTCGTACCTACATTGCTAGTCTTTAGCGCCTACCCTTAAATAACTAACAATTCTCCACTATTTCCCTCTATTGCGTAATAAGCTGAGGCTATTTGCAAAGTAACGAAGGAGGTGTAACGTCTCTATGCTACGCGCTAGGTTAACGACGTACTAGGAATGAGAAATAGCCTAAATACCTTAACTATGCTTAATCTACCACTCTAATTAGAGGTACGCGTATGGCGTAAAAAGGGAGGATAGTTAGGCCTATATAAACTTATTATAATTAATAGTTAAACTTATACTCTTTAGATGCCCTATAGACCTACTTAATTCCACTTAACTATTGTTAAGCCCTACTATAGGGATAATAGCTCCAAGCCTTTATAGGATGCCCTAAAGAATACCCTAAAGAAGAACTACGATTAATATGCTTTAGAAGGCGAAGGCGATTCTAATATAATTATAGTAGACGTACTATAACTATAACGCGGTAGAGGTCGCCTAAAGGGATTATAAAATCGCTAACATCTTATTAATTTTAAAGAGCAATTTGTTACCGCTATTAAGAATAGAGATAAACTATTAATAGCCTTTATAACAGCTAAAGAGAAGGCTGACTTTAAACTCGCAAAATAGCTCTAAAAGGAAGGCCGCATTATAACTTTAGGAGCTCCTTTTTAAGTATCTAATAAGTAGGAGATCGACGGTCTTATTACAAGAGGAGTTTTTAAATTTAAGAAATATGACCCTACTAAGTTTAATAGAGTCCGTATATTTAAGTTAAGAATAGTTAATAAGATTAAAGGCAAAGCTACTAATACCCCATTTAAGAAGTTAAGGCTAGTTATTTAAGGTTATAATAATAATAGTAAGGAAGTAATCCTTATATAATCCCCTATAATTTAACGAGCTAGTTAATAAGTCATTATTACGCTAGCTCCCTCTTTAATAAAGAATGGGATAGCGGTTTACCTATAAGATATTATTTAGGCCTATACCTAATTAGAGACGCGCCTTTAGTGCTTAATACTAGTATACCTTCTAGAGCAAATTCGCTACTAATATCCTAAGGATACGATTATAGTCGTACTTAAGCTATTATATAGAATTATAGAGGCAGGAACTTATTAGTGGGCTACCTACAGTAAGCACTATAAGGAGAAGCTTTTGATGACTACTTCCATATTTAATCCCTGCTTCCTTATTATAACTATAGGAACTCTATTTAGAATTATCGGCATATAAATAGATGATATAATTATTTTAGGAGACGACTAATTCTTAGCTCTTAAAGAAGATAAGCTAGTAAAGGCAAACCTTATAGCAAAGCCAAAGGAAAGACTTAACTTAGCAATACTATTACTCTTTAATAGATGTATCCTCTTCCTAAATAAGGGCTCTATTACTCTACACTAAAAGGGTTAAGGTAAGAAGATCGATATTGTTAACATTAATTCTCTAAAGCAAGGATATATAGAGTAACGCGTTTATGGAGCTTATATGGCTTCTATCTATTAACCTAAGGCTTCCTTTAATCTTTCTGTTGCCGCTTAATACTAGGAACTAACTAAGGATAACATTCTTACCCTAAATAAGCGTCTTTTTTAGTAAATGAACTATCTTAATAGGGGATTACTTTACGTACCTATTAACCTTCCTACCGCCAAGCTCTTTATATTTATTAATAGATCGTTTATAAATAATAAAGATTTTAGCTCCTAGCTAGGATATAAGATTATTATCGCAAACGAATCTACTAGAGAAAATAACTTTATAATCCACAGTAACCTTATCTATTAAAGCTTAACTAAAAGTAAGCTCGTTACTTAAAGCGTTTTAGCGTTAGAGATATATAGAATAGTCAGTGGAGTTAATATAGTAATTGTAATTGGAACTACCCTTAAGATAATTATAGACCGGCTTAAACTTCCCGCTATCCCTATAATCGTATATACCGACTTATATTCCCTTTATAAGTGTTTAGTTAAGCTTAGTACTATAAAGGAGAAGCGTCTTATAATTAATATTATAGCACTTTAGCAGTTCTATAAGCGTTAAGAACTCTTTAAGATTTAATGGATTAATGGCTAAGATAACCCAGTAGATATAATAACAAAGGTAAACCTAAATAAGGCACTAGAGACGTTTGTTAATATAAATACTCTACGTATATAAGTTAAAGGTTGGGTTAAGAGGGAAATTTAGAGAAGTTAAGATCTTATAGAACTTTAACCACTAGTTAAAGTTGTCTAATTAGTTAGATCCTTGCTAAGAGCGCCGCGCCTAATTAATTTAGGTGGTGGTATAGACTTTTGCCAACCAATTAGGATTTTCCATGCCTAGTATAGAAAATCGCCATTGGCTCGCTTACTACTAGCGTCTTAGCGGCCTACCCGTCTTTACGTTATCTACTAAATTCTGCTAACTACCGCTTTATTACTGTATAATTACAGCACCTGTTGTACCAACCGCGTGCCTACGCGTTCGGTACACCAAGTACGTGTTTACGCGTTAGTGCACCAACCACTGTTTACGCGTTAGTGCACCAACCACTTGTTTACGAAGCACTGACTAATTAGGGGGAGGCGCATCAGTATATAGACCTCATAGTCTGCTTTAATACAGAAGACAGTCACCACCATCCAAAAGAGTATACGATACTATACGTATTTCGTGCCCCTGGATATAACTTACCTGTATTATTAAGTTAATACAAACACTAATTAGTAAGCGCGCACAGATCAGCAATCACTTAACAACTCCCCCCAAGCGATACTTGACAGCGACCACCCGTTTAGACTCCTAGTACGACCTACTAGAAGGTTAGAAGTCGGGGATTACGGACTTATCTCCAACTCTATATACTTATTTAAGTCTTAGTACGGTCTACTAGAAGTTATAGACGCGAATATAAACCTATATAGAACCCCTACCCTCCTCTAAACCTTAAACCCCTATTCCTACTACACCCTCCTCTAATACCCTAACCTCTCCTAGACCCCTTACGGAGACCTTTTACCCCTCTATAAACCACTACGGACCTATTAATTGCATCTACGGACCGTTACAAGACCTTATAGAAACTCCTTACCCTTTATAAACTGTTACGGACATCAACCGCCTTTACGGACCACTATAAGACCTCTTCCACCCGTTACGCATTACTACACAGTATAGCAGACCTAAGTAAGCAAATTAGTAAAGGTCAAAAGAAGTAGAGATAAGGAGTTAACGTTACGTCTATAGATAACGTTAACGATTATATTAGTTTTAAAATCCTTAAATACGGACATTTTGAGCTTATGGACGACGACCTATAGGAGCAATACTAGGAAGACTTTGTAGACTTTATAGAAGCCATCTTTAAGACCTATAACCCTATTACTATCCGTAACCTACAAACCCTCCTACGTAACCAAGGTGTATAGGTTAAAAGGGATAAACGAGTTACTGTTATATAATTATTATATAATATAATACATAAGGAGGACCAAATGGAATGGACTAAGGAGGAAATCCTAGACTAGGCCAATGCTAAAAACAAACTCTTTACTTCTCCTAAACTTAATAAGATTGCTAGCCTTATACCTAACATACTTAACTAAATTCGTCCTATAGACCTAAGCGGCTTTAGAACTAATCCTACTGGCTAAACCACACCCTACTCTTAAGCTACAGACTATAACACCCCTATAAACCAAAATACGGACCAAACTACCCCTATTGTTCAAGCTATAGATCTACAACCTATATATCCGCAAACTATATATCCGTAAGCCATATATCCGTAAGCTATAAACCCGTATACTATATATCCGCAAGCTATAGATCCGCAAGCTATAGACCCGCAACCTACCTAAGTAAAGACCTACGGTAAGGAGCTAGCTAACCTAGCTAAGCTCTATACCGACGAATCTAAGTACAGCGGTAAAAACGATAATTTTAACTTTAAACTAACTATCTTTACAGACCTCTGTTAAAAGGCTAATATCCCTAAATAGGAGTTTAGCCAAGCCTACTCTACTATGCTACGCGGCCTAGCCCTTAACCACTATTACACTAACCTCAAGAGTAACCCCCTTAGTGTTCCTTTTAATAAGCTATATAAAGCTATACGTAACTACTTTAAAGGACCGGAATATAAGCGTAATATCCTTACCTAATGGAATGCGACCAAGCTACGGACCGTAATTAATAAGAATACCGAAAAATCGACTATAGAGTGTCTGTAAATCCTCATTAAGGACCTTTGGCATCTATAGCATGGCCTTAACATTAAGCTCCGAATAGACGACTTTCTATATAACAAACTTATTACAGCTTGCCAGGAAGTAGAGCCTTATAAATACGCCTACTATAAGCCTATAGATACCTTAGCCGGCCTTATTAACGACCTACGGTCTTCTATTGTAATATATAAAGTCTTAAACCCACTAGGCAGCACTCAAGCCTTTACTACAGATATTTAATATCTATAATATCCGCAAACAGACTCAGACGCCTACTTTACGGACCACCGCTATCGCTAGTAGTATACATATCGACCAAGTCCCCGTAACCCCCACGGCAACCCCTATACAAAAACATACCCCCACAGATAAACTAGCTAGAAGTGCTTCGTGTACAGCAAGGAAGGATATTGGTCTATAAGGCATACCTAGGAAGAACGCAACAGGTCTAAGAAGAGATTTAATAAACGGATTAACTAGTTTATCTTAGAGTATAAAGAAGAGGAAGTAGAGGAGTCTCTTAACGAGTTAATGGAAGCCCTTATAATTAACTTTAACTTAGACGCTTAGGAACAGGAGACCTTAAAGATATTCCTAACTACTTTTAGACCTTTTATGGACAGCTAAGCCTTTAATATTACGACTGTATTAGCCGACCGTTCCTTTATACACTTAGTTACGCCTAAAAACTATTCCATAAGCACCCCCGTTATAGACCACAAATAGGACCTATTTGCATATATTACTATAGAACGCTATACCCCTAAGGAATTCTATGGTGTTATAATTGACATAGGTGCCTTTAAGAAGTCTACCGTAGGCTATAGATAATACCTTATATATAAGGCCACCACAAATAATAATACGGATATTGATACTACGCAGACTAGGGCCGTAAACGTCCAGTTTGGCATTAGCTTAACCATATTAATTAGATCAGTTAAAGTCAAGACTCCAATTAGCCTAGTTAACTTCTATATAGTAAAAGCAGACACCCCCTTCCTACTCTGTCTTATAGACATGGATAGGTTATAAGTGTACTATAACAATGTTACGGACACCCTGATTAGCCCTATAACTACCCTAGAAGGCAAGCATATTACCCTGCCAATTACACGACGATTTGGACACCTGTTCCTTATATAGGGAGAGACCTTACGGACGTACATTTAAGAGTCTTTTAACTATAACCCGTGCTACCTTACCAGTACGGAAATGCACCACCTATACCGCCGCTTTGGCCACCTATTAGCTGAGAAACTATATAGAGTCCTTAAACGTTCTAGACATAACAACGTTAATAGGAAGGTAATTAACCACCTAACTAAATACTGCTCCTACTGCTAGAAATACAGACGTTCCCTAGGCCGATTTAAGTTTACCCTTTATAAGGATCTTAACTTTAACCACTTAGTGTACGTAGACATTATGTATATTAACGGCAGCCTAGTACTATATATAATCGATAAGGCAACCCACTACTAAGCCGCCCGTTGGTTGCAAAGTATATCCGTAAAACATACCTAGGACACCTTACGGGCCTACTGGATTAATATATATATTAGACCCCCTGAGTATATTACCCACAACGCCGGTAGGAACTTTATTAGTAAGGAATTCTAGCAGTATGCTATGGCCATGGCTATATTAACAAAAGCTGTTCCAGTTAAGGCGTATTAGTCCGTTGGGCTTATTAAGCGAGCTTACCTAGCCTTACGGAGAGCTTACCAGATTATTATAGATAAATATAAGGGCATTTAAAAGGAACTAACTCTATAAATAGCCGTAAAAGCTGTCAATAACACCGCTAGCCTGGACGGACTAGTATCTACCCTTTTAGTCTACGGAGCCTACCTAAGGATAAGTAACCTAGATCCTCCTGCCCCATCTATTACGGAACGAGCAGCTGCAATACGGAAGGCGATGGCTGAGATAGTTAAGCTATAGGCTAAATAAACTATTAATAACGCCCTGCACTACTGCAACGGACCTAATACAACCCTAGTATACGACCTCCCGCTTAACTCTAAAGTCCTTATATAGCGTAAAAGCGGCAATTAGAATAGACCTTATTGTCTACTAGCCGTAGAAAACAAGACGTGCTGCGTATAACTCCCTAGCGGGCTAATTAGCTTTAGAAGCACGTCCATAAAACCCTACTTTCGGCCTGAAGACAACTATAACGTCAAGCTAGATAAACTGGAAACACCTATCAAACCAGACGAACTGGAAGCACCCGCCGAACTAGATAAACTAGAAGCACCCCTACCTACCTTAAAAGTCCCCTAGAAACTTACTAAACCCGTTAAACCTATAAAGCGTGATCAAGGACGCCCCTAAAAGCACCCTATAACTAAGAACCCTGTAATAGAGAACTATATAACCTCCGTAGATATATCCGTAAGCCCCGTAGGTATATCCACAAGCTCCGCAGGAATATCCGTAAGGCAATCTCTATATACGGATATATTAGTTCTAGTATAGAAAGCCCCATTTACAGACTTATAACGCAAAGAGATTAATAGACTACTTAAAAAGGGTGTCTTTGCGGTTATAACGGAGAGAGATGTTCCGCAAGGCGTCCGTATATTTAACTCACGCTTTATTAATAAAATTAAGTACCCTAGTACTAATAAAGCCTTTAAAAAATTAAGGCTCGTTATATAAGCTTATAATAACTAAGGGAAGGACTTGGTCCTTACGCAATCGCCTATAATTTAATAAGTTAGCTAACGGATTATACTTGCACTTACGCCTGGCCTACAGCAAACTAAACCTATAGCCCTTTACCTACGGGATATCTTATAAGCCTATGTGCAGTCTAATACCTACCTAAGTAGGGACATCTTTATATGACCACCCTGTAAGCTTAACCTATAACTAGGAACAATTCTACGGGTTGTAAAACCCCTATATGGAGTACCAGAAGCTAGAAACCATTGGTTTAAGACGTACCACTAGTACTATATTAGTAGACTTAAAATGGAACAGTCGACCTATAACCCCTGCCTCCTATACACCTAATTAAATGGCCTTGGCATTATTGGGCTCTAAATAGACAATACCCTCTTCCTAGCAGACTAAACCTTTGTGGACGCTAAAGAAACGGAACTAAAGGAGGCCAAGTTCTTAGCAAAGCCGTAAGAATAGTTAACTAAGTAGAATCCGATTAAGTTTAATAGAGGCCTAATTACCCAAAAGGGTAACCTAATTAAGCTGACTTAGGAACGCCAAGCCTAAAACCTAAAGCCTGTTACAATAAAGCCTACGGACCTCACTAGCTCCCGTGGAGAGACCCGTAAAACTATAAATATAAAGGACTAATACGTCGCCTAGCGCGCAAGAGGCGCCTATATTGCTATAGTCTGTTAACCTAAATCTGCCTATGATTTGTCCTTTGCGGCCCAAGTAGTAGACCCATAAGAAGAAAATATTAAGCAGCTTAATAAGCGCATTTAGTGGCAAATTGACAATGCAGTAAGGGGACTTACTTTTGTACCACTAGACCTAAATTCCCTTAGCTTACTAGTATTTACGAACGCATCCTTTACCAATAACAAGGACCTATTATCGCAAATCGGCTTTGTACTTGTACTTACGGACCGTAATTAGGACGTAAATATACTGCACTGGTCTTTAATTAAGTGCAAATGAGTAACCTAAAGTGTACTAGCTTCTGAACTATATGCACTAGCCTATGGCTTTAATATAGCAGCCGCAATTAAATTAACAGTCCAGAAGATCCTATAACTGGAGTAGTTACCCCTGGTCTTATGCACTGATTTAAAGTCCCTTTACGACTGCTTAGTCAAGCTAGGTACGACATAGGAGAAGAGGCTTATGGTCGACCTTATATACTTACATTAGGCCTATAAACAACGCGAGATTATAGAGGTTAAATGGATTAGCGGCGGAAATAACCTAGTAGACGCCATAACTAAGGCAAAGCCGTGTTAAGCTCTTAGAACCCTAATTAATATAAATAAGCTTAATCTGGAGGTTATAGAATGGGTAGAATGAGACTAACGGAGCACTTATAGTTTATTTATGGCCCGTTAGAAGGCTATATGGTTTATCTACGGCCCGTTAGAAGACCGTACGGTTTATTTTACGGACTGTAAGCAGGACTTACAACTAGCTTGAAGCACCGTTTGAAAAGTAGCCTAGACGGCACCTTGGAGGAGATTTCTTATATATTTTCTTTTGTGTCCTATAGTCGTATTAAAGCAATTACGGAGGCTGTATATAGGTGGTTTCATTTTTCAAGTACCGCTAGTATATAATTACAGCACCTGTTGTACCAACCGCGTGCCTACGCGTTCGGTATACCAAGTACGTGTTTACGCGTTAGTGCACTAACTACTGTTTACGCGTTAGTGCACCAACCACTTGTTTACGAAGCACTGACTAATTAGGGGGAGGCGCATCAGTATATAGACCTCGTAGTCTGCTTCAATATAGAAGACAGTCACCACTATCTAAAAGAGCATACGATACTATACGTATTTCGTGCCCCTGGATATGACTTACCTGTATCATTAAGTTAATATAAACAATTACATATTATCTGGTTTTATTGTATATTATCTGGTATTATTATATACTATCTGTTTGTATATATATATATAGCAACCATAAAAAGAAGAGTTGCTAGTGTTAGGAATAAGGCAAGTTGCCGTTATATAAAGCATATTGCCGTCACGTGTTGACGTGGCCCTAGCGTGGTAAGGAACCTTAAAATCCTCACCCCTTTCCTTATTCCTATCAATAAGAATTAACTAATATTACTGTAACCCTACTTAAGTAGTTGTTATTGGTAAGTCACCCTATATTTCTAACAGTATCTAAATAGATAGCATCTAGTAGCATACTATAGTTAGAAGATAATACTACTAAAGTTAAACTATAACATCTATAATAAGGAGTTATTAGGTATAGTTATAGCACTAAAGGAATAAAAAGTATTCTTATAAGGTATAAAGAAACTATTTATAGTTAAAATAGACTATAAGAACCTAATAGAATTTTTAATAATAAAGAAACTTAACTAAAGATAAGTTAGATAGGTAAAGATACTTATAGAATACTATTTTAAGATTTAGTATCCCTTACATAGATGGTGTGGATGCAATTGTGGCCCGTGCATAACGTCAAAGAACATCACCTTTTGATTGTTGGGCGAGGCTCGCTTAATTAGATTTTCGCAACAGTAATTGGCCAAGCACGGGCCACCATCTTGAGCACGAATCTATCTATGCAAGGGATACTAAGGGTATAGATAATATATAAGCTAATACGTTAAGTTAAAAAGCTAAACTATAAAATAATAAAAAGTTATTAAGGGCTTTACTGCGAAAAGATATAGACGGATTAATTAGGTATAATTATCTAAAAATTATAATAACTTAGAAAGATAAGTTAGGGAAAATCTATAAAATACTAAAAAGCTTTTAGATATAAAGAATTTTAGAAATATAGCTAAAAGATCTATAAGCGGATATATACGAAAACTAAGAAGTAAAGTATATCCTAAGAAGTATAGCAAAGTAGTTTATAGAAGACTTCTATAAGGGACTAACTTAAGGACACAACGGAGCTATAGGCTTAGTATTAAGACTTTAAAAGGAGTATATTATTAATGGAATTTAGAGAATAGCTAAAAGGGTTACTAAAAAGTATCTAAATTACTAAAGAAATAAACTAACAAGGTATAAGCTATATAGAGGGCTATTGTAAGGGTTATTTTAGCCCTTACTCGGCTGCATCGCCTAGGGGCTCTCAAGGGTCGCCAAGGCTAGCCTTCAGCTAGCCCTTAGCACCTCCTTATAAGCACCTCGGGCTTACAGCCTCCTTCCTCCCCCATCGGTTCGTCTTAGTACGAGGCTATTGCCTACCTCATTACCATATCGTCCTCTTCCATCGACTCCCTATGTGACTCATGCTCGGCTTACCTACTCCCTACCGTATACCCTGGCAATACTGCCTTACATTTGAACCGATCCTACACCCTTCCAGGTAGTAGCCCACAGCAAGCTAAGGGCTTCGCCCTCAAGCAATTTTACAATCCTCCATTTTTACCTAGGACAATTACGTTCACTACAACACAGCAGGTACACTAGCAGACGCCTGGCAGATCGCATCCGTATAACGGTGTTGGAATATAAATTAGGTCCTCTACCTTCCTAGGATAATCACGTATGCTGTAGAGCAGCTACACCAGCAAGACGTCTGGCAGATCGCATCCGCATATTACAGTTGGATAAATACGGATTAGGAGATAAGGAAGACGGTAGCTACCTAGCTAAAGGTTAGGGCTATCCAGATCGTACACAATCATCTCCAAAGGCGATTAGTATACTTGCATATAATTAGTCGTACAGCGGTGCAGCTCTGCCCTGACGGCGACCTAAAGGTAATTCAATTGCTATCCAAAGGCTTTTTGGTAGGAGTTAAGGGGGTGTTATATGCGATGGGGATCGTACACAATTTGCGCTAGCTTATAATACTCTAGGCTTAGTTACCCTAAATACAGCTACCCTAGAGGCTATCCAATTACTATTTAATAGCTATCCAAAGAACTAACGGCTAGTTTTTAAAGCTACAGCTACTACCCTCTCTTCCAGATTAAATACAACCAAGGGCTACGGCCCAATTAGCTAAAGGGCTGCCAAGACTAAACCGCAGGCGGTTATCTCCTAGAGCTACGGCTTAAAGATCATACGCGATCTCTCTGCAAGGCTTTAGTCGCTCCAAGAGCTCCAGCTTGCATTAAGAGCTACAGCTTGCCCAAGAGAATGGCGGCAGCTCTTAGATCCTACGCGATCATCTCTACAAAAGCTTTAGTTGCTCTAAGAGCTCCAGCTTGCATCAAGAGCTATAGCTTACCCAAAAGATATAGCAGCAGCTCAAAGATCCTACGCGATCATCTCTGCAAAGCTTTAGTTGCTCCAAGAGCTCCAGCTTACTTCAAAAGCTTATAAGACCGGACATCTCTCCAAACCCCTTCCGGGACGAGCCCTCTATAATCTCCCGCTACCGCAAGGTAATAGAGGGGGTTGACCGCAAGAAGGGGGGGGGAATGTAAGGGATATTCTTGCGATCAAGCCGGCTCCAAGTGGAGACTATTTGGCTGTCAGCCATAGAGCTGTCAAGACTTAATCGTAGGGGATTGTCTCCAAGACTGATCGTATACGATCAAGTCTTACCCACTAGTAGACGCTCTTTTCCTACCTAAAATAGGCCCTTTTTCCCACTGGGTTTTGGCTATAGGTTAAGGTTTTTATCGAGGCTGCTTGGCTGGTCCTTTTCCCCTATTTCTTTATTTCCCTGTATAAGCAAGGCTTCTGCACTGCTTACCTTTCTGTATATAGAATCAATCTATTGGGATATGGGCTGGGGGCCAGCCCTAACCAAGGGGGGGGGCAATGTAAGGGTTATTTTGGCCCTTACTCGGCTGCATCGCCTAGGGGCTCTCAGGGGTCGCCAAGGCTAGCCTTCGGCTAGCCCTTGGCACCTCCTTATAAGCACCTCGGGCTTGCAGCCTCCTTCCTCCCCCATCGGTTCGTCTCAGTACGAGGCTATTGCCTACCTCATTACCATATCGTCCTCTTCCATCGACTCCCTATGTAACTCATGCTCGGCTTGCCTGCTCCCTACCGTACACCCTGGCAATACTGCCTTACAGCTATAACCTATTAAAATACTAGAAAGACTATGGGAGGTTATATTATAGGACTTTATTATTAAGTTACTAAAGTTAAAAGACCCTATTACCGGATAAGATTATAATATAATTTTAGTAATAGTAGATAAGCTTATAAAGTGGGGATACTTTATAGTATATATAGAAGAGATCTTAGCGGAAGATGTTACTAAAATCTATATTAAGGAAGTATTTATAAGATATAGAGCACTAAGTAAGATTATATTAGATAGAGATTTAAGATTTATAGTAGTATTTTAGGAGGTATTTTTAGCGGAATAAGGAGTTTAAGTAGCAACTTTTACTATATATTATTTATAGACAGATAGTTAAACGGAAAGATTAAACTAGACACTAGAGTAGTATCTAAGGCATTATATTAATTACGTACAGAATAATTAAGTATTATTATTACTAGTTATATAATTTGTTGGTAGGGGGGGAGGTACGTAAACATCCACAGGAGCTTCCTGAGATTACGTGATTGCTTTCGCCTGTTGTATATATTCTCATCCTTTGAGACTGCTCCACCTTATGGAGTCCTTACACCACCATATACCTGCATTCCCGTGTGACATAATTTATATATAATGCGACACCATAAAAAGGAATAGGTATATTACTATTTAAGGCGAATTATAGATATAAGCTAAGGATATTATTATCGCCACGTTAAGTAAAGAAGATAAGTAGTATAGCTAAGTAAAGAATAAAGATATTAATGGATCTTTATAAGAACCTTATAGAAACAGTTAAGGTAGTATAATAAAGAATAAAAAAATACTATAACGCTAAGAGATTTAAGGGACTAGATCTTAAGGAGGGAGATAAAGTATAGCTACTATACAAAAATTTCAAGAGTTAACGACTAAGTAAGTAGTTGGACTATATTAAACTAGGACCTTTTAAAATTATTTAAAGAATTTCACTAGTTATATTTAAGTTAAACCTACTAGCTAAGATAAAAATCTACCCTATATAGTATATTATAATACTAGAGCTAGTATATAGAAATATTAAGCTACTAGTTTATAAAGTAAACATATATAGAGGATAGGAAGAAGATAAATAGTAAGTTTTAAAGATTATTAGTTATAAGGACGTTAACGATAAAATATAGTACAAGGTAAAGTAAATAGGCTATAATAAGACTACCTAGGAGCTACTAGAGAATCTAAAAAACGCTATAGGAAAGGTATAGGAGTATTAAAAGAGATTAGGTTAGGTAATAGTAATAAAGAAGAATTATAAAAGAATAAGTTACTTAAGGGGGACTTAAGAGGAGCAGCTACTAAGCTACTTAAAACTATTCCCTATTTAGTTAAGGGAGGACTAGTTCTTTTATTACTAAGTTTCTATAAGCCTTATTCTATAAGCTTCTACTCCTTAAAATAAACCTTTTTACGTACCTTCTTAAGATAGATTAACTAAGTGGATGCAGCCAAACGAGAATTAAGAGCCCGTTGTTAAGTATTAGTAGCCTCTTTTTTAGCATCCTAAGAGTAATAAAGCTCCGCCAGCGCAATTAAGAGCTTATTATTAAGCTTTATAGCAGTAAATTAAATATAAGACCCTATAATAAATTACTTAGGGAATTTAATAACTATTAAGAGTTATAGGATACGTATACTTAATATTAGGAATAAAGCGAATATCGCAAGACAATTAAACGTTTGCTTTAGTGCACTTTAAGTAAAAAAAAGGTTATTAAGAGGAAGAACTCACTAATATAACGTAAACTAACCCCTTTTTTATACAATAAGAATATAGAGACGGTATTATCTTACCTAGCGATAGTATAGAGGAAACTGTACGCATATAGCAAAGAGTAAAAGAAGAAGAAGAAGCTTTAGGTATAATAAGTAATAATATTAACTAAATTAATTAAATAGATATTATACCTCTGGTAAACAACTTAAAGATATTTAAAATCTTTAAGGACGAAGATAAAGAGGAGGGAGATGGTGTTATAGACGCTTTAAGTACAATATTACGACTACTTAGAGAGGAGTTAAAAGAAGCTAGTTAGTTAATATAAGCATGGTTTAGGATAAAACTAGTTAAGCTATATAATAAGAAATAGTAACTAAGTTACATAATTAGATCTATGTAATTTGTATAATCTATATAATCTATAATAGAGCAAATAGAGTATACGTACATTACGTATAAGAAGGATTTCTTAGGAGTACGGTCGTGTATTTAAAGGACTATAGTCCCTACCTAGATAGTTCCTTCCTTATAGTGATTCTTAGAATATAATTAGAGTTAATCTATTGGGTAACCACTCCACTAGTTATTATTACGTTGTTAACTTTAATTTGCATCACCTACACACCTAGCCTATTAACGAGCCTATCGTAGTACTTGCTACAAGGTTCCGTTACACCTTACCTTCTTAAGGATTTGTCTCTCTTACCAATCTATCCTATTCCACAATCGTGTCCTTATAGCCCCCTGTCTATAAAGTCCCCTTACATTTATAACGGTATTACTATTATAGTACTGCTTTTATTTATAGAAGACCTAAAGCTAGATAACACGTTAGCTGTAGGGTATAACGCTTTTAGAAGAAGAGAAGGGAGAAGGAGAAGAGGGGATATTATGTCCTTCTTACCTTAATGTCACGGGAGTTACCCGCGCACGTTCGTCCCGTAACACCTACGCACGTCCCACGACCACCCCTATTTCTTTGACCACGTTGACCAGACCCGTTCCGTTTCCTCATCCAAATGTCTTTGTATCAACCACGTATAGTTACGCGTACGTAGCCTTCTCAATTACTACCCCGTTTAGTACATTGTATTCTAGTTCGTGCCTACTTCCGTGACACTTAAACTCCTTCTACTTTAGATTATACGCTAAAGACATATTCTTAGGCCTTGTGGTATATATAAGGGTGAGGATATACTACGCGTTAGCGCATAATTTAGCATTATTAGCGATATTAATTTTTATGCGGTTAGTCAGCGCTATTTTATATAGTAGGTAAAATAGCAGACGTGCTACCGCGATTAAAGATTAGGTAGGGAGGACTTTTTTATATATAATTGGGGCCCTAATGGCCATAATTACTCTATGGTCGGCGTCAATCAGCGACTCGATCAGCGGGCGGCCCTTGATACGCGTATATCCACAGCTCAGCGCTAGTGGCGCTGTGGATATACGCGAATATGTGCCAGGTGGCTGGCTGAACACGTGATTTTTCGCTGACCGACGATCAGCCGAGCCTCGAATACACTTTATCTGTGCAAGGGATATCTATTAGAGCACTCCGATGCGGACCTTTACCGCCCCGAATTTATATTATTGGCACTTCCGTGATACCGTTACCTGTCTGTCCTGTCATCTCATATGCATCCTCACCCCTCTCGCTCTTTGTATCCGACTTCACATGAATCAGCCACTGACGCTCCACCAACTCTGCCTTCTGCACATAATTTCCGTCCTGATCCCTTTCAATATAAGGTATTCTCTGGACCGTGAGTGTGACCCTCTTTAACCACTGATACGCACACAACCCCAACCACCAAAAAACACCCCATAACAGGCTCGTCAAGCACACCATCGGCAAGATCCACCACGGATACCCTTTGATGGCATTGGCGTACGGTGACCCGGCCGCTGGCGGCGCAAAAGCCGAAAACGTTAAAAACAACGTGGCGCTGAAATACACGACGACATGGATGGGACTGAGCAGCGGCACGTAGTTAGCATGGGTATTCCAGTTCCTGGCCGAGTTGTCGCGAATCGAGTCGAATTTTAGATATAGCAGGCCGCCACTGATGAGCGCGCCGATCATGACGTTGTTTGAGTATGCATACAGTGAGGTTAGGAAGCTGTAAGCTGTTACGGGTTTCAGCATTCCGGTCACGGCGATCAAAGTCACAGAGGATAGCCAGTGCAACGCCAACGCGGCCATCGGGCTCTTTTCCCGGTGGTCTTCTAGTTGCAGATGGTCATTGTTGTTGCGGGATGGTTCGTCTCGGTCCCAGAACTTGGCTTTGATCCACGATCCCGGCGTGGTGTGACCTGTCCCAAAGACTAACGAGAATGGCAGAATACCTTCTTTTGCGATCTCTTGCTTTACGCGTGCGGCTGTAAACGTCATCACAACCACGTTACCAAATATCGAAACACAAATTAGGCCTGCCATGACGCGCTGGGCCGTATGTGGCCCCATTGTAGAGTCGAAGAGGTAGCGTAGGAACGTACTGGCCATGTCGATTGTGTTGGTGGGTATGGATGTATAGGCTTCTTTAGGTACGACGCAGACGTACGCGATGTTGACGAGGATGTAGAGGACCAAGGCTAGGATCATGCCGCCTGGCACGTATTTGGGGAATACTCTACGTGGCCGTCTCACTTCACTAAGGATGTAGAAGGGCTGCTGGAAGCCTGTGAAGGCGAAGAGAGCGAAAAGGAAAGATTCCACATAGCTGCCAAGGTCGTGCCTCGGAGTGGAAAATGATGTGTGGATGCCCAAGTTGGTGCTTGTGGCGTTGTTGATCATCGATGAGGTGATGTTGAATGGCGCATTCGGAACCACCATCTCGTTGATACCCTTACTCTGGAGAAACTTCCCACCCGCATGAACAAAGCCTAGAATCGCCAGCGTCAGCACCATGGCTATCTTGATAGTGGCGAAGATGTTGCTGAGGATTATGCCGCCTCGGCGCGTGAAGATGTGTAGTCCGGCGCAGAACGTTAGCAGGCCAATGGAGATGGCGTAGATTGCTCCGCGTTGACTTTTCTCGTTGATTTGGCCGAGTTCCTTTCCTGAGGCGATCATGGCGTAGATGGCGAACGCGATAGCATTTCCGGAAATATTGCCCAAGACGAGGAACATGATGCCATAAACGCATGTGATGAAGTAACGCGGTTTTTTTAAGATGTATTCGAGCTGACAGGTGTTAGTGGATAGGCATATTTGAGGAGACGACATCTGCCCAGGTGTGTTTGGCAAGAACCAAAGCCAAGGATGAGGAGCGGTTGTCTCATGACAGCCACCATGAAGGAATACGAGAAGTCAACGTACGAAGTTTTTTTCACCGCCGCTTCGCGGTGTAGAGACCTGCTTGGCGATGCCATTCTCCAAAATCGTTCGCAAAGGCAGACTCAAGCCTAGCTCCAACCAGCAGTAACAACCGCAGAGTGAAATAATTCCACAGGCTGTCCAGACGAAGAGCGATCCACCAACACTTCCTGTGCCCGCAAGGACTTTTGGAGGGACAGTGAAGATTCCTGAGCCGATTGTTCGGTTGATGACGAGACAGAGGACAGTATATCGTCCGAGTAATTGACTGTTGGTGGGTGAAACGTCGAATCTCTATGATAGGTGGTTTAGTCAACGGTTCAGCGCCGGGTATACTCCCCAGGGCATTGAAATATGATGTCGACCTACTCGAGTGTTCTCATCATAGTCTGCTGCTGCAGCTTGCAGTTCTGGCCGCGTCAATGTGTCGAGAAGAGCAGCCGGACCGGCAGCATCACGTTCATCAGCCATGTTTGTCTTGATTGAGCTATATGGCCTGAAACAACAATCGCAGCTGACTTGGATGCCAGCTAGCTCAAGCACAATTGTACACGGCGAGACAGTCCATAATATGATAATTTGCGGTGCTCCATTTCAGACTGGTGGCAGTTCAGCCGAACGCAAGGCTGAACTGCTGGCACAGTGTCGGGCGACGCTGTAGTCTTGGCAGCGCGAGCGGTAGTGCTGCGCCTTGCTGGTCGTCTGATATGCGGCTGGCCGATTTGGAGTTTGAGTCCACAATCTTGACCATGGAAAGTTGAGAAACGGTGAAGCGTCCACATTTCATCAGGCTGAAAATGTGAAGTCATGCAAGGGCGTGCATACTACGGTACCGGGCATACAAGGGGGCTACCTGAGCGGGCTGCCGCTTCCTCCCTGCAAGTTTTGTGGCATTTTAGTCGTATCCATACTGTTGTCGTAGGACATTACTATATTGCCACCAAACTTGCAGGGAGGGAGCGGCAGCCCGCTTAGGTAGCCCCCTTGTAAGTTCCGTTAGTACGCCGTCCGACACGTATTCTCGACAAGGATAAGACAGGTCACCCGACTAACGATGCGCGATAATCTTTTAAAGTAACCAATGAGAAAAAAGGAATTCTTTTGCCAAGCTCCACGCATACTAACGAAACTTATGCCTGATACCGTAGTACGCTACAGCCATTCAATAATATCGAACGTCACGCATCTCCGATACACCCCCTATAACTTTACCAGCATAACTCCAATTTATATAAATAGTAGCTGATTTTATAGCTTTATTCTAGAACTATAAAACAAGACTTTATTTTTAAATATAAAGCTATATTGGTGGAGTTATAAGGGGTGTCTTATTAGAGCTGTGGAAACCTAAATTAAGACTCTGCGCTAACTAATTTAAGCTACCCCACCCCAAAAACTAGTACCCTATAATACCCCTTATAGTCCTACTAATTTAGCTTTAAATTATATAAATAGGGGCTAGTTTTATAGTTCTAGTAAAGGGTTATAAAATAAGGTTTTATTTATAAAATATAAAGTTATATTGGTAGAGTTATAGGGGGTGTATCGTTTTGATGGGGTGGGCGACGTTCGGCTCCACGAGAGTTACCGATATTATTGAAATGGCTGTAGCGACGGGGCGCTGGATAGGAACAAACCATTGAAACTGCGCCCATCGCTGCAGCCATTCAAGAGTCCATTCAATAGCACTCATCGTCTTCGCAGCCTCACTTTTCAAACCCCCTGACTGTTGCACAAGGACATGTGACAGCAATAATTATGCGTGCATGGAAGGCTGCGCGCCGCTTTCGGTGATGAGTACATATTTCAGGACATGGTGGGCTGCTGCGCCAGCCAGCACCCTGCAACGGGCTCTGAGGGGTCAGAACTGACACAAAGATTATGCTTGAGCCCTGTACATGGCGTATTCTAATGATTGGCTCTGCACATCACGGCCAGCCGACGAGGCGCGGCGAAGCAGCTGAAAGACACCGCATAAGTACCCGCCGGTGCCTCACACCCGGCTACTCAAAGCTGGCCAGTGTCGCCTTTATAATAGACTTGGCCTGCGAGCCGAGACATCTGTTTGACGCTTTTGGCCCACTACAACTTTACGCCAACTCACACGTCAAGCATGTCCGCCCCGCAATTCGGTGACATAGTTCTTGCGCTTCGGATATGTGACTGGCTCCTCGAATACTGTTTCGACCCAATAAACAACGCAAAGGCTAAATATTTAGAGTTTAAACAGGATGTCATCGACTTGCAGCAACGTCTGGTCCACCTGCTGTCCGAGCTCAAGAAGGCCTTGCTTACTATCCCGGACCGCTCCAGATATGAGGACCTCAAACGGGAGATCGACGCCCTTGTTGGAAACTTTAAATCTACTTTGGAAGAATGCCAGAGCCTGTTGCGCGAATATGTCAAATTCGATCGTCGAACTGGCAAAGCCTCCGCCCTCGACAACCTTTTCTGGCACAGGTCCACACAAAAAAGGGTGGAAAGGCTTCGATCCTGCCTGAAAGCGCACACATATAAAATTTATCTCATCGTCGAACCGATACAGTTTGGTCTAATTACCTCTATCCATGAGATTGTTAATCGAAACCAGCAAACGTTGGAACAGATTCTCAGGCGTCTAGGTCCCAGCGTCGATGTGCAGATACCACAGATTCCCCAGACAATCAGCGAAAACTTTGTCCTTGCGGTCGGGCGTGACAGTCCTAGACCGTTCGACAGCCTTCAAGACATTCCCTTAATTGAGGGTGTCGATATCTTATGCACTCACTTCCGGGAATGCACCTTCAAGTCCACCAGTAATGGTATTAGGTCTTCAATAGAAGAGAAACTCAGCCTGCTGAAAGCACATTGGTTGCATGAAATCCTTT
The DNA here is from genome assembly GCF_001692895.1 of Cenococcum geophilum 1.58. Classification (NCBI taxonomy): domain Eukaryota; kingdom Fungi; phylum Ascomycota; class Dothideomycetes; order Gloniales; family Gloniaceae; genus Cenococcum; species Cenococcum geophilum. The sequence continues at coordinate 109,075 of NW_027137582.1, read as the reverse complement.
CCGCGTCATTGTCTCGACAGCCACCGCAGTCCTATGCGCTTTTACGACAAATCGTCGCGCAGATTGGACAGGGCGTTGAGAGGCAGTACGAATATCGACGGTTCGCAGCTTGGAATGAGAATGAGTTTATCTCCTTGGAGAAAGACGCGTTTGCTATTTGGCCAATGAAGCCGATAATCAAGCCTCCCGATTTGACACAGCCTGCCGAACTAGAAAAGGAACTTGCAGATGTCGAGTTGGCGTCGACATATACCGAGCAGAATGAGCGCCTCTTAATATTCCAGGCGAAGGACAAGGTTCTCCGCATGGTAATCGTCCGCACGTCTCAAGAAGGATCAGCAGTTACAGACCGCATCCAGTCTTTTATCGACCTTAGGCGAGACAGTTTCGTTCCCGTATATACTGTAACAGGCAGCCGTGAGGCTCCGCGGCAGTGGAATGTGAACATTGCAGATAGCAAAGGAGGCCCGGTTGCGCATCGATTCGCATCTCGAAGCGACACACACAAAGTTCAAAAGGCCTTCACTGGTTATGACGTTGCTGCATACTCGGAAAGCGTTTTCTGCGCCGTGACTTACAAAAGCCGGCTCAGACACAACCAATTTATCGGGGATGGGGAAGTACAGATGTGGTGCCAACCCGGCTCTTCTTTCCGGATAGTCCCAACTTTGTCACCCGTTCCGTCTCAAGTAGCAAGTGAAATCACAGCTGTCACGACTTCTTCTACATACACCGTCGCGTCAATTCTTAGCCAGAGACACCCGGATGTCGTGTCTGTAATCACCACCGAAATGGGGGAAGAGTCCGTATTGGTTGAGCTACCGCCTCCTCCTGTGCTAGTTGGCTTTTTGAAATGCAGCAAGGGCTACTACGTATGGCAAACTGAACGTAAGTAATAGTGCAAACCGCTAAAAGTGACTAAGTGCTAACATCGGCGATAATAGTGGAGCCTCACATCTTGATTAGCGAAGAGAGAACTCTCGGCCGGAATTCTACCGAGCGATATCGATTCGCCATTAGGCATCGTGACTCGAAAAAGAAAATTACCATGCGAAAGTTATTCGCCGGAAACGAAGATCTGGAGAGCTGGAATTTATGCGCCCTATGGAATAAACCACCGTCTGGTCGAAAGGGCCGCCCTGCGGTAGAAACCTTGCAGTGTGCATCCATCGCATTAGACTTCAAGTCGAAAGATGAAGCTGAGGAATTTGTGATGAAATTTAAAACTATAGTAGGCGGTCGTCTCAACCAAATCAAGGCTGTCAAAGAGATTCGCAAATACACCGAATCCGAAGCTCATTCTAAGAAACCATTGAGCGCTGCACAAGCCTCAATACGAAGAGTATCTACATGCTAGAAGACGAGGCTTGTGTGACTACTTCGAATATTGTATTGGCTCGACTTTGAAATTTGTGAGGCTACTTGAGTGGGCATCAACATTCGTCTTTACGGAAGGTGCAATTCTTGACAGGAGCAATATTGCTTCTGCATTCCCTTGCGGCTGGATATATACTCTAAAATTAAGCTCCGCTCTTTCCCCAGAAAATTGGATTAGGCTTCGGTTAGCGGCTTTTGCAAAGTCTACACACCTTTCAGACGATAAGCCCTGCTTGCAATCAGTTCAGACAGGAACTGAAAACGCTCGAGGTTGTACGACCAATAAAACTATAGTGAAAGTATATGCTGTGTATTTATGGAACGTAGTTCTATTTTAGTACCTCAAGCTCCTGCATATCTCAAGATAGAGATGGCGGCTAACAACGAAACAATCCCAGTCTGCTAGTTACGCAGATAGCCCGCAAATGATGAACTTGGCACTCGTGCCGGCCAACGCCGACGCTACCATGAGTATGCATATGATCAAGATCAACGCCCTACGCCACACAAGTAACCCAAGGGTAGGACTAACTGAAAGTACCGGGTATCAATAGTTAAGTCGAGGGAATGAAGCTAAGGAGATTATAACTTCGCCTTCATATCGGGACTAGAAGCGCTCGCTTCTTGGTTGAGAGTGACGTTGCCGGTTGTGTTACCTTCGCCAAAGAAGATAACTTCTACAGTGAGGTCGTCCCTATCGTTTTTGTTAGGTTTTCAGTGCTGACATATAATGGGTATGATCTCACCTGTATCGTCTGGAATAAGGACTAGGCAGGGTCAAAAGTGCTGAAAGCTGATCCTGATCTTTACCCCCCAGAGCATTTCTCACTAGATGCGTTGCTGCGTTTTTATCTTCGACTACGAAGCGGTCATTCTGGGTGGCCTTGATGCCCCACTGCTGTTGTCGAATTGGAGCGCGTTGACCACTCTTATCACCATCAGGTCCGGCCTGTTCAACTGGTAGACCTTTCTGAGCACTAAACCAGCTCTTTAACCAAGAGTCGGACCGACCGCCTTGGCCTCGCTTGCCATCTGCTTGAGCTTCTAACCATTGACCAACAAGCCCGACGACCTCTTCATTAGTGAGCATCTCCCAGAGCCCATCAGTAGCCATAACGACAAAGTCGCCCTTTTCCGGTTCAACTTTTGTGGTTGTGACCACAGGTTCTGCTGTAACGTATGGAGGTGTCCGCAGCTGCGCTGAACCTGTGCGGCCGAAATACGATCTTTTGAGTTCCTCGTTGGTCTTGATGCTCCACTTGTATACCGCGTCACCAAATGCCCGTGCGGGTTCTAGGCCACCCAGCACGCGGCCGTTTTTGACAACATTGGGCTCGCCTGGATGCTCATTTCGCAACCGTTCCGCTTCCGCAGCATTTGCTCCTGTTTGGTCAACAGATAACGGTGTGGCAGTCCACTTGCCGCTTGGACCTCGCCGCCCTAGAACTGCTCGGGAATCGCCAGTGCAGGCAACTCGAAGAAGTTTTGATCTGCTATCGTAGAAAGACAGAAGCGCACAGGAGCCGGAAAGTGCTGGTGCAAGTAGCTCTGCTGCGACAAGCTTAGACTGTGCCTTTTGTACCTTTGTGACTGACTCGTGAACTATTTCGTGGTCGAGACGGAGAAATCCGGTTTTAATTGCCATGTCGATGGCTTCAGCGGTAGGGAATATGAGCGAAGGATCTGCAAGCGCATTTTTGTATGTTGAATCGAGCTCGCGAGCCACGAAAGATATTAATGTCTGACGGAGCTTCGCAGATGTTACCCATCCACTGAGCGATAAATTAGTATATGAAATAGAGCTCAGTAAGTAAGGCTTCCTCACCTATGACCATCGAAGACTCCCCAAAACATCCAATCACTAGCCAATGAGCCATCATTCGTAGCTGCTACGCCTTGTGGTACTTCAATTATTTTTTCCGCATGGTCATCCTCAATCGGATCGTTGCTGGGTATCTGAACGACATCATAACGGACGACGCCTTTACCCCTTCCTACAAGCCATGACTCCTCGTTCTTCCGTAATTTCTGGGTTGCTTGCTCAGGTGTCAGCATTTCAAGCACCTTCCGGCCGTAGTCGTCCGTTTCCTTTGACAGAGGGCCGTCGCCAGTTATTGTTCCGGTGTATAGTGAACCTTGCCCTACCACTAGAGCTCGCCGCGTAGATTCGGAGGCTTGCTCTGCTGTTGCGCTGCTGGGGCTTGCTTGTGGCGAATTTGAATAGACATTAGATGCGCTTAAACTCCTGCTTTGTTCTGTTGAGAGGGACGTAGAGGTACTTGTGCTAGTGCTAGAATTGGGATTAGTGCCTCGGTACGCATAAAAGGCTCCGGAAGCGACGGCGGCAGATACGAGCGCAACCGAGAAGCCACGTATATGCATAGAAGATGTTAAAAGAGTAGTTGCTACGCGTTCCCTCCGTGAAGAGATGGACCGCAAGCCTAAGGCATGGCCTGAAGGAGCGAGCGTTATGTTACGGTTCCTGACAAACTTGCGTAGGGAAGGCCGGCGAGCAGAGCGGAAGGCTTGGACAGCTACTCGACGCATTGGCAAGGGGTTGAAGGGAGAAGAATGAGGAAGGTAGAGAAAGGGGAAGAGAAGGGCCTCGATGATGGCGAAGGAGGCCTGGTGAAGTGATCATGATGCACAGATCTTGAGGTCCATGCTTACGGGTGAAAGATGCCGCCTTCCGATATCGCGGTCCGTGCACTAAAGTGCCAAGCATCACCGTCATCCACGAATCTTTTCTGTTCTGGTAACGTTACTTCGTAGAGCGTTTGCACTCCCAGACTTAGCCCCATAAGATATAAAGAAAATTTCCTCAAGATGTCTTCGCGCGCTTTGCGTCGAGCTCAGCGAGAGTTAGAGGAAAAGCAACAGTTAGAGAAGTTCTCCCATCAAGAAGCCGACGAGTCAGATGATGAACCGATTGCGCCATCCAGCAACAAGGCCAGTTTCTTCGCCATGCTAAGTACAGAGGATGAAGGAGGAGATGGCAATGAACGGGACGCAATAGAAAGTAGCAAAGCGAATTCTGACGAAGAACAAATAGCAGAACCTGCTCGCCCACAGCCTCAAACCTCTAAGGCTTCGAAGCGGAAAAAGAAGAAAAAGGGTAAAGGCGGGAAGGGCCCAGAGCCGAAGCCAAAAGCACAGCCATCCTCAACTTCTATGCCACAGCTTGATGAGATTGATCGTGCTCTACACTCATTATCCTTGAGTACCTCTCAATCGAAAGTGAGCGGAGCTTCAAGTCAACTGACAGAGCCTATTGGCGGAGAAATGCAAGAATTATCTTCAGCACTGTCTATTGATACGCAGCATCTCCACGCATCTAATGAGATGCGTAGACTCTTTGGGCGTGCGGCCTTGGCAGGGAACAACGAAGCAGAAGTAGCGGGTGGAAGACGGCGGGGTAGAGGTCCACAGCAAGCCGGCATCGCAGGAGCTGTTACAGGAAGGAATGCGCCTGGTGGTCGTAACCTCGCCTCTCTAGGTCTACGTCGGAACATATTTATCCAAGGAAAGGAAGAATGGCCTCGAGCTACATCGGGCGGCCTGGGAATGGAAATAGTCGAGAAGAAGAAAGATGGTACTGTGGAGTTTCGATTTGTCCACAATGTATCATACCAGGATACCCAAAGACAATTCGAATCCTGCGTGGCATCTATGGATCCCAACCGCATGATTCAGCTGCTACAGTTCAACCGTAAGTGGATCCATCTGTGAAAGTTTCTTCGTGTGTGCTTCCTGAGCAAAAAAGGGCTCCTTTAGGACCTTAGTTTTGAATTTCGCCATAACTGATTGCTTACTTTCAGCATATCACATTTCCACATTGCTCCAGGTTTCAGAGATTGCGAAACAGGAGCGTGATCACGCTACCTCCGGTGATCTTCTTGAGCGTGCACTATTCTCGTTTGGTCGGTCGGTACATTCAAGCTTCTCGCAAAACCTCTCCCAGGGCAAAGCGCGGCTTGATTTTCGGCGTCCTGAAAACCGGGAGTTTTGGCTGGCAGCATGGAGATACATATGCAATCTTGGCATGCGTGCTACTTGGCGGACGGCTTTTGAATGGGCAAAACTCGTGCTTAGTCTTGATCCCGATGAGGATCCATATTGCGTGCGTCTTGTTATTGACCAACTTGCTATACGAGGCCGCCAACCCCAGCAGTTCATCAACCTGGCAGAGTCTAAGTACCTTATAAAGAGGTGGAGAACCCCACCCAATATCGCTATGACACTTGGTCTTGCACTCAGCCAACTGAATGAACCTGGGAGGGCGAGGAGCAAGCTAAGTTTAGCCATTCAAGAGTATCCATGGGCCGCAGCTAGTTTATGTCAGGAACTGGATATTAACCCCATCCCACGACCAATATGGGGGCGCCAGCCATTGGGCAATTACCAAACACTTCTCTGTGGGCTATACGTGACCAAGGCGAAAGACATCTGGAACACTCCTGAGGCGACGTCTCTTCTGGTCGAAGTCGCTTCGTCTTGCTCAAATGCCATATCAGAAGGTATTAAAACCTCTTGGCTCTTGGAGTTTGATGAAATGAAAATCGCTCGCCATACCATCTTGACAGATGACCGGGCGCTTATAAGCCTCCTGGACCGCCGGATTACGTCAAAGTTTACATCAACATCGGATCCGCTTCCTCCAGAAGACAATCTTCCTTCGTACACCACTGGACAGTCTGGTAGCCAGGCACGCCGAAACCTCAATAATCCCGACGATATCCTCCGTGAATATGCAACTCTTCAATCTTTCTTCCGCGGCTTGATCCCGTGGCTATTCGAAGGCGAAGGAGCTATCAATCCAGAAACCGGCGCTCCACCTACCGAAGAAGACTTCGAACAACGAATAACCGAGTCAGGAGTCTCCCCTGAAACTATAGCTGAACGTACGGCACGGCTTCAGGAGCTGCGGCGAGCAATGCAAGAGTTTGAGGTTGATTTCGAGGATGACGAGGAGCAGCTGGGGGATGTTCACGGGAATGGAACCGATTCATATGATGAAACGTGAGTGACAGAGAATTAGATCCGCGAAAAAGTGGTGCAAGATGCCATGGCGTGTACTGAAATATGGGAATGTATTAATTGTCTTTGTCTACTGGTAGTGCATGCTGCGATCATTGACAAGCACGGTTGGACGTAGGAAATTCCAGGGATTCTATCCACTTGGAGTGTAGGTGTACCATGATGGATATGTGGGTCTGACGTTTGGCCGTCAATGCGTTGGAGTCGTTCCATTCTGTTTGTTTGCTTGGCAACGGTGATCGAAAGGTTCACCTGGGCCTGGGCAACCCCATGTTCCATGCCAGCTCAGCCACCCGCGCACTCCAATCCTTGACCCTTGGACCTGCTGACGTCGATTGCTGTTGCTAAAAGATGCACCAATCTTGACATATTGAACCTATATGTACGTACCTAACCGTTGCTCTGGGCGGCATAACCTGCTTCTGACCTGACTTTCCGCGTAAGCCCGCCAAAGCACCTACTATTCCTTAACACCGAACTCTTATATTTAGCCACCAAGGGACGGGCCGCTCTTCAGGCCTTGACGAGCTGAAGTAAGTCTGCCCTGTTCAACATTTACCATGATTTGGGGGCCTCTATTGACCCTCCCTTGTCACGACTACTGAAGCCTCCAAAACTAGTGCCAACGCATCGCGCGTCTTCTCCCAAGTACCATTCCCCTAGCTTGCTCAAGTTGGGTTGATTTGCTGGATATACTGGAATTCTCAGAAATACGAAGCCATGCGTTCCCATTTCACCAACCGCCTTCGAAGCTCGTCACTCAGCGCCGTCCTCCCTCCACTAAGTTCCTCCGACTACTCCACCCCTCTAGCCCGGGTTGCCGCTAGCATACTATACCGATCACCCATACCGTCAAAAGATGGCAGGCCAATCTATGTACTTAATGCGGCTGCCTTGCCAGATGCACGGGAAGTAGACTTTGATGCTCTGCTTCCTTACGTCCTTGCAAGATTGCCCGGTGAAGAAGAGCTCTTAAAGGGATCTGAGTATGAGGTGATATTTTTTGCCGGTGGCGGAGCTGATGGTGCAACGGCGATGAGGAAGAATAGACCAGGGTGGGGATGGTTCATACAGGCATATCATGTGCTCTCGAGGGCCATGCGTAAACGGTTACAGAAGCTCTACATCGTTCATGAAAGAAGCTGGGTCAGGATTCTTGTGGAAATGTTTTCTACAATTGTTAGCCCGAAATTCAGGAGGAAGATTGTTCACGGTACGTATTTCGATGGCCTTCCCGTCTGGAACAACAGGAGCCCGATGGTTCGAATTATGACCATTACTAACTCGCAGAATGCAGTTTCAACTTTGAGCAGTCTTGCGCTCCATCTTGCCATTGAAGATCTGCTTGTACCACCATCAGCCTACCTCCATGATCGACGCCTATCGAATGACATTTATGCTCCATACGCTAGCGGACGACGAGCTTTTGCAGTCAGGCATCCTCTACCGAAAAGCAGTGATGGCTCCACAAGGCTTCCTCGGATTCTTCGAGAAACCACCAATTTCATCTTGATGGAAAAAAATATAGTTACTGAAGGACTTTTTAGAGTCCCCCCGCATTCTAAGCTGAAAGAAATTCTGAAGGAAGCCTACGATAGAGGACAGAAATTCATAGTTTGGAAAGATAATCAAGCCACACTCCCCGTTCCAAGGTACGCTCATGNCGAGGGCATTGAAACAGCTCTTGCGGAGGTCGATCAGAGAGATGCGTATGGAGCGACTCTAGCTGCAGGTTTGATCAAATCATGGTATGCGGATCTTCGACAGCCTCTATTTCCGCAGTCGGCCTACCGAGACTTGAAGGCATTTTTCGGTAACCCGCAAGATCTTCCTAACCTTGAGCGGCTCACGGAGTTAATATCGCTGAAGTCAGAATGGTCTCCTCTCCCAAGTATTTCACGAGAGATTATGGCTAGGCATCTTTTACCACTTTTGGACGCCATAGCAGCGCGGCAGGAGCAAAATAAGATGTCTTCGGAAAATTTGGCCGTTTGCTTTGCACCCGCCCTGCTCTGTGGCCCCGACCAACTTGAAGACGCCAAAATATCTTCAATTGTTCGCCGCATTCTAACAGTCGCTATTGATCTTTGGTCAGGCCAACTCCGTAATGCATGCGAGGTAGATCCAAGTGCATTCGGAAGAGATCTCCGTCTACCAAAGGACCCGAATGACTGGGACGACCCTCTGGAGGATAGGACCTACGGCCAAATTGCAGATGAGGTAGACGAAAAGCACTTCACCGGTATCATACTTCAGGATAATGAGACTGCTCCGGGACTGCCTCCTCCTCTACCGCCACGGTCCATCAAAGCACAACCTCAATTGCCTTCTAGCAATTCCTCAGATGACTTAGCAACGAAACGCAAACCAGCACCTCCTTTATCAATTCCTCCCAGATACTCTACAATCGTCATGGATAGTCCCAATGATGCAGAAGAGTCACCTGTTAGTTATGCAGCCGTGACGGATGGGTTCGCTCCCGCGCGCCCATCCGAATGGGAGACTTCTGACGAGAAGACATCTGGTACGAGCAGTGCTGGCGATCCTCCTACTCCTAAAATCATTCTTCCCAAGCGGAAAGCCCTGACAGCAGAGCAGATCGGTAACGCCGAAAGCGCCGCGGCGCAAAGCCAACCACGGACATTCTCAGAAAGTAGAATGGCATTGCCTGGAATGGCAAACATAAGCATTGCGGACTCGGTCAAGCGCAAACCCGTATATACTCCAAAGGATGTCCCGGAAGAAGTAGATGAAAACGCTGGTAAATCAGATGTCGCCATTTCTTCCTCACAGTCAGTCACTTCGGCAGACGCCGTTTCTCCGAGTTGGGTTAGGCGCGATTCTGTGGAGCCTCAATCTGCTGTGAATGAATTCCGCAGGCCTAGTTGGCCTACATCCTCAAACCGATCCCCGACTATAAATTCACTTGCGCGACCTGTTTATCCTACTACTACTTCCCCCAAAAATGCTCAGCCGCCTACCAAATCGCCAAGTCTCTCGTTTCCTGCTGCACCAAGAGCAAGGGCACCATCACCTAGATTGCTCCAACGGATGCCTTCTTTCGAACCCCCCTCTTTTCAACAGACTTCGTCGAATGGACTTGCACCTCGGGTACCGCCACAAAAATTGAATCTGAAAAAGGCTTCGGTTGATGATCTCCGCAGATTGTATGAGGAGAGGGCCGGGACAGCAAAGAGCCTGGTGGAGGCTGGACTGCACAAATGAAGGCTCTCAGGCCCAAAGTAGCAAAGGTCGCAGGAGTTTTGATTCTAAGGATTTTCGGCATGAGTATCCTCAATACGGCATCATCGCTTTGTCATGCATTCTTAACTCTGGCTGTGTTTTTAGGTTTGGCATAGCACATCGGGGCGAGACAGCACAGCGATAATCTTCTGGATACCCCATGGTTTTGCATTATTAGGGCATACAGTATTTCAATAGCTTCTGATGGATTTGTTTAATCCAATGTTTCAATTCCTTGCCTACTGCTTCGTGCTATGCCATTTCTCGTCCTTGTCCAGGCTTAAAAGATTATATTACTATCAAAGTGGTCGCTGCATTGCAGGAGTTCAGATAAAAACTGCCAGTCACTGTTCCATAAACCGGAAATGATTCAGCAGTGGTAGGAGTTAACAGTATCAAACCCCTTCTGAGGCCGTTTACATGGCTATCCCATCACCCGTCAATTATCGTCCTACGTTATCGATAAGAATTTGGCTAATCAGAAAGCATAGACTGCGTACGGTTCCTTGGTATTATATACACGGGCCATATTATTATCGATAACGTAGGACGATAATTGACGGTGATGGGATAGCACAAATAAGCTCTTCAAATATTTTAGGTCGACGCTTCCGCCTGTGCCCAGATCCCGTCCGTCACTTCCATCTTCCCTGAGATATCCTATGGTAAATAGAACGATTAGTCTTCTGCTAGTTCTCAACAGCACGCCAAGTCCCCCCCTTTCTAGGATAGTCTCTTAGTTCGTCAAGGCGGGGGCTCTGTAATTTATTAGTATTGAGGATGGCATTACGCGTTTACTAGTGGAATACCGGCGGAGAAAAGAGAAGACGACGATATACGTACTGAAATTCGATGCGTCCCTATATACGGAAGAACAGCAATACGGCTTCATCATTCTCACATAGTAATTCTGAGGTGGAGAAGGGAACGGAAGCGGTCCTGCGCTGGAGACGGCGCATAAAGTGCTTAAAGAAAAAGGGAGAAGGACGAAGACTGTATGGATCATGGCTGAGAGTGTAATCGAATGCCTGCTGTGAAGCAGTAAAATACGAGATTAAGGAGTAGATAGAGAGGCGAGACCAAAAGGCGAGGTGTTTGGTCTAATATACAATAGACATAGATGGATTCATTCCAATGAATCCAAGAAGTAACACTGTTGTTTGTATTAGGATCTGGATTATGCTTATTTGGCATGGGTGTTTTTTTGTCTCGATTAATGTGCGGAGCCAATGGAAAGCGCACATGGGTTTCACGGGCAGGCGGGTTGCACGAAGGCTGCATCTTTTAGTTTGTGGCTAGTGACCTCAGCCTTTCAAGGCTATTCTTCCGAAAATCGGGGACTCACCGCTCTGTAGTAGAATTTTAACCAAACACGCTCGTATCTGCTCCCTATATTTTTGAATTCTACAACGGAGGGTCTGACGTCGCTTTGGTGGAAACTGAAAGTTTTAAAACACGATTTTTTTCATTTTTATAATTTATGGCCTAACCACAATAGATATATCTAACGTATGTGATGGGGTTATGAAGGTGACCCTAGTTATGACCGATTTACATTACCGCCTTCTCATTTAGGGTAGCTAAATATACTGCCGCTTTGAACATCAACACATCGACTTTTCTCCTTACTTCCTTGCACAGAACTTAAAGCTATGCCTCGCTGGCCGGGTGCTCTAGATACAAAAGATCGCCTATAAGCAGCTTTAACGGCCTAGCGAAAAAAAATCTTTATAAAGGCGCTAAAGCTTATGCAAAAGCCTAGGAAGTTTTAAACCAGCGTACGCGCAAGCATAGGTGCGTATTTTGCGGCCTATGTAACGTATCCTAGAGTCTACCTAGCATATATTAAGGTATGGAAACAATCAACCGCTCCAAAAGCGGGCGGAAGAGTCCTCCGCAGCCACCGCTACAGCTACAGCTATAGCTTTTATTATGCAACTTTAGGAGACCGATAAGAAGGCAGTAGAAGAAGCTGCTTACTAAAGGATTTGTAGGAAGGATGATGCGATAATATATAATAGCTTTTACTAATTATTTGCCACCAAATCAGTATTTTGGTGAATTTTGATTTTCAAATCGGTCATAACTAGGGTCACCTTCATAACCCCATCACATACGTTATATTTTTTTAATGCATTAGATTCTCTAACTAATTGTTATCCTCCGTATATAGGTTGTGGCCTTATAGAAGTATTATTAAGGGATGAGATATAGCGTCGCAGAAGAAGAGTTAGATTTTGAAACGCATCTTCGCGATCTTACGACCGATCGCCGTGTCAAACTTTTTATATAATAAAGCTACGATATTGCCACAACATGGAGGTGATAGATAAAACAAAGGGCTCTTACGGAGGTCGGTAACATAGCCAATTGCACCTTCCCAATTAGGCAGTTAGGATATGTTTCCTTAGAAAACTCTTAACAGAGCCCTAAAAATGCTAGAATTTTGTATATAATATATCTAGATGTCAATTAGGCACAAAGAACGCGAGAATTGAGGTTGTAGAAGCTTCTGCCTAAGTAGAAAAGGATGCAATCTGCGGTCGCACAATTCTGGGGCGCCTCGGCCGCCCGACCGCTGGGACGCCTAAATACCGTTAACTACCAAAGCAGAGGCTTCTACAACCCTAATTTACTGATTTCTTTTGCCTAATTAACGATTAGATGGATTCTAAATAAAATATTAGCGTCTTTAATGCTCTTAGGTAGTACTGCGGGTGGGAAGCTTGGGGGTATCCTAACTGCCTAATTGGGAAGGTGCAATTGGCTATGTTACCGACCTCCGTACCTCGTAGTATTTTTAAGATAATTAGATGTTGGAAAGGTGGTAAGGTTTGGCAGTGTTTTGGCAGTACGTATGGAGTAGCTTTTGCGACTGAAGCTCGTAGAAAATGGGGGGGTTATAGGGAGCAGCAGGCACGTGCTTCCTCCAATTCTTTCTACGAAGCGTCTGATTTGTGAAACAACTTTGGTGAGGCCCTACACGCACAAAAATTAGTGGCTCCTACCGCACATCTCACACGTCAGAACCCCCTTCCAACACCTAATTGAAACCTTCTCTCTACGCATACTATAGAGTTTCAATAGAATTTCGAACGGGTCAAGATGGGGTCCACGTTTGGCCAGCATTTTCGCGTCACCACGTAATATGCAATTATCTCGGAATCCGATAGCGATTAAGCTAACATATTTCCTAGCTATGGCGAGTCGCATTGCATCTCTATCGGATGTATAGTGGAGGGATGCCCTACAGGTATGGAGCTCACAGAGGCGGATATTTAACCTTAAATGACGCGGAGGCGGCCCGGCCAGAGTGCCATTACGATACCTAGGTAAGAAAAAGACCGTGTGGAGATAAATTCGGGGACTGAGTTTGGCATAACGTTGGGCACGCCCATTGGCATGAGGGTTATGAACGAGAACCAGAGGCCGAGGGATTATGGGAATAACACAATGGACCTCTACCCACGCCCAAGCCATGCGGATTGGACTTATTTAGAGAAATACGGGGTCAAGGCGAGCAGTGGTGGTGGCAGGAGTAGTGCTAGGGAGACAATAGGCATGCTTACCAGGGCTGCGGGGCTGCAGAAAGTCAAGATGCTAACTACGACTGCAGGACGTGTGGCTGCCGGAGCAATTGCAGAGAAATACCTACGACTCGCCCATGGGATTGAGATCGTAGCCTTCGTATCGTCAGTCGGCAACGAGTTCCTCTTCCCACCAACACCGACACACCCAACTCTAGCGACCAACCTAGAATTTCTGAAGATGATCGAGGCGATAGATCGCGAGACAGTTGACTCCTTCGCACCTGTCCGATCTCTCAACGAGGAAGCGAGCAAACAGATGGAGAAGCTGGTGGCAGACTTTCGGGACCGTCATGATAGCATAGGGAGCACGGTGACCTGCGTGATACGGAACTGTCCGAGCGGGCTGGGAGAGCGTGCTTCGACAAGCTGGAAGCGATGCTCGCACACGCAATGCTGAGCATACTGGCAACGAAGGCCTTCGAGATTGGATCAGGGTTTGGGGGCTGCCAAATGCCGGGATCGATACACAACGATCCCTTCATCAAAGCGCCGGTCGTCCCGCCGCCGCAGTCAGGCGCGTACATGTCGACGCCACGCCCGCGTCTTACGACCAAGACAAACAACTCTGGCGGGATCCAGGGTGGGATCTCGAACGGGGCGCCAATCTACTTCACCGTCGGGTTCAAGCCACTGGCGACGATTGGCCAAGCGCAGCAGACGGCGACGTACGGCGAGGAGGACGGGGTGCTGGAAGCAAAAGGCCGGCACGACCCTTGCGTGCTTCCTCTCGCAGTGCCCATCGTGGAGGCTGGCAGCGCTGACGATCATCGACTCACTCTTAGCGCAGCAGGCGCGGCAGACGGCGAGGAGCTTATTGCCGCCGCTCAAGAGAACCGTCCCCGCAAAGCAAACGGTGGTGGGGAAGGCGGAGAGGAACTCCAACGAGGTTGAGGGGACTAACGGAGCTTGATTTGTGTGAGCGGCATGGGAATAAGGCACGGTTTTTGCATCGGGGGGACACAGGGACAGAGAAGCAACGTTCTTCGGCACTTGAAATTTCGAGGGATGTTCGGATGGTTCGGAGTTTTTGTAGATAGTTGTCAGGGTTGCATGCAGGAGAGAAACTCGTTAGGATTGGATAAAACTAAAAATTTCTGAACGGAGAGATGATGATTTGGGATGCCGGGCTGTGCAGATTTTCATAATGAAGATTTTAGGTGTGGCACTGGATACGGGGATATGTATGGTGGATATGTGTGGTGGATATGTATGGTGGATATGTATGGTAGATATGTATGGTAGATATGTATGGGTGGGTATGTATGAATATGTACGAGTGGTGGATGTTGTGGTCGCGGCCGGTCACAGCTGATGTCAAATTGATTCGTCAGAGCTTTGACCGCTGCTAGATTTTAGGTTATAAGGAAGAACCCGGAAGATGTCAGCGTCCCATGGCATTGTCAACCGAAGCCCATCAGATGCCCGTCGTCTATCTACTATGCAGAGCTTAAGTAGTCCGATACGCTTCCTAGCCCTGCCCTGCTTCTCCACAGCGTACCGTTGGATGCATCTCACTTGGTGCTAACGTCGTTATTCTTGTATTCTTCTTGCACTCTCCCATACGCCTTCTGCTGCTGCTGCTGCGACTGCTGTTGTTGTGCTGCACCACAAAGAGGGCGGAATTGATGCCCGCCCAGAATGTACTAGACCTGTAAACAGCCTCACATCGCCCACCCCTGATCGCACGCCTATCTTGCATCTTTATCTGATCTTTAGTGGCCCGGAATATGGCGCGCACCCTCGTGGCAAAGGAGGAAGATTCTCAGTCCCCATCTGGGAGCAGTGGGAATTCCGAGCAAAAGACCACCAAGAGACGATGCGTCCAGAGCGCCTGCGTGCCTTGCAGAAAGCGAAAATCAAAGGTAGGCGTTTTCTGGCTCCCTTGGCTTTATCTCTCCGCATATATTCAAACCCAAAGAACTCATTAGCTGACTTGTTCGTGGCGCTGCAGTGTGATGGAGGCACCCCTGTCTGCGCGACCTGTACTGCCGTGTACAAGACCGAGTGCTACTACGATGCCGAGAGCGAAAATCGCCGGAGTAAGGCTGCTCAGAAAAGAGACAGTGCTTCTATAGCGGAACCTAGCGCCGCGGCGGATATCATCATTGCTTCAATCCGCACTTTACCAGAGTCCGAGGTTCAGGAGATCGTGCAGCAGATTCGGAAAGATGATAGCTTAGATGCATTGGCTGAGTCGCTGCGGAAGATCGTGACACTGCCACCCAAGTCCGATGGTCAGGGGTCTCTGGAAGGAGATCTTTCGGTTCTCATTGGGAAGCCGCAAGTCAGCCAGTCTGGTGTCGCGAGACATTACGGCCATACGTCGAGTCTGGGACTAGTCCATGAAGACGAGAATTATTCAAAGCCCCGGAATACCTCTGTTATCAGCTCCAACCAGGACGCATGGACAACTGTGACCAATGATGTGCAGTTTCTTTACCATCTATTCGACCTGTACTTTGGGTGGTCACATCCCTTCTACGTCCTTTTCTCGCGGGAGTGTTTCTACAAAGACTTCAAGTCGGGGAGGCAAAAGTACTGCAGCCCCTTGCTGGTAAACGCTATATGCGCATACGCCTGCCATTTCTCGGACACACCAGCAGCCCGGACAGATCCAAGCAACCCAAGAACTGCCGGTGACCATTTCTTTGCGGAAGCTAGAAGACTCCTGTACGAGGATGAATCTCCCTGCCTCACAACCGTCCAAGCTCTGGCTGTTATGGGTTTACGCGAGCCGTCCGCTGGGCGCGATAGCACTGGTTTCATGTATGCTGGGCGATGCTTGAGAATGGCTGTGGAGCTAGGCTTGCATCTGAACTACTCTTCGACCGCAAATCTTGACCTAAGCCGTTCAGAGATTGAAGTCCGGAAGGTGACGTTTTGGGGTTGCTTCACTTATGACACGTAGGTCTTGCATAACTCTCTCTCAGTTTACGGAAGCTAAAATCACTCCAGGGCTTGGTCGCTAGCTATTGGCAGAATTTCCCAGTTGCCAAGGACTGCTATCAATCTGGACAAGCCCATTCTTGACGAACCAGTTAGCTTGGACAAGTTCCAGCCGTTTTTGGATTCTTCCCAGCGTGCCGAGAAAGACTCTCAACCGGGTGTTCTTACAAATCGCCAGTTCCTTCAGCAACTAAGTACGCTGTCGGAGCTTGTTAATGATGCTGTATTCATGTTCTACGCTCCGAGAGAGAGGTTTACCAGTCGAAGGCTGCTTGACTGCTACAATAAGTACACCAACTGGTATAGATCGTTACCAAAGACCCTGCAGATGCCTGACAAGCCCGACGAAAATCCTCCTCCGCCACACGTTATAACTCTTCAGTAAGTTCTCATAGCAATTCATGCTCAACCCGATTGCTAACAACAATAACAGCATGTATTTCCATACGTGCAACCTCCACTTGTTCAGGCCTCTACTAAAAGTAGACCTTCTTCACTCCGATATTCGACCTCGAGATATGTGCATCCAGAGCGCTAACAAAATTGCCGATCTCATGACAATTTACCGACAACACTACCCTCTACGTACATCGAACATCCTTCTTACGCACATATTACTCTCAACTTCCTTAGTCCACCTCATCAATCAAACCTCCGACCTCGCCGCATCAAACCTAGCCCAGGGCCTCCGCGACCTAGAAGATCTCTCTACATGCCACCACTTCGGCGCGCGTGGCTTCAAGATCATCTACGCCCTCGCGCGCAAATGGGGCCTCCCGTTCCCGGACGACATCCTAAAGACCAGCAAACTCATCCCACTAGACGACTCCATGACGTTGCCGCCCTCCAACAACTTCTTCACGCCCCTCATCCCGCCCTCCTCTACCACCCACACCCCCGCCACAGACTACACCCCCACCGCCGCTGCCACCGCCGCTGCTGCTGCCGCTTCCTCCTCCGCCGAAGACCCCGCCCGCCGCGAATCCCTAACCATGTTCGCCGCCGCCTCACCTACACAACCACACCACCACCCGCACGGCCTCGCGGCCCGCTCCGCCACGCCCGCCCCGGGCTCCCTGCCCCCGAGCCTCCTCTCCACCGCCGCGCTCTCGTTCCCGCCCTCCGTCGCGCCGGCTCCTGCCGCCCCCGCCGAGAAGCTGTTCTGGACGCCGTTTGCCGGCCAGGGCATCCCGCTGCTAGGGAATAACATGCAGGTCAGCCCGATGGATCTGAGAAATATGCTCGGCGCGGTGGACGAGTGGGATAGCTTTTCGAGGGACGGGTTCAAGATGAGTGACAGCTGGGGACAGGAGCCCGTCGTGTTTGGCGGGAACGGCGTCAGTGTGAGCGGTGGGATGGGGGGGATGGGAGGGATGAGTGGTACTGCGGGGCCGGTATTTGGGGAGTGGTGGAGTGGGGCTGGAGGAAACGGGGTCGGGTGAGAGGGCACCGGGGTGTGCTGTGTTGCCCTACTCTTTGACGGTTTGCTGGGGATGAGGGAGGTGGATGAGGTTTGTGGCTGAGGTAATATGAAAAGGATGAGTAATGGGATTGGGACCGAGTAGGGCGTTTTTTGGGATGGAAATTCGTGAGCAGAGCTGGCCGCGATTGCGAGCTCGACGGTGGGCGGGAAAGAGGGGATCTTGACACCATCACCGTGGACGCATTGTGAGATGCGGTCGAGCTCGCCGCGGACTCTGCTTGCTTGGGATTATTAGGGAGGGAATCATGGGACTAGCGCTTGGGAACTGAATATATAGATTGAAGAATCACGGTGTGGTGTTATTTTGGAAATTACTGGATACTCGGGGTGTTTAGGACGTTTGGACTTTTTATGTCGGAAATAACGAGACGGGGAAACGGGATTTAATGCACAAACGGCTGGCTTGCACGGGGGAGATTGTGGCCAGCGGTTTGTACGGCTTTTGGTAGTCAGCCTGCTCGCTGAGCGGGGGCTGGATTTGCGAATTACAGACTGTTAACATCATGCTGTGCTGTGCTGTGCTTGCTAGAATATGCTGGATACTGCCTTTCTGGCATCTTGCTGGTTTCCCTGACATTTTTGTGGACCTCTCGAATCAGCATTTTAAACAATCCAGGTATCCTCTTTCCTCTGGAGCCTCGAACAAAAAAACTCGTCCCCTCCGTTCCCTTTTCATTGTTCCCGTCCTAACACTTACAACCATCGGCAAAATACCCTGCTTAACACCCCTAACTCCAAAGAACAAATCCCAAACGCCGTGTTTCTGGTAAGCCTTCAGTTTCAAGCGTCACATATGAGATCGAAATCCGGGAAATCTGGGTCTGGGCCAATGTTTACACTGGGGACTTCCACAAACGACTGCGTGCCCGCCGACGCCTGCGCGGCCTCGCACTGCGCTGTTCACCCAGTACCGTCAGCTCTCTTTCCAGCAGAAGATCCGAAAGAACATGACCAAAAGAAAGGGGAGGGGGGTTTAGCTCCGCTTCTCCTTCTCTCATCATTCAAGTAGGAAATGAGAAATGGGAAATGGGCAATGGCAAGGATAGAGGGGGAAGCGGTACTCTTCTGATCACTGCAATCGGCGACCGTGAACCCGCCCTTGTTCTGCTCCGCGTTCGCCTGGCTCGCGCACGCGGTGAACTGGTTGTCGCACGTGCGCTGCGCTGCGCTCTTGAAGTCCGTGAACGTGCTCCCGCCCACCTCGAACGGGCGCGAGGAGTCGCCGGACTGCGTGATTGGCGGTGCCGCGCCGCCGAGCGATCCCGTGAAGGTTTGGAGGTTGGACACTTGCCGCGTGAAGATTGTGTGGTAGGGCATTGAGAATAGGGATGGGATTGTGGAGCTTGAGGCGGGTGAGAGGAGGACGGTGAGGAGAGTGAGGGCGAGGGGGAGGGAGCGCGGGGAGGGCATTATTGCGAGTAGAGAATAAATAGATGTAAATGTGGGTGATTCTCTTGCAGGATTCTCCTGTAGAATGGAAATTATGGTAAATATATTATACAATAAAAGTGTGGGGAGGGTCGTGACTGAGTAATTGCGCAGTACCAGAAAACACTATAAGGTAGATCCAGCTGGCGGTCGGCTGCTTTGCCTATATCTCACCCACCTCCATCTAATTAAACTCGCGTCAGGTACAGCGCCTTAGCTCATGCTGTAATTGTTTTCGAAGAAGCGAACTCCTGTGTCTCCTGTGTCAGGTCACTCGGAGCGGCCGTCAGAGGTGTTGCTGAGACAAAACCTGAAACCAATGGATGCTCCTATACGCGACGTCAACCCCATAACCTGAGACTCAAGCGGAAAAGCACAGCAAAACGAAAGCAGTGGACATTGGATATCGATTAAAAGATATATATTCTTTCTGTTCAAAATGGTATCGCGAAGGAGAGACAAAAAAGTGATGGCTTTTTTTTTACTTTCGAGACGGCGTCGCAGCATTTAAACGGCGTACGACGGGGGTCCCATTAATATATATATGCCAGGCAAAAGCTCTAGGCAAGAGCCCTTCCTTCTCATTAACAAAAGAGGTTTTCGATGGTCCGAGTGGAGTACACGACCAATTGAGTACAACAGGTTATGCGCCCACACTTGTAATGCACATCAATTCCTGAACACCAGACTGTCCTATCTAGCAGCCAGCCACAAAATATCAGTCCCAAAAACCCACAGTTAAATCCACCACATAACTAAAGGAAAAATCAATTCGGTACGCAAGTCGTTGTTCTTCGTGAAAGGGCCCCGCTGGCGCAAGCTTAGAAGTTTGCCGCTGCGTTCGGCCGCCCACCCGGGTTGTGATATTGCTCCAAATTGGTTTGGAATGGAGTGTTCTGGTTTGCGCTTGGTGGCTTCTCGCCGATTGCGGAGCCAGTCCCGCCCATGAGGTCGTCGTCGTCTTCGAGGCCGCGTTGCTTGCGGCCCCAGATTCGCCAGCACACGATTGCAATGCCGCCGAGGAGGATAGCTCCGCCGACTCCGCCTACAACTCCGCCAATAATCTTCTTCGAGGATGAGGTCAATCCGGAACTGTCTGATCCATTCACTCCTCCATTGTTTAGGCTGGCGGGATTGGTGACTGTGGCGAAGCCAGTTGTCTGTGCGATGGTTCGGCTTGATACAACTGTAGCGGCAATGGTCTGGCTGCCGCTAACTTGAGTTATCACGGTTGTGTATTGCTGGATTGAGGTAGCGACCAGGGCCGATGTAATCACGATTACTTTAGATGTGGCGGCCTTGGACGGAGTGGACGAAGGCTCAGGCTCAGGCGTGGTTGAGGCCGGATTAGAAGATGGCGCGGAAGACGATGGCTCGGGCGTGGAGGTAGACGGTGCTGGCGTCGACGAAGGCGCAGCTGATGAAGGCGTGGGAGTCGGAGTTGCGGATGGAGTCGTATTATCTGATGGGGTTGATGACGGAGAGCTAGGTGTGCTGGAAGGAGCTGAATCGCTTGAGGCCTGACTTGCTGATGCTCCTGTTCCCACAACAGACTGTCTTTTGTCCAAGACACCATGAATGCCGTCAAGCTCGAGCGCGGACGACACGGCTAGCATAGATAGCATCGCGAGCAGAAGCCATGACTTCCTCTTTCCGAATAGCATGTTTGGTATGTGAAAATGAAAGTGACGGGTTAGTGAACAGGTGTTGGGGAGAAAGTCGGTCGCAGTATTGCGTCAGTTGTTTCAGAGAAGTGTCTTCGATGGAAAGGGGGGGAAAGGTCGGCGTATGTGTATGCAAAGACAGTAAGAAGGGTGGAAGAAGGGACAATATGGACGAGGGGGAAGAAATATATGTCAGCGAAAGACTTTCAGAGGAAAAACGAGCGCAGTTGGTTATGTACGAAGCGGGTGGTGTGGATGAGGAGGTTGCAGTCGGTAGGGGCTTTGGCGAAGAAATCACGAGTGCCACTCAAAATAGCTCCTACCGAGCCACTAGCCCAACAAAACTCATCGACGGTGCAACGTTGCCAAGGGTCCTGCAGGAGACGGAAAAGCCTGAAAATTCGACGACGACTTACACCACCTGATACTGCGCATTCGCCGTGCCTTTCCAGTGCCTTCACATTCTGGCTTTCTCTAGCTTTGGCCATTCAGCCCAGAGAAGGCCCCTCGCTGCACCCCGACCTCCCACAGTTCATGTTTCACGGCGTCGTCCAGTTGCAGGCCGTCGTTTCTTCGCGACTCGAAGCTCAGGCCTCGTTGACAGGCCTCAGTACTCTTTTGGACGACGTGCAGCGGACGCGGCTTGTCGCTTTTCTCCGTTCTACCTTCCTTGCTAGTGGAGGCGAAACCTGCGTCATCGGCCCTGCAGGAACTTTCGTCTCCTGGGCGTGTGAAAACCCTCACACCTTGCCAGTCGCAATTGGAACATTCGAACATAATGGCCACGCTGGTTGGGCTCGTGGAGAGCCTGCATTTAACCACACACGAGGCCTTGTCTGGCATTTTTGGTTCCATCTCATTGGCTTCATGGATCTTTCTCCTGGTAATTCCCCGACTATCCTGTCCACCCTGTCTATCAGTCAACAGCTAACGTTGGCGGATAGGTTCCACAGCTCATAGAAAACTATAAGCAAGGCTCGGCGGATGGCATTTCTCTCGCCTTCCTCGCTGTCTGGTTTATCGGCGATATCACTAATCTCGCCGGAGCAGTCTGGGCAGGTCTTGTGCCCACAGCCGTTGCCCTTGCAGTCTACTTCTGCTTCTCTGACCTCATCCTCATCACTCAATGTCTATACTACAATTTCGTCAATGCACGAAAATCGAGGAAGCAGTCCACGAGGTCTAATCAGACCCTGGATAGTGCCGAACAACCACTTCTCAGCAGGCGAGACAGCAGCATCGGCCTGCCCGGCTCTCACCGGAGGAGCTCATCCGCTGCTTCCCGCCATCACCGCACAAGTCTTGCAAGAACAGACTCGTTGACCTCTATTATCGAGGAGGACAGCCCGAGCAATGAGTGGGTGAAGAATATTATCAGCATTCTAGCAGTAGGCGCTGTTGGAACTGCGGGATGGGCGATTGCTTGGAAAACTGGAGTCTGGACGCCAACTCCTGTAGACGATGGTACAGGTGGTGTAGATACGGCATTAGGAGCTCAGATACTTGGATATGCGAGTGCCATTTGCTATCTTGGGTATATATAATCCTCTTCCGTATCTTGCCTTACCACTAACACTCCATCAGTGCGAGAATACCACAAATCATCAAGAATTATAATGACAAGTCTTGTGAGGGCTTGTCATTGCTATTCTTCATTCTCTCACTTCTAGGAAACGCAACATTCGGAGCAGGGGTGAGTTCTTATTGATCGCGCTACCTGCAAGTCATCATGCTGACATCTCCAGATCCTATTCCACTCCATCGAGAAAGAGTACTTCCTGACCAACCTACCATGGCTACTTGGTTCCCTAGGAACCATGGTCGAGGATGCCACTATCTTTGTCCAGTTCCAAATCTACGGCGGCCAGTCTCCGTCTGCGATTGTGTAAAATATAAGATATGGATTTTCTGGTAACTAGAGGGTGGCCATGTAAAAGTACTTTCTGTTCTGATACCCAAGATGCGTATACAAATTTCTGTCTGCAATGTTTCATTCAGCTCGGGGACTGTTCGGGACCATGCTTAAGTTCCTGTAGTATCCCTAATCTATTCATCGCATCTTTCACTTGTTAACATAATGGCATCATCGGGCTTCAAGCCTGCAGGGCCTTAAACTCTATCCACCCCTTCGTGATCACATTGCCAATCAGCTGCTTGTGCCTACTCGCATATATAATCCCCTCATCTCCTGTTTCCTTTACCTTTCCATTTCACCCAAAATGACAACCATCAGCTTACCAGTACTACTCACAGCATCCAGGCCCAGTCTTCAGAAATATGTATGACCAAACTTTAAATTATCGTTAGAGATTGCTTCTCCTTATGAAAGTAAATTTCCTGTTCTCGGACTCTTCTCGACCGGTAGTCCCAATATTTAAACAATTTGGTTCTCGAGGATGTCTATTCATGTCCCTAGATTATTGAACTCTTGATCTGCAATTTACTAAAGTATTTTGACGCCAGAGAGATATTTCTCGGTCTCCTATTGTCTCTATATGAGAAATCCAAGTTTCTTTTCTGCGACGAGACCGTCAGATTAAACAGTATTACCAGGATATATAACAAATGGCGGACAATCCCATGAATTTAATTTAAGATGAAGGGCAGAGGTGAAATTGGTGAAGAGCTGGTTGCCTTCGTTTTGGTAGAAACTGACAGTGAGTTGCTTGTCGTTGTTGGTCTTCGTTATCTCTCTAAACTACTCCCAAAGCATTTTATCCTTCGGGTCCTCGGTATAGTATAATGGGTGGACCTTCATGCAAGTGTCGTTGTCCCTTGAGGATGACACCAATGTCGCACCATCTCTTGTAGTTATGGAACCCCCGTAGCAATGTAAAACGTCTCTCCAGCTGAAAATTTGATACGAAGCATCCCAGAGGTACCACTACCTACCATGGAATGGAAATGGCCACTTTCACGGTCAGCCCAAGTAGCCTCGTTAGCAAAATGCCAGCATGTCTTCTTGTCGGCCTGGTGTCGATCATTACCATATCAAGCTTAGACCAGGGGTAGCCTTTGACCCACCCAATTCGTGTATTTAGTGAGGCTCTGGAGCCTCTCGCAATAAGCCAGAGTTCTCATTATTGATCGTCCTGTTCGACACTTCTCAACGATAGTAAGCTCGTCACTGGTGTCGTTGATTACTCTCAAGTCGATGGTGTATGACATTCTAGATATTAGATAAGGGCCTGTTTGGTTCGTCGGTTGGAGGCGAGATGGAGGCGTCATCTCAACGGGCTAATATCGAATTAACGCTCCCGTTTGGTTCCTCTAGCTTCATTTCTTGCTCTAATCGCTCCAGCTAAGCTTCATCTCGGCAGGCGCGCCTACACCCCTACAATTGCCTAAATAGGCTGTTGGTGCGGCTAAAAATCGTCAGTTTAAAAAATATAGGGGGAGACCACAATTTAAATGAACTGGAGCTTCCATTTCGTAACGCTAGTAAGCGCCCATCTAGAGCCTCTACTGTCACTTTCTGCCAAGACGTTAACGTGGTGGTTTTAAGGCCTTTAATTAAGCTCGCCATGCCGCCTACCCCCTAGTAAATCGTTATTATCACCCTTATATTAATCCTTGTAGCTATTACCGCCATTATAGAGCATATATCGGCCGACTACTATAAGCCTACTAGCGTTTAAAGCCGTCCTCGCGATATAAATAGAGGCTAATTATGGGTAGAGGATTGTTTGGAGTTACCGCGTTAACTATTTAATAAGACGCGCATACGGCCCGAAGTGCTCAACAACCTCCTTAATTGGCTTATATTAAATACGGATCTTAAAAATTTAAGAGTCTTAGCCATTAAAAAGGTAATAACGTTCTTCTATATATGCGGCCATGGATCTAGCTAGCGAAACGTTAAGTGGAAGGTGGGTTATTCAATGGAGACAATAAGTCAGTATATAGCTGCCTGTAATTAATCTGAATTATAGTAACAATTAGCAGCCATTTTTATGAGGTTCTAGACGCTCTACTATACCTTTACCGTTAAATCGTTAAACCTTCTTTAATCCCTTATTACTATACCTTACCGGCGATTTAATTAAGTTTTAATAGCTATTAGTTTATTAATTTCTTGGCTATTTATAGTTCTAAGCGACGAACTTTATCTTTAATTTAATAAAAGCGGTCTTTAATATTTTCCAAGGCCTCCCTTATCTAAAGTTATATTCGCTAAGCAAAAAAATTCTCTATCCTGCAGCTTACTTAACCAAATCCGGCGCCCCCCCCCCCGGTAATATTGTCACCTCTCACCCACTCCTATCCCTCTACTTCTTTTTCCGCTTGCATGCGCCATAATCTGTAATAATCGACGACTCTCGTGGACGTTTCTTGCTAACTTCTGAGGTTTCCACCATCGCAGCAATTTCACCTTTAAGGTAGGAAATAGGCCGCAACGGGATGCGGGTGTGGTATATAACGAGGGTGCTGTCTGAGAATACGGATGGCTGATTAAATTTACGGAGGAAGGCAGCAGTAATAGTGGCAGTATAGAGTCGGAGAGAATAAACATTTTTAGTGTGGTTATTAACAAGGAGATATACCTAATTCTTAATTAGTACTACTTGCAAGCTAGAGACCCTGAAGTAGGTGCGTACTGTATATGAGGATGGAAGAGCCGTTATGTTGTCGGAGCGGGCGTACCATTGCGCTTGGGCTAGTGCAATTAGAACGCCAGCGAGATAGGGATCTAGGTCAATGTTTGTGGGCTGTAGACGGCCGAGAATGATTTTTCGGATGCGCCAGCTTAGGAGGCTGATGGAGTTTTCGCGTGAGCGGGCAACTTCGGTAGAGTCCACATAGGCGAGGAAAGGTGTCGGGATATCGTCGATTACACGACCGAAGGTGGGACAGGGAAGTCGGGTTACTGGTTTGCCCGCATAGTAGAAGTTAAGACCATCTCTGCGATGAATGGTGAGCCAGTTCTCGAGGTGTAATAATAAAGGGGTTTGGGGTAAGACGTACGATAGAGAAGTGACGGTATAATCATTTGAGAACGCTTTAAGCAGGACTTCCAGACCCCATTGCTTGATCGTCATGTTATCGCCGTAAGCCAGTCGATAGACAGCATTTTGTATACCGATGTCTTGACCATGTTTCGGCGGATATTTGTCGACCTTAGAGTCTTCTCTAGGCTGCTTACTCTCACTTGGAGGGATAAGGCCGCCTTGAGTGGAGTTGGTAGGCTGTGGTGTACGCTGGCGACGGACGAATCGACATTTGAGGAGCTGGAGATGCTGGGCGGTCCAGTGCAGTGGCTTGACGTAAAGACGATCATGGCAATGCTGCCGGAGAAGGTCGTTCAACGAAAATGGTTGTGGCGGCTGGGATACTTGTAGAACCATTCTTGCCTAGTAATAGAAAAAGTTGCAGACCTAGGTATAACAAAACTTCAAAAGCCGATCTTTCGATCTGGAGGTTGACTCTCGCTAATACCAAGCGCTAACTTATAACGCAGCTGACCAGGAAGCGAGCCACCCCACGTAGCGAGTCACATACAGGTAATATTTGATCAATTTATAATAAAATCAACAACGAGCTTATATATATTTCAAATAGGCCAAATTGAAGCTTTTATACTACTCTTTCGATCTTAATATCGCTTGAATTAATTTAACTACGTTATATTAGTGATATAGACCCACGCGCGCCAACTAATTGCACAGACGACTACTATATTCCTGCGACCCCCACCTATAAAGATGCCAAAGGAGATTCTTGAATCCACTAAGCGCTGGCCATACTTTGCTAATTGTATCGGCGCCCTTGACGGCTCACATGTCTTTGCCTACGTACCCGCGGATAAGCAGATTCCGTACCGAAATTAATACGGCGATATTACACAAAACGTTCTGGCGGTGGTTAATTTTAGAATAAGCTTTACCTACATTCTACCTGGATGGGAAGGCTCTACTTATAACGGCAGAGTCCTTAAAGACGCTATAAGTAAGGGATTTAAAGCTCCTCTAGGTCAATATTATCTTGCCGACGCTGGGTATACCAATTTAAATATAACATTATTGCTATCCCTTGCAACGTCAATTCGGGTCCTTAGGTTATCGATAAGAACCAACCAATTAGATTGGCTGATTTTGGTGCCCGTACTCAGAAATATTATCGTGTTCCTGCACGGACCACTTACTCTAAGGACCCTAACGTTGCAAGGGATATCGAAGCGTAAGGTATTATCTAAAGGAGATTAAGAAGGTAGAG
This sequence comes from Cenococcum geophilum 1.58, assembly GCF_001692895.1. Taxonomy (NCBI): domain Eukaryota; kingdom Fungi; phylum Ascomycota; class Dothideomycetes; order Gloniales; family Gloniaceae; genus Cenococcum; species Cenococcum geophilum. Next base: position 82,094 of record NW_027137582.1, on the reverse strand, counting down.
AAAGCGCCTAATAATAAGTTTGAACTATTTAACTATCGTTATTTAAGTCTTAGGAATATAGTAGAGCGTACCTTTAGTATTTTTAAGCGTTATTAGAGGATATTTAATAGGCCTTATTAATTTAACCTACGCACTTAATTAAAGCTAATTTATGCGCTTACTGCTGTATATAACTTTATTACTCTATATTATAATATAATGGATAATTAGGAGAATCTTAAGCCGTTTAGTAATAAGGAATTAAAGCAATAAAGAAAGGGTTCTATAGTTGACCGTTTATTAAAAGTAGATAATAAGGATTTAATTAATATAAGGCCTATATAGGAGCGGCAAGAGGAAATCGCAAATAAGATATGGAAAGACTACTATTAGGCAACTGGATGTATAATATAGGCGTATATCTACACGTCCTAGTAGTAATATATAGAGTTTCTATTTAAAAATCTTAGAATATATTACTACTGCTATATGTCTTTAATTCTGTAAGCGAGTGGCCTAATAAAACTCCCTATCCCCGTTTTTATAGGCAAATATTTATAGAGATATTAGGAGAAAGAGAGTAGTAATAAGCTGATTATATATAGCCTTAAAAACTCTATTAAGATTATACTCCTTAACTTCCTTAACTTCTTTAAAATCCTTAATATTAAGATTAAGCTATATACGTTTGTCCCTATTAAAAGACGCCAGGATCTAATCTATCTGCTTAATATCCTTGCTGGCTTCTCTTAATAGCTTATAAACCCATTAAATACGCTCCCATTGGCCTAAGTTTATAAATAGCTTTACACTAAACTTCTTCTTAAATTTAGTAATAACTATAAGCTACTAATTAAACTCTAAGTCCTTAAACTAATTTATAAACAGCTTAATCGCCTAAGCCTATTTATCTATTATTAAGTCCACTATTATAGCAAGCTGCTTTATTATTTAGGTGAGATTCTAACCCAAATAATTAGTTAATATTATCCCGTCCTTCTTCTTCTTCCTAGCTTAAGCATTAGCGGTAAGAGTAGCGTTGGTTGTTACGGACGCTTTAAGTACAATATTACGACTACTTAGAGAAGAGACGGAAGAAGCTAGTTGGTTGATTTAGGCACGGTTTAGGATAGAGCCGATAGAACTATGTGACGAGGAATAGTAACTAAGGTCATATAATGTGCTACGTATTAAATAAGAGGAATAAGAGGAACTTATATACCTTATATATAAGACGTATATTATATATAAGAAGGATTTTATAGGAGTACGGTTGTGTATTTAAGGACCCTTAGTCCCTACCTAAATAGTTCCTTCCTTATAGTGATTCTTAGAATATAATTAGAGTTAATCTATTAGGTAACAACTCCACCAGTTATTATTACGTTATTGACTTTTATACTTACATTTCCTACACACCTAGCCCAATAACGAGCCTATCGTAGTTCTTACTATAAGGTTCCGTTATATAATTACTACCTAGTTACAGTATTAATATAAAAAGTTAAATAACATGCCACTAAAAGCAGCTACTATAATGCTATTAATGGCAGCAACTACTTTAAGGATAGGAGGTAATACTAGTATAGTAGATACTAACTTATAGCAACCTGTAACGGTTAGATAGCTATAGGAGATAGTTAACTAGCTAATAGCTAACAATATAGTATTAGAAGAAAGACTTAACGGGATAAAAGCAGCAAAAATTAAGCTACTATTAATTAAGAGATTTATAGGAGAGAGGTTAAAACTTAAAGGATTTCTTACGCAGATGTACTTTAAGGTCTTATAAGAGGGAGTAAAGTTACCTATACCTATGGATCGGATAGCCTACGTAGGACTATTCTTATTAGGAAGAGCACTTAAGTAGTTTAAACCTTACCTTATGGAGATATAGGTAAATGGAATGACGACCACTAACTAAGACATGCGATTTATATTCTTAAGTTAGGAAGAATTTATAGAACAACTTACGCAGATATTTAGAGACCTAGAAGAAATAACTATAGCGGAAAGAAAACTCCAGAACCTCGTGTAATAAACTTTAGTAATTAAGTATATAATATAATTCTAGACACTAGCAATATAAGTAGAGTGGAATAATAGGGCGCTTAAGGCACAGTATAAATAGGGACTTAAGGCTAAAGTTTAGGACGTAATTATCCTAATAAAAGATGCAGATACCCTAAGGGAACTAATAGATTAGGTAATTAAGATTAATAATTAGATCTACTAAAGGGAATAAGCTAAAAGAGGCTAGGATAGAGTTTTATAGTTATATAAGGCGCAAAGTACGCAATAACAAAAGCTAAGTTAGAAATTATAGTATAGCGCAGAGCTAATAGACCTAAGTAGCACTAAAGAAGCCTATAAGAGATAGAGTAAATTATAGAAACCTAGAGGATAAGGATTAAGTGATTAAAGGTTTAAGGAGTAGAGGCTAAATTAGGGATCTTATTAGCAGAAGATATTTAGGCGGACTTTATAGTAAGAGAAATGGTTTAAAAAAGGAGCTTATATAAATTACAGAAAATAGGGTTATTATATTAGAGACTATAGAAGTAAGCAGAGTTACTACATAGTAAAAGGCACGAGATTAGTAGACGATATATACGTATAAAGGGACGATAATATACTACGAGGAATAAAAGAATATTTAATTAAAAGTTTTGCGTTTTGTTATAATAACGTATACTAAATTTATAAGGATACTAAGTATAGCGCAAGCTATTAGCTATAAAAGCCAGTACCTATAAGATATAGAGGAACTAATAAACTAGTTCGCAGATCGGATATTAAGGATAATAAATTTAATATAGGCGAAATATTCCATAACGATAAGGTAATAAGGGCCGCTTACTAGGAGTGAGTAGACCTTAAAGATATTATACTAGAGGTAGAGGATGATTCTATTATAAAATAAGGAACATTAGTAGGGATCGAAACCCTACTAGATATAATGTCTATTGCTTTATAAAACGTAAGAGAAGTAGGATAGTAAACTACTTCGGCACTTAATAAAGGCAAAAGGCCAAAGGCTTAAGATTCTTAAGATAAGATAAGAGATAACTAAGATTCTTAAAACAAGATAAGGTATACTTAAGGACCCACAACAGACGAAAACCAATAGAGTAGGGCAGTAGCTTAGTTTAGAACTATATAAATAAGCTTAGGATAGAGTTTCCCACAGGTATAAGACTCTTAAGACAAGATAAGTAAGATTTAAGACTCTTAAAATAAGATAAGAATACTATAAACGCCTAGTTAGACTAAGGCGGGAGCTAAGCTTAAGTTAGAAGCAAGTTTAGAATTAAAGAATCTAAGGGACTAAGATTTTGGAGTATGAATAAGGGCACCTATAGGTAAGAGGTAAGGAGCTTCTTTATAGATTAGAGAATCTACGGCGTAAATAGCGACTAGACTAAAAGACAGATATATAGACCTAGAAGACTTACTAGGGGAATATAGTATTTAGCCTAAAGATCGAAAAGTTAATACTAAGATTAAGAAGCATAAAGACTTTAAGGATCTACTTATAAGACGTAACGTAAAAGAAACTATAGAGGAGTTTAGGGCAAGAATTACCTTATGGCAAGAGCAGAAACTAGATAAGAGATTTAGTATATTAGGACGTATAAAGGACAGAGTACTAGTACAAAGAATTACTAATAGGCTAAGAGTAGGCACATTAAGAGCTAAGTGGCTTACTAAATTGGAAAATGAAGAGGATTTAGGGATTCTAATTAGGTTTAAAGAATAATATATAAAGGGCTGTTATAATATAGTAATAAGAAGATACTTCCTTACGGATAAACCGTATATACTCTAGTAGCTATACTAAAAGTGGTATAGGCAAAGGCATAATGATAAGTGGGAAGATTTCTATATATAGTTGGATAAAAAAGTTATCTAAAACCACCTAATTATAGAAAAGGCTATAACGCATATTAAAGGAGCCTTAATTATAATGTTAAAGGATCTAGAGGAACGTTTAGAGGACTAGAGAAGTAAGAGACGTATCTTAGTACCTACGAATAAAGTTATAACGTTTAGATTAGTATAATAAAAGTTTAAACTTAAGAATAAAGATAAACTAAAAGTTAACCTAAAGTACCTAGTATACTACACGTTATTATAGATTGCGTACATAGACGATATATACAAAATATATAAGAATCTAAAGGAAAAGAATTAAAAATACCCTATAAGGATATACTAGATAATAGACAAGTAATAGTATAGAAATACTAAATATATATATAGATGGCATCCAGCAGAGGTCCAAGAGGAAGGAAGTTTAGTACTTTAACTAGGAAGATTTCTTACAAAAGAATACTTAAACGGATAATAGTGGTAGGAATGCTTAGAAAACACATGTTTATAGTATATTAAAGATAAAAAGCGAACTAGGTATTGGCTAAAGAGTAAGCTAAGCGCATTAGGATTAAGTAGCTAATAGTTAGGAAAAGTAGAGGCCTACGGGACTAGAGGGAGCCAGTAGTAGAGCCTTAGACCCTTAAAGGAATTTAAGGATGATACCTAAATTTATAAGTTAATTGGCAAGATTAGCAGTTTAAAGCGCTAATAGATAGTGGAGTAACGCGAAACTATATCTTACTAGTAATAGTTAAGAGAATGGGACTACCTTATAGATAAAAGGAGTAATCTTACCTATTAGTTATAATTTTAGGAGATCTAATAACCTATAGAGGAGGGATTATTAATCTTAAAATAGGACCTATTTNGATAACTATTAAAGGGAGATAAATTAAGATGTCTTTTAATATCCTACTATTAAGATAGGATAAGGTAGTATTAGGTATACCTTAGTTACAGGAATATAATCTAAGGATTAATTAGATTATAGGTTAGGTCGATATTAGAAATACTTAATGCTATAAGATATAATAATAAGCTAAGTTGGTATAGTATTAAGTAGGAGCAACCTATAAAGAAATAGAAAAAGGACTAAGTTATATACTAAAGAGATACTATAAGTATAGTAAGAAACTATAGTTACTAGGAAGTGAGAAGCTATTAGAATATATAGCATAGGACTATAAAATAGAGTTAGAACTAGAAATAAGTCTAAAGTTCTTTTTAATCTATAAGCTTACTAAAAAAGAAGATAGAGTATTAAAAGAGTTTATCTAGGAAAATCTATAAAAGGGATATATTAGACTATTACAGTTATTAGCGGGTTATCTAGTACTATTCGTACTAAAGAAAAATGGTAAACTAAGGCTGTGTATTGACTATAGATAGTTAAACAGCATTACTAGGAAGGATAGGTATCCTTTACCCTTAATTAGCGAAATTTAAGATAGGATAGGTAATGCGCAAATCTTTATAAAGATAGATCTAAGATAGGCGTACTATTAGATTAGGATTAAGGAAGGTAATAAATAGAAGGCAGCCTTTAGGTCAAAGGAAGGACTATATAAGCCATTAGTTATATAATTTAGGCTTATAAACGCACTAGTAACGTTCTAAAAGCGTATTAATAATATATTAGGAGAATACTTAGATAAATTTATTATGGTATATCTTAATAATATTATTATCTACTTAATAACTAAGGAAGAATATAGGGAACACGTTAAATGGGTTTTAAAGAGACTATAAGAAGAATAGATATTAGTAGTAATTAAGAAATACAAGTTCTTCACCAGAAAGACCGATTTTGTTAAATTTATTATTAAACTAGGCCAACTTAGTATAGATCTAAAGAAGATTAAGGCTATAGTAAATTAGTAGAAACTAGAGAACGTTATATAATTAAGATTGTTTTTAGGGTTTTGCAATTACTATAGGAGGTTTATAGCGTAGTGGTTAAAGAATATTAAGCTACTTATAAGGTTAATAAAGAAAGAAGAACTATAGGTATAGGGAGAGGAGTAAAGAAAACTCTTTAAGAAAGTTAAAGAGTTGTTTACCTAGGAGCTAGTTCTTAAGATCTATTAACTAGGACTAGAAACGGTTATAAAGATAGATATATTAGACTATATACTAGGGGCGTACTTTATATAAAGATATTAAAATAGATGGCACCTAGTGGTATACTATAGTTGGAAGATAATACTACTAGAGTTAAACTATGACATCTATAATAAGGAGTTATTAGGTATAGTTATAGCATTAAAGGAATAAAGAGTATTCTTGCAAGGTATAGAAAAACTATTTATAGTTAAGACGGATTATAAGAACTTAATAGGATTCCTAATAATAAAGGAACTTAACTAAAGATAGGTTAGATAGGCAGAGATACTTACGGAATACTATTTTAAAATTTAGTATATTAAAGGTATAGATAATATAAGGGCAGATGCTCTAAGCCGTAAAGCTAAACTATAAAATAAGGAGAAGCTATTGGGGGCTTTATTACGAAAGGATATAGACGGATTAATTAGGTATAATTATCTAAGAATTATAGTAATTTAAAAGGATAATAAACTAAAGAAAGTCTACGAGATACCGGAAAGCTTTTAGGTATAAAGAATTCTAAAAGCACAGCTAAAAGATCTACAGATAGATATATACGAAAATTAAAAAGCGAAGTATATCCTAAGAAGTATAGCAGAGTAGTTTATGGAAGACTTCTATAAGGGACTAACTTAAGGATATAATGGAGCTATGGGCTTAGTATTAAGACTTTAGGAGAAGTATATTATTAACGGAATCTAGAGGATAGCTAAAAAAGTTATAAAGGAATATCTAGATTATTAAAGGAATAAACTAACGAGGCATAAGCTATATGGAGGGCTATAACCTGTTAAAATACTAGAAAGACTATAGGAGGTTATATTATAGGACTTTATTATTAAGTTGCTAAAATTAAAAGATCCTATTACTAGATAAGATTATAACGTAATCTTAGTAATAATAGATAAGCTTATAAAGTAGGGATACTTTATAGTATATACAGAAGAAATCTTAGCGGAAGATGTCGCTAGAATTTATATTAAAGAAGTATTTATAAGACATAGAGTATTAAGTAAGATTATATTGAATAGAGATCTAAGATTTATAGTAGTATTCTAGGAAGTGTTCTTAGCGGAGTAAAAAGTTTAAGTAGTAACTTCTACCGTATATTATCCGCAGATAGACGGTTAAATAGAAAGATTAAACTAGATATTAGAATAGTATTTAAGGCATTATATTAATTATATATAGAATAATTAGGTATCGCTATTACCAGTTATACAGTATATATATAATGCAACACCTTAAGAAGGAATAGGTATATTACTATTTAAGGTAAATTATGGATATAAGCTAAGAACATCGTTATTATTACGGTAAGTAAAGAAAACGAGTAGTATAGCTAAAGAAAGAATAAAGGATTTAATAAATCTTTATATAGACCTTATAGAGATAGCTAAGATAGTATAATAGAGAATGAAAAAGTACTATAATGCTAAGAGATCTAAGGGACTAGATCTTAAAGAGGGAGATAAAGTGTAGCTACTATATAAAAATTTCAAGAGTTAATAACTAAGTAAGAAGTTGGACTATATTAAACTAAGACCTTTTAAAATTACGTAGAGGATTTCACCGGTTATATTTAAGTTAAACCTACTAGCTAAAATAAAGATCTACCCTATATAGTATATTATAATACTAGAGCTAGTATATAGGAATATTAAGCCACCGGTTTATAAAGTAGANATATATAGAGGATAANAAGAAGANAAATANNAAGTNTNNAAGATNGTTAATTATAAGGACATTAANAANGAAATATAGTATAAGGTTAAGTAGATAGGCTATACTAAGACTACCTAGGAGCTACTAGAGAATTTAAAAAACGCTATAGGAAAGGTATAGGAGTATTAGAAGAGATTAGGTTAGGTAGTATTAATAAAGAAGGATTGCTAAAGAATAAGTTACCTAAGGGGGACCTAAGAAGAGCAGTTGCCGAACTACTTAGATTTATTTCCTTCTCTATTAGAAGAGAATCCGTTCTTTTATTACCTAGTTCCTATAAACCTTATTCTATAAGTTTCTACTTCTTAGAATAAACCTTTTTATAACCCTTTTTAAGACAAAGCAGACAAGCAGACGCCGCGATTTAAGTATTTAGAGCCTTCTATTCCATATTATGGGAACGTTCTAACTTAATAAGGGCTTGTAATAGTTTACTATCTAGCTATATAGTAGTAGATTAAATATAAAACCCTAAGATAAATTAATTAGGGAACTAGACGACTATTAAGAGTAATAAGTTGCGTATATTTAGTATTAAAAGTAAAGTAAATATTACAGGACGAACGAATATTTACTTTAGTACACTTTAAATAAAAGGATAGTTATTACGAAGATAGGTTCGCTAATATAATATAAACTAATTTCTCTTTTAAATAACAAGAATATGGAGACGGTATAATCTTACTAAAAGATAATATTGCAGCAATAGTGCGAGCATAACGTTAGGCGTGTAAAGAAGAAATTGCTTTAGGTATAATGAGCAATAATATTAACTAAATTAATTAGACGGATATTATACCTCTAGTAAACGACTTAGAGATATTTTAAATCTTTAAGGACAAAGATAAAGAGGAGGGAGATGGTGTTACGGACGCTTTAAGTATAATATTATAACTACTTAAAGAAGAGACGGAAGAAGCTAGTTAGTTAATTTAGGTATAGTTTAGGATAGAGCCGATAGAACTATGTGATAAGGAATAGTAACTAAGGTTATATAATGTGCTATGTATTAAATAAGAGGAATAAGAGGAACTTACGTACCTTATATATAAGACGTATATTATATATAAGAAGAATTTTATAGGAGTACGGTTGTGTATTTAAGGACCCTTAATCCCTACCTAGATAGTTCCTTCCTTATAGTAATTCTTAGAATATAATTAGAGTTAATCTATTAGGCAACCACTCCACCAGTTATTATTACGTTGTTGACTTTTATACTTGCATTTCCTATACACCTAGCCCAATAACGAGCCCATCGTAGTTCTTGCTACAAGGTTCCGTTACATTGGTGGCTGTTTATTTCCTAAGGAAGTTACTAACAGTGCTATTATCCTTATTTAAATTAGAAGTAGAGCTTTGCTAACTAGGTATAGTTAAGCGCTTAATTAAACCAATAACAGCACTATCCTCTATGCAATTATCGTTGGTAGCCTTATTACCTTCTATAAGCTTACTAAGGGTTATAGCTTACTTACTAGTGGCGATTATATTGGTAAATAACTAGTAGTATAGATCCTTAAGCTCTAGAGGCTTATATCAGAACTTCCTTATATCTAGATTGGCCTTAAAGTAATCGTTAAGGACCTTTTTTAATATAATAGGATAGCCTCTCTTATCCCACCTAAACCCTAACTAACCCTTAAGCTTAACCTAAGCCTTATAGTCCTTCTTACACGAGTCATGCTTTAATTTTATCTACTTAAGCTCTATATTAGGCCTTTCAGCCTTTTTACGAATAGCCTCCGCGGTGTACTCCCACGCCTACTTCTTATAGCTAGAATCGGCCCGCATTCCCTTATTAATTGCCTTAAATATTAGGCCCGAAAGTAGAGCCTCCTTTATATTAAAAGTCCATGCCAACGGCCCCCTCTGTCCTTCTCTAGGTATAATTAAACGCTCGCGATTAGAGGGTAAGGGTGAGCATAAGGTGGATTCGTCTCGTATTTAGGATACACGGCCTCTTAGCGCAGGCGTGCGCATTAACATCATATAGGTGGCAGGTAGGGAAGGTGGAGGTAAGGGAGGTAGTCCTTCCGTTAACTTCTAGATGGCAGTTAAACCAAACAGGTCTTCAATTTTATACCGCTAACATGGCGTCTAAGACGCGGCAGAAGAGTTACACTAAAATGCGCCAAAAGCTACGACCACCTCAATTTAGAAACTGATACCTCCAGTGGAACCAAACAGGCCCTAAGCATAAATGGAACAACCGTTGGTAACGAGAGACCTGATGCACCAAAAGCTTATATTAACCGCTTAGATGAAGTGAGAAGACTGCTTATAGTTAAGACTAAGGAATTTAGATATTTTTTCAGGGTGTAAGACCCCAGACGTATATTGAGTATCTGCCTGAGTAACTTGCAACGTAGGATGAGGAATATGCCTAACAGCGTGGCTAATTAAGCGACCAATCCGTAATCAATCAATCGACGTAGGGCCGGTCTTCGCGGTCTCTAATTGGAAATGTCTTAATAGATCTACCAATTTTAGCTGCATTTAAACAACCGCTTTCAAGCAGTAAACTTACCGATGGATGACACCGTGGGCAAGGGGAAGTAGTCATATCCAATAGTTCCCATACTGTCTGAAGGGACGGTCTCTCTTTTGGATTCTTCGACATCATTTTTAGGATTATGTTAAATATCTCCCGATCAAAACTTTGCACGGGAGTGACGCTCGATGTGCCAAGCTGGTCATATGAGGGAGGGCAAGGGACCATGGTCCGGTTCACCTCTCCCTTCCCCTTCTTCAATAAGTGCGAGATCCACCTACGCACTAACTCCTCGCATTCATGATATGGCACTACAAGCCCGCCATCTGGTACAGGTTTCCCGACCGTTTGGTACATATGATCGAAAGACTCTCCATAGATAACATTTGCCATCTCTAATAAAACACAGCCGAGAGAAAAGATGTCGATATTGTAATCCTGCCCTACCTCCACCCATTCTTGGCCGTGGATGACCTCTGGAGCCCCGTACTTCACGGTATATCCAGTGAGGTTATATCCGATAGGACCTGCGAAGCCAGTATATCTTATAGAGATTCCAAAATCTGTAATAATAACAGAATCGTGCCTATCAATAAGGATATTTTCTGGTTTAATATTTTTGTGTTTAATCCCTAGGACCTCGTGTAGATACTTAAGGGCCTGGCAGAGGCACGCAGGATATATTCGAAGCAAGCGTACGTGTTCGTGTTCTGCAGCAAGAGAATCGTTGTAATTATTCTTGTTGTAGGTTGAGACCATATCCATAAATTCCTGAAGATTATAAGATGCGACTGGAAACATTAGTATACCAATCCGCTCCTCTTGGATATAACTACCGAGGAACGCTATAATATGGTTATGGTCCAAAATTTTAAGGTTTAAGATCTCTTGGTAAACTTTGCGCTTCTCATCATCCTCAGTACAACGAATCTCCTTGGCAGCGAGCCTATCCTCGAAGCCGTATTCTTTAGTAACTTCAAATACGGCGATAAAGGGCCTCTGACTCCATCCAATTGTCCCCAAGTATTTACCCAGTTTCGGACTTTGTCCCGGCTCGAGAACTAGGCGGTTTGACCCGTCTATATCACCTCCACTTGGCCAACGAAAGCAGCACTTCCGGCGAAACTCTGGAAGGGACATTCGAGAAGCCATCTCTTGGGTTCGCAGATAAAGACTGTTGCGGCCTCCCATTTGCGCTGATTCGGTGGCTGATGCTACAGAGTCTGATAGCGAAGGCTTAGTGCCACCTTCTACCATCTTCTCCATCTTCTCCTGCTTCGCCTCCACTGCCTCCGCCTCCTCTGCCTCCGCCTCCCCTGCCTCCACCTCCTTAGCCTTTAACCTACTGGCCTCATCCCTTGCCTTAGCGCACTCCTTCTCCGCCTCCGCGATGTGATCCTCCGAGTGGATCTTCGGCCTCTCATCCAACCGGCCGGGATCGATCTCTATCTGTCTTGTCTATTCCGCTTTTCCAATGCAACAGGACCCTATAAGGTTGTATTTTGACTCTCGTTGGGCTAATTTTACTCGATCGAGCACTCCTGCTGCACTCGGTCGCTCACTCGGATTGATTCTTAGCATGTCTTTGATACACTGAAGGGGGGTGTGCAAGCCCTCTTTGAGCTCGACTTGAGACCACCACTTTTCAATATGCGGCAGTTTTGTGGACCAGGAGACAGGTTCTCCGTTGTTTTCGAGTACGTTCGCTTCGAAGGCGGATAGACTCTCTCCATTGAGGGTAATACAAATGGCAAGGAATACACAACCTAAAGCCCATACATCAGCTGCAGACAGTGGTCTACTTGGACTGGACTGGACTGGATCTAGGCTCAAATCCAGTCCACACCAGTTCTATTGCGATTTGGCTCCAGGAGCGCCATACAATCCATATACTATTTATAGTAAGTCTTGGCATCCTTTGGTGTTGCAGTAGGAAGTTGTGCGGAGTACCAAATTCGGCCCAAATTGTTTATATTGCTCCTTATATATTACTCCTCAAAGGCCTCAATCGTCTCAAATGCGTCCTCATCGTTACCTTCATCCTCATCGTCGCCCCCACCCTTACCGCCAGCACGCTCTATCATCGCCAGAACCTCATCATCCTCCTCCGTATCCTCTTCCTCCACCTGGGCAGCGGCGGCGGCGGCCACATCCGCAGCTTGGCGCTCCTTGATGTACTCCCTAAGCTGCTCCGGTGTAGGGTCATATAGAGGTGACGGCTGAGGCTCTCCTTCCACTGATCCAACGCCCTTATCATCAAATGTATTGCTTCTTGGGGGCCCGTAGCTATGGCGAAGCCACTCATTTGCTTCGATTATATCCATCTTTAGGCGCGAGCGTCGGTCCTCAAGGAGTATCTTGCAACTGCTGAACAGGCGTTTGCATTTGTCGCTCATAGGTGGAGGAGTAAGTACGTCAAGGGCGAAGCGGGCGAGGTCGGGTTGACTGTAATAGAGCCTTTGCCAATAGTTAATTACATTAAAGTCTTCATTATCGGCGACTTTAAGAGGGCCCTCTTTTAGATACTTATCTAAAGCACTATCCTTCTTTACTGCGGAGGTTTGGTGGGTGCGTTTAATGCGCTTATGATTGCGAGCAGAGGTGTAGTCCTTTTCCTTTTGTAGCTTCTTAATAGGGTAAATTAATGGATCTTAAGGCTGTAATCCAAAGCTCTTACCTTTGTAGTCTTTAAATATGTCCTGAACCTTCTTTTCAACCTCATCAATCCAGGCCTTCTTATTCTCATCCGACCCCCATTTCTGGTAAAACCATTCTATTTTAAGCGTCGGATTCATTATAATGGCGGCGTAGTAGGCAGGTGTCTCATCAGCCTTCTTAAAGTACTTCTCGCACTTCTCCCATGCAGCGCTCGCGCAGCCAGATAGCAGCTTATAGTTTTAATTATTGGGTCAACGTGGAGCCGCAAGCTTAAGGAACCGATCTTTAGTGGCACAGAGTTCATCAATAAGCCAATCTAGCGTCTGGAAATGATCAGCAAGGCCTGTGCGATTACCCTCTACCATAATAGTCGCCTCGTAAAAAGATTCTAGGTGCGTATGAAGGTGTTCAAGCTCTTTCCATTGGTGGGGCTTAAGGTGGTCCTCCTTGGTAAGAGGCTTTAAGTTAGTAGATGGAACGTAGTTATTGCAGAACCGAGTTATGCGTTCGCGGCAATTTAAAAACCGAGTAATTGCTATAAAGAGCGAGTTCCAGCGAGTTTAATTATTTTGAATAAGCTGGTAAATTATTAGTGTCGCTTTTAGTAGAGCATAAGAAAATAGAAGATTGCGACCGTAGGTAAATCTTGCGACCGTAAAGGCGGCTAGATACGGCAGAACTAAATCCTAACGATCTAATTGGTCCGGCAACGGGCTAGGTGGCGAATATCACCACTTTTGAAAATATTACTTACCTCTAAGCAGTCATATTTTGCCAGATCTCCTCTAATTTTGATACTCTTAAAGAACCCACGCCTTTGGGGAGTCATTCGAATATACTGGATAAGATTATAAAGTAATCTAATGGACCCCCACTTCTTCCAGAGCTCCTGAACCCTTTTAAAGTCCATCTCATAGTATACAGAGGCCATTTCCTTGCAAATCTTCTCAGCGTCCTTTCCAATTATAAAGGCTTGCGCGCAGAGGTTAATAATATGGCCAAAGCAGCGTAGCCAACAAGCTTTTCGTTTCTTTGCTGACATCTTTGGGTATAGAACTCGAAGTACCGCATTAACGCACGTATCATTTGACTCTGCATTATCGCCCATAAAATAGCCAATATTGCCTTTAAATCCATATTCCTTGATCAGCTTCAGTAGAATAGCCGCCATATTCTCACCGGAGTGTTCACCAATAACCTCACAAAGCCCCAGAACTACATGCCGTCGCCTTCCATATTGGTTAATAAAATGACCAACAACACCAAGAATTGCGTGGGAGTTTGGCGATGTCTATAAATCAAAGGATACGGATATAGAGCTATGAGCAGAGGCCAGCTCCTTCTTTAGGTTATCCTTCTTCCGCTTAAACTCTGCCATAACCCAGCCCCGGATTGTCTTTCCAGCTTTTAGTAGGAATTTTGGAAGGGCCGGATAGAGGTAATAGAGAAGGCTTCGGAAGTACTTATTTTTAAACTGGAAGAAGGCAATATAACAGCAGACGATCCACCTAATCAACAGCTGCTTGAACGCCTCAAAATTTGACCTCTGCTTAAGCACCCGCTGCTCAGGATAGTCCTCAATTGTTGGCTGGTTGGAGTCGCTTGGTTTGGGAGGCTTAAGGAAGCCAGTATATCGGTTCATCTGGTGATCGTCAACAAGGTGATCCAAAGCAGTAGTACGTCCCGATGAGATTATCATGAGCTCCTGCTAACGCCTCGCTCTCTCACAGATGTAGCAGTAGTAGTATACCTTCTTCCTATCGCCAACCTCGCCCTTAAGCTGAACGTCCTCCCCCCATTTCCATATTGGTGATGTGCGAGGCTTAGTGTTTTTAACGCCGAGCGTAAGGGACTTGCACCGGATATACTGCCTACCGCTATATTTAAACTCCTCCACCTCTGGGCGGCCTTTGGCTGTAGAGTTAATATATTCTGGGGCAAGAATAACGTCGTCAGATAGGGGTGTAGCTGAGTGATTGGGCAAGAAGCGCGCAATACTAGATTGAGTCGCTAGTGGGCGAGTTTGTTCAGCGGCCATGGTGGAAACAAAACACCAAATTGATAAGTAGTATGCGCAGTAGGAGCGATAGGAGGGTAACTTCTTATTTCTACGGGCAATTAACCGTCTTTTAAGACGGTGTAATACTACAAAAGTCACTAATTAGCCGCCACCACCTGCACTGACTCCTCAGCGTCCTGTCCTTATCAGCCTCACGTCTAAATGAGGAATAGAACTGGAGCGCCAGGAGCCTCCACAAGCTTAGATCCAGTCCAGTCCACCAATAAAATCAAGCGATCCAGCTCCAGAAGTTTAGGCGATCCATATGGCGCTCCAAGATAGCTCCAGTCCAAGTAGATCACTGGCTGCAGAGTTGCGCTGCCTCTTGGACAAGATTTCTGGAGCTAAGAGTCTCAATGATCCCGAACTAGGGCTAGCAGTTGCGCCAACTATTGTCTGGGTGCCGTAAATTGGAAGGTCCAAGAAAATTTGCGATCCTTTAATTATTGTACTTTCTAGAGAAATGTAGCGCACCCGGAACTCACTGTCGTGATAATGACATAGTGCAGAGGCAAGACAGCCGAAACACTTACCGAGTACTTCGAGGAGCAAGGTAATCATACCTTCTTCTGCAGTTTCTACATCTACGCCGAAGGCCATACCCTTAGCTCCGTCGAAGGCTACCGAAAGTACTCCTGGTACAGATAACACACTATTGGCTTTTGATTCCAAGAGACTCCAACTACCCATTGCATCAACTCCATCCCAGGCTTCATCTGCCCCTTCACTATCTCCCCTTCTTCAAAGTACACCCGAAATACCACGAGCACCTCGATTACATCAAGGCCTCACTGAAGAGGAATGTCCATACTGCCCTTTCGTGCTCCCGGCTCGGCAGTTCTTGGGCACTCGATGGAAGTCAGTAGACGAGAGAAAAACACGCATTTCACCGCTAACATAGTCTTAGGGCGCACTTCGAAAATGACCTTGAACCATATATTTGCTTATTTGAGGACTGCCCTAATCCGAATGAACTATATTCATCGGTTCGGCAGTGGGTCTCACATATGGAAACTCCCCACGAGGTGGAATGGGTTTGCCCAGTCCGCGTACATACATCCCAAGACATTACTTCCAGTAGGGGAAAGACCCAATCTGTCCAACCAGGGAACATTCCCGAGCCAGAAATTCCCGATTCATTTAAGGCGCCGGTTATCCTCAACAATGCGAATGATTTCCAGAAGCACATGAGAACTCGGCACGGCGACAGATTCACAGAAGCACAAATTGCCGTACTTGTAAAACGAAGTGCGCGTCCCTCACAGTTTTTCTCCGCCTGTCCGTTTTGCATTTTCACCCCTTCCGATCTTCCCTCTGTAAAATCCGAGAATAGAGAATTCAGCAGTATGCAGAGCCACATTGCAGGCCATCTTTTGGATTTAGCACTCATGTCTTTGCCACTTTCGAAGCGAAAAGTGGATGATCCAGACGAGGAGTTCGCAAGATCATCAAACAGTGGCAAGCATGTCCTGCGAAGCAACATATCAGATGATTTGCGCCCTCCTGAAATGGAAGATGGGCCACCTAAGTTTCCCCTGGATCCTGACATCAGTCAACCCGAGATTCTAGGTAATCAGGCCATGGAAAAACTGCACAACCTACTCTTCCCGCTTGGTCTGCGGGTGGAGCTGGGGTCAATAAATGCCCAGGAGATTGAAGCGCTTGCTGATGAGTGGTTCCTAGCAAAGTTATTAGCTATATTTTCTTCCCGGTCGTCCGCTGTGCAGCGAATCACAGAAAGGGAACTTCAGGCCATATCCGCTTTTCTTCTTTACACAAACCATAAGGCTTGGAGCAGATTTCCTCGCCTCTATTGTACCTTGCGCATGGTCGAGGGGCTAGATCAAATGGACACGCTCAGGAATTTTGTGAAGTCCGAATTCTGGCTTCCACTCACCGATGAAGATTTGCAAGGTATGTGGGCGGTATCAGTCACAAAACCCCGGTTCTCTGACAGTGCTTTCCTCGAAAAACAAAATTACGCTCTCACTCCCGAGTCAGACGACAAGATTGATGATGGTAGGCATCGCCATTTTCTGGATAATGGAGACGTTCCTGTTATTCCAATAAAAACATTTCAGAGAGAAGTCTGGGGGGATCTCGAGCAAATCCAGAGCACTGGCAGTCTTAAGCAATATACTAGGAAAACAATACGCCGGTCGGGTTTGCCAAACAGAGTAAAAGTGAAGGGGGAAATCGAATTGCTCAAGACATTTTCTCACGTCCATGTTCCTCAGATAATGGGTACCTATATTACCCCCGAATTAATCGGCATTATCAGCACTCCTATGGCAGATTTTACACTACAGGAGTACCTAGAATTGGAACCACCGGCCTTAGAGCGGGATTCCCTAGCTCCAACTGTGGTGGGCTCTTGAACTCGTTGCCCAAGCTTTTGCCGATGAGATATATTGTAGAGGAACCGTCTTCTCCGGAAACAGATTGATGTAGCTAGTCGTTTCCGCAAACCTGGACTGAGGTTGGATATTCTGGATTGGAGAACACGGTCCACGAAAGTTTCGAAAAGGTCGTTGATGTCCTCGCCATCTTCATTTACAATGGTGAAATTAGCTATCCGAGACTGTGGGGTTCGTGCCCCTGACTGCCGAATGGCCATAGAGAGTCTATGTAGTCGACCAATGGATTCCTCTATATTTTGCAGCACCGCCTCACGTGGCGAGTTCATTTCTGCGCTTGACTTTGCTACATTTGGTTGGAGGGCGTTGGCTGTCGCTGACGATTGCACGTATGAACTAACATCAGACGCATCACTCTCCTGTCCGGATTCATGATATACAGTTTTGAGGACTATGTATATTAGCATCTGCTGTTGTAATTACGGATGGACTTAGCGTATAAGCACATACCTCTTTTCGCATATACTTTGAGTATGTCTACCAGTCCAACAATAACGTTGGTGACTTCTGGGGCATCTCTGAGACGACAATCTAAGGAAGTCCGATATGGAGCGAAAGTTCCTATATTAGATGCCCAAAGGTTGAATCGTGCAAGCTGGACTTCAAAGAAACCCTGGCTTTCGCTAGAGAAGCTTTCGACGCATTTTTGGAGAGCTTCAAGAGCGGCTGCCGCATGATCAAATATTTTCCTTTCAAGTAACCTCGATCCTTCCGGTATTGATGAGTTCATGGTCGGCCGTGAGAAGCGGTGACTTGAGGCTGCCGGCCAGCTATTTTACGCAGACCTCTTGGATGGCTTCGACCACTTTGGTACTTTATGATAGTATCAAACCGACACTGCAAAAACCTTGAAAGGGGGCATTTGTTTTAGAAAAAGTGTAAAAATTGCTCCTGAGCTCCTGCCCTGAAGGATTTCGTTGCGCTCCTAGAAGTGCTATCGTCAAGGACTGACTAGACGATGTAGCTTCCGCGTGGGGGCCGCCTTGGCCCGGCTAGCGCCGCACGACGCTAAAGAAACTGGGGATGGATGGCGGAGCGGAGGGCTGAACAACACCTTGAAGTGAACCGCGAGCCTTGTACGCTCGCCGTCCTTGAGTTTTCTAAATCCGAGAGAGGCAACGTCCCTTCACTCCAGTCGCCATGCTTCAAAAATGGCATCCGCATCTCCTAAGTTTAGGAACTCTGCGATTGAACTCTTCGAGTTGTTGAGCGCGATTCTCCCAAAGTTTGCAGTCGCTGCGCAATATCGCGCTGAAGAAAGCAGTGGCGACGACGACGTCTGGATGCCGTACCACATCTTCTATTCAGAGGTGATGATATTGAATCAGCTTCAGCAAAAGCTCGGTTACATTCTTAGGAGCCAGGCGTGGGCGCAATTGCAAGAGGATTGTGTAAGCCAGATCGAGGGCTTGCTCGGGTTATTTGAGAGTTTACTGGTAGATTTATCGGAGCTTTTCCACCAAACTGTATGACTATCCTTTCTAGAGCGTTGGTAAATTAGCTGATAGCTGTGTCAATTCAACAGAGCTATGCCACCGTTCCGGCATACCCCAGACTCTCAGCCCTAGGATATGGAAACCTATTATGTACCGATTTCTTGTTTGGGCCACCACATAATTGCCGCAGCGAAATATCAAAACAAATAACTCAGTATGAAAAAGAGTTGAGCCGTATTTGTTCCAAACTG
This sequence comes from Cenococcum geophilum 1.58, assembly GCF_001692895.1. Lineage (NCBI taxonomy): Eukaryota > Fungi > Ascomycota > Dothideomycetes > Gloniales > Gloniaceae > Cenococcum > Cenococcum geophilum. Next base: position 63,093 of record NW_027137582.1, on the reverse strand, counting down.
GTCCCAGTTGATCTGTCGAAGCCGCCAGACAAAGCGCCCGCACAGGATGTTCGGAGATTTGCGAAGGTTCTGTACGAAATAGTGTCGAATCACTGGNCATGTAATTGTCATTCTACGCACGAGGGTATACTGTACTTGGCAACGCATCGAAGCGCGGAAAACCACCGGTCAAAACTTACGTTTGACTTACTCATAAATAGGCCGAATACTACTCCACAAATATGGCAGGAGAGCAATGTCTGTGTAACAGCCGCAGAGTAAGCAGGCAATACCGCAGTTTCATCTTTTTTTCCTTTCAGCTGACCAGACGATAGTGATATCGCCCCTTCATCAATACCCATAGTAGTCCACTCGACAGATGGCACAATGGAAAATCTGGCTCCCCGTTCTGATCCTCCGATAAAGTCCATCTGTCTAGCTGCTCCACGCAACAACAATCTGTCTCTCAATCTTGTGATCGAGAACGATAAGATTTGGAGAAACCCACCCCCTCCCCGCCAATCTTTCGCCAAGAAGGTTCGTCACCAAATACCTTTAAGCGAAGTCATCCAGAAATCTTTGCGGCTTAAGTCTAGTTTGCAACAGTCTGGATTGAACCACGTATTGGCTGTCGTCATAGCAAACTCTGCTCTACAACTTTGTGGCACTCCATGGCTTCCAAAGGGATGGAGCAAAGACAGTATCCGGTTCATGCAAACTATCCAGGACGAAATTCTTCCACGACCAGTCATATCCACTCAATTTGACTCGAACCTCGGAAACCATCCATTCCCAGAAGAAGAACAGTCTGTCCACCCGAATCCGGACGTCCTTGCCTTGGGAATTGTCCTCTTGGAGCTTTTCTTTGGGAAACCCATAGAGGAGTATAGATTGGAGGAAGATCTAACCCCCGAGGGGAAAGTTGATGTGAATACAGATTATTGGGCTGCAGTCAGGCTTTGCGATGATGCTGATTGGGATGTACACGATGATTACCGCCAGGCTGTTAAATTTTGTCTAAATTGGAATCTCCAAGGCTATGCCAATGATTTTGACGGCTCAACCCTATACCAATCCTTCTACAGGAACGTTGCATGGCCGTTAGAGAAGGAGCTAAGAGGCTACCAACTATCTGTCACTGAATTGGATAAGCTTTTACTTGAGTCTAATCAGACCAAGCATCACTCAGCTCTCCCAAAGTTCAGAACGGGTGCAGCGGTTAGCGATAAGATACAGGATACACATAGCAGAGATACTCCACTTCACCCACTTGATCTATCAGAGAGGTATCCCACCGTCCATGAGGCTCACGACGGGGAGCATATTGTATCTGATGATAGAACATTATCTCCGATGAGCTCGGCCAGCATATCAGACTCCTCCATATCGCGGCAAACGAACTGTAAGTTAAGCAAAGGGGCCACCACGGGGGCAAGTGCTGGGGTTTTGATTCAGCCTGAGTTCTCGGTCGCCATGGCTTCTAGAACTGAAGCCGTAGAGCAAAAAGTCTCGAAGGCTCGAAATCGTAAGAGAAGAGGAGGTAATTGTGTAAGTAGTCTGGATGAGTCAAATCAGGAGCCGCACCAAGAATCGTCTCAGGGCTTACCCGAAATCGACCACCAAGTAGCAGAGTCCGCTACTAACGCCGGGAGTCGGTCACCGTCCACTAGGCGTCGGAGACGGAAAAAAGCAGCCCAGCCAAGATCTAACAGGAATGAGTTTGCTCTTTTTGACGATAAGGATCCACGCGTGGGTGCGGCAGGCCATGCAGACCAGTGGTTCAAATCCCTTCGCGAGGACGTTTTTCCACTTCTGCCGAAGACCCCCAAACAGGAGAATCGCGTTAAAATTGCTATCCTCGATACGGGCATTGACATGACCGAGAGCTTCATTTCTATGAACCGAGCAAGAATTACTACCCAAAGCTTTTTGCTGAAAGATAGCAAAGTTGAAGATACACATGGGCATGGCACGCACGCAGCAGCACTGCTCCTGCGAGTGGCACGAAATGCAGACATCTTTGTTGCTCGTATTACCGAAGATGACGAATTATCAGACCCTAAGACTATAGAAGATGTAAGGCTATCCAAACTCCCTAGATTAGACGAAGGAGTCCACAATTCTTGATTGGGGGTATTAGACATTTTGCAAAGACCCGCTAGAGCACTTCGCAATTCCTAACCAGCGGCCTGTCGTCTGCCCTGGAATCATCCCCTCTCTCCTTTATTATATCATTCGCTAGTATTGGTAATACGAGCTGACATTAGAAAGGCAATCCTCCACGCCACAAGAGACTGGAAAGTCGATATCATAAGCATGTCCTTCGGCTTCCCTCGTTTAAAAAGTGCCTTAAAGGTATACAAGACGCCATTGATGAAGCCTTCAAAGCCAAAATCCTCATTTTCTGCGCCGCTAGTAACGGTGGCGGCAATGACGACATTGCATATCCGGCTAATCAAGACGAAGTTATTTGTATCAACTCCGCTAATGATCAGGGGACTCCGTCAACTTTCAACCCAGATGAGCCAGCAGTGGGGCGAAATCTCTGCGCTCTAGGCGAAGACGTGAGATCATCTTGGCCGACTAAGTTCAAGCTAGGCCAGCAACGAAAGTCCGGGACGTCCTTTGCAACGCCGATCGCTGCGGCACTGGCGGCCGTCGTGCTGGACTATGCGCGGCATCACGCCCAGTCGGAAGATGAGAAGTTCTACGTTTCACAATTGAAGAAGCGAAAGGGAATGTTAGAGGTTTTCAGGTTCATGACTAGGAATAGAGGCAATTATCTCTACATAGATCCAGGGAAGTTATTTGATAAAGATATGACGAATGTATATGGATCTATACTAGATAAATTAAAGAAAGTGTAGATGTTTCATCACAAAGGCGCTTAAATATTCGTGTGAAAGCTGATACTTGACCACAAGTCCATAAACTGCCCTAAAGTTACTATGATGGCTAGAAGAACCCTAGACTTTCCGATCAAGGATCGTCTATTGCAGCCATATCAGGCAAGACACAATTACAAACCTCCTCGCCATCCTCGTCAACCACCGGCACAATCTCTCTCCCCTCCAACTTTACGCTTGCCGCAACCTCCGTCTCTAAATCCACTTTCTTCTTCTCCCTAACCCCATACAGCGCGCCCTTCGTATGCTCCTTGACCGACACATTCTGGCCGCCCTCCTTAGACGCCACCTTGCTCAGCTGAAACGCAAATACAATCGCTGACGAGTTCTCAAACCCATCAGTCTCCGACTCGTTATTCTGATGCTCCGCCTCCGGACTCACCGTAATCGGCACCGCCGGCGGCGTGCCATCAAACCCCAACTTCGCCTTGAGTCCACGGCCCTTACTCTTAGCCGTCGTGACGCTCGCACCCTCGACCGTCTTTAGGCCCGTAATGACATACACAGGCTTCTTGTACTCCGTCTGCTCGAGGAAGTCCGCCACATTCGGCACCTTGACGCATGCCTTCGCGAACGCGGCGCTCGGCAGGAACCACTCGGTGTGCATGTGCTTGAAGGAGTACTTGTCGATGGCGCCCTTGTCGAACGCGACGCTGAGCTCGCCGCCCAGCCCGAAGATCTGCAGGAACTGCGCCCACAGCCCGAACTTGTTGCTCCGCGACTTGTCGATCGTCGAGCTGAAGTCGTACTTGTCCGACGGGTGGATCTTGGTGTCGATGGGTACCAGGTCGTCCTCGTTGAGCGCTCGGTGTGGGAATGCTGGGTCGGTGATCACGGCGCCCAGCTGGATCGAGCCGACGGGGAAGTCCCAGCCTGGGACTAGGAAGTAGGTTTTCACTTTGTTGGCCATAGCGAGGCACTTCAGCCGCGAGGATTATAGGAATGATTGCGTACTGCAAGGCTTTCAAGGGTTCTTTTAAGAAAGACGGGAGAAAAATGAGATTTGACCTAGTACATAACAGATTGGGAACGCAAGCACAACTTCTAATATGGAAATTCGATAAATATAATTTCCTAGCAAAATATTAGCTTTCCTAAATAACTAGATTCCATCAAAGCTGCCTGGAGGCGTTCAAGATTATCGATTGGACCCCGCAGCAACTCTGCCGGAGTCTCCTGCATGCTGCAAGGGCCGACAACGTCATCGCTTGATACAGAAAATATTTTCAGCCTAGTTCGGCAGTTTTCATGGTACCAAAGTATCTATCAAACGATTGGTTGATAAAAGAACAGGGTACGGTTCTGCGTTCAAATAGAGTTGTCCAATGGAGATTGGATGCCAAGTTCGGAGATAGCTCGTGGGTGCTGATTACTCAATAAATGTCACATATCCCACGTGTCACAAGGATCCCACCCAAATGATGTCTCATGATGCGTTTTATTTACAAGGAGACCCTAGAAACAAAAGAAATCATGCAGTGCAGCCACCCCATGAACAATCTACCAAAGCGATCCTCCAGATACGAGCCATGAGAAATGGTTCCGTAACCTAAGCACCGTAAGAATTGAAAACTCCAAGGAAATTCTCATGCTCTCATAAAGGAACGTGACAGTCTAGGTAGTCGAAAATTCTCATTTTGTTTCATCGTATTTGTTTTCGTGGATTGCAATTGCACTATAGTAAGCCAGTTAGTCGATCTATTTCCATAATTGAAGATTAGCCAATGGGAGCAAGCGTACCGTCCGCTGGGGTCGGTCTGTTTTGACCACGTTGGGGTCCAGCGCATGACAGTTGAAGCACAATAGGAGGGGAAGTGTTCATCGAACATTGTCCGATACCAGTATCTAGAGATTGTTAGCAAATAATGCCATATCACTGCAGACGATGCACTTACGCTTCCTTGGAGTCTGGGATATCATTGCCCCACTCTGGCTTGGGGTTCTTCATGTCTTCATCGCTGACATGAATCTCGGCATTGTCTTTGAGTGCATCGATCCAGCCATACCCGACACCATCACTGAATTGTTCCTTTTGTCTCCAGAGAATCTTGTCTGGAAGATATGGTTTCTCATCTGGTTCATCTGAAGTGTCGAAAGCCTTTCGGAGAATGTACTTCTCAATTCTCTCTTTCGTGATCATTTTCTCCGTTGGGTCGATGTTCATTGCAACCTCAAGGAACTGCTTGTCCAAGAATGGCACACGAGCCTCAACACCCCATGCTGAGGTCGACTTATTGGCTCTCAAACAATCCGCCAAGTGCAGGTTATTGACTCTTCGAATGGTCTCTTGATGGAACGCAGCCTTATCCGGTGCAGCATGGAAGTAGAGGTAGCCTCCAAAAATCTCGTCACTTCCTTCTCCACTAAGCACCATCTTCACCCCGAGGGCCTTGATCTTCCGGCTCAGGAGGAACATGGGAGTGGAAGCACGGATAGTGGTAACATCGAAGGTCTCCAAATGATAGATGACGTCTGACAGCGCGTTGAGGCCATCCTCAATGGTGAAGGTGAAGGTGTGATGTTTAGTGCCGAGGAATTTGGCTACCTCCTGGGCAGCCACGCCGTCTGGAGCGCCTGGAAGCCCGATAGAGAATGAATGTAGCTGAGGTAAGATCTGAACAGTGGACAGCTCATCTCCGTCATCAATACCAACCAAATGAGACGTACTATCACCGTTCTGAACACCGTTATGGTGGACTCCGTTGGTTCCATTGACTCCATTGGTTCCGTTAACTCCATTCACACCATTGGTGTTCTTCTTGGCAAGCTCGTTCAGTCTGAGAGTCTCCCGCTGGGCAATCGAGGCCACCAAGCTGGAATCAAGACCACCAGAAAGCAACACTCCATAAGGCACTTCAGCCATCAACCGTTTTCGAACAGATTTCTCAAAGGTTGTCCTCAGTAGTTTGTAATCAACCGGAGCGGTTGGAATGTTGGTCGGCTCCATGAGCCATTTTGGAACGAAATACCGTGTCAACGCGTCCGTTTTTGAGTCGTATACATGACCCGGGGGGAAAGAGATGATGTTATCGCAGACCGGATGTAAGCATTTCAGCTCTGATGCAAAGTAAACGGCTCCCGGAGTTGCACTCGATCTGCCCATATAAAACGTAGTGATTCCGATAGGGTCTCGGGCTGCGATGACTCGGTCCTGAGCCTTATCATGAAGTACCCAGGAGAACATGCCATCTAAGTGCTTCGGTGCATCAATTCCATGTTCGAGATACTAGCCAAAAGGTCAGAATCAATATCCAAAGTGTAGTCTGCCTTGCCCACATACCAGCGGTATTATAACCTCGCAATCTGATTTTGTCTTGAAATTGTAGGGTGTCTTGAAAGACTTGCGAAGAACACGGTGGTTGTAGATCTCGCCATTGACAGCCAGTGATACATTGCCATCATCACTGACCAGGGGCTGCGCGCCAGAATCTGCCTCATCGTAAGTGGGAGGTTGGGTTTCAGGGCTCGTATGACTGTACCAAGACCAACGATACTTAGGCGCTCGTGGACGAGAACTACGCATTCGGTCAGTTTTCACTGCTAGGCTCTCCAAATTTCTGTGCTCTTACTGGTATTGTTCGCGATCCAATTTCCACCTGTATTGGCTTAGTATTATGCTCCAGGAGTCATTTCTGAGGGTTATGCTCACTCCAATCCGGTCCCCGATGTCGGACGCTATCGCAGACAGTCAGTAGAAATTCGGTGAGGTCGCGAAAGAGAGAACTTACGCTTTGCCCATACGCAACGCTGTGGGCTTGAATTTTTGGACATTGGGGTGGCTGCAAGAGCATTAGTTACTTGTCAAGCCGAGCACGAGGGGAATTTCGCAGCGGCTGCGCGGGCGGTGGAAGGACTGTAGACGTACCAATGGCAAGCGAAGATGCCGCACATGCTGGTGACTGGAGAAAGGACTCAAAGAGGTGAGGAGTGAAGGGAGAGAGTCTGGAATTGGGGGATATTTAAGTAGTGAGCATGCGACGAAGGGACACCCACCAGAAATTCTTGACTCACCTGCACGTGGATCAGCCAAGTATTGCCCCGCGCTAAGAAAGCCAGTCCTTGCAAGTACCCGTGGATAGCCATCATCTCTCTTTGTGATGGCTTCGTCTACACGACGCAAATAGGAATGTCGAGTGGGGAGGGTGCGGGAGGAATGGGGAGAATGGCGAGGAATGGGGACGGAACGGGGCTTGCACGGGCTAATAGGTGCTTCGTGAGAAACTAACTTTGGCATGCGCTGTTCCCCCACACGGAGTAATAACACCTTAGGTCTCCCGTGACCTTTCAGAGATGTGTAGCGCGTGCAGGTGGCAGCGAAACAAGTCGTATTTGTGGACTGTTGGTACAGAGTGGCGCTTTGCAGCGAACATGCTAACTCATTAAACTCTCCAGCTCTCCAATGTGCTAGTAAAACCAAAACCTCATAGACCCAATGGATACAGCCCACCACCAGCTCCGGAAGCACAGCAGACAATGATCACGCAGAGACACCGGTTAACGGCAAAAAGAAACCCCTCTTCATCTCAAATACCCTCTCCGACCCATTTGACCCATTTCCTCGTAATATGATCGAGAGATCACTACCCGACACCCCACCCATCGTGCAACGTCTGAAAATCCGGGGCCGCGCTTGGCGCACGGTAGGGGGCCTTGGCAGGCGGAAAGATGAATTTCGAATTGCGGGGGCGATCAAAAGAAAAAGTACGCGAGGAGAAAGCTCAGCAGACATAGGCCCGCTACGATCTGGACCGGCACACCAACTGCAGGAGCTTGCTGTACCCCCATGTCCGTAGTTCCCATGGTGATCCTCTCTTTGGAATCCTGGTTCACTGCGTCACTCTTCCTCTGCCTTAGCCCCTGCTCGGCTTGCTGCCTTAGCTTTGATATAGTGGCCTTTGCTTCAGCAAGTTGCGCCTTAAGCTCGGCAGATGACGTGGGTATGGCATTAGCTACTCCTGATGCAGCTGCAGCAACTGTAGATTGCTGACCGGAAGTGGCAGGGTTATGCGCGGACTCCACTGTGTCTCCAAGATGCTTGCTCTCTGCAGGACGGGATTCCGGCCGTGAGACAGATCCAACCGGCGTTGCGGTAGAGACGCGTTGAGGGGTGACAGCTTCCGGAGATGGTGATGGTAGCATAGTCGAATCATTAAGATGGGTAGCACCGTTCATCCTAGAAGGGGTTGCAGTAGCATCATCGGGAGGTAAGAATACCACTCGAATCTTTCTCTCTTTGATTGACGACTTGGCGGTCTGTTCAATGTGCGCCCACTGCAGAAAGAGTAAGTAAATTGTATCCCACTTATGCTACAAGCGTGGCATACAATTGATGCAACGTTACTGAACTCCTTATCTGCAGTTACTGCAACTGATTGTACGAGGAATTTATCACGACATTTTGCATCTAGTGGTGGATCTTCCTTCATGGCCTGCAGTAAAACTGTATGCACATGTCAGCAGTTCGTGACCCCCACAGAGCACTGAGGAAATTCCATNCCCTGAACTTCGACTTCTTTTCCCGCCTCTATGCGCCCAGAGTTAGGTCTCACGCAGTATCTGCATCACATTGTCAACTTCGTGTGGGATGCCGCGCGGTTGTGGAAATACGTACTGCTTCGGAGCTGTGGTTTTAACCTTTCGCATAGCATCAGTCAGTCAATCTGTGGGATTATGACAGCGCATCAGGTGGTGTTATTCACTTACTTTGAAAGCCACGGGATCACTGTGCGGATTCTTGAGCCTCAGAACCTGCGATACTTCATGCTGAAAGGGACCTGGACACCTTAGCACCTTCATGTCCAACTTCCAGCCAAATAATAGAGGGCCGTACGCTTAAAGCCGAGCTCTGCTGGTTCTAATTCGACCGACATGATGACGACGTTGGCGTTGGGGACGAGAGTACAGCGTCAAGCGGAGGTTCCTGTGCCGTTCTAGAGGAGTGTTCTAAGATGGAAGCAAGACTCTAGCTCTGAGGGCGGGACAGGGTTTATACAATATAAGTAGGTAGACAAATGGTGTTTCGTGTGAGATCAATATGTCGTTGTCTCGGTGGATGGACCTTGGAGGACTGGAGGCTGGAGCGAGCCTCGCGGGTCTTGGTTCGGTTGTTTGCCCTGTGTGTGGTGAAGAACGTCACTTGCAGGTGCCTTGCGCAACATCTGCTACCTCCTAAATCACACCTGGGATACACCTCAATAACCATCTTACTTCACACAGAAATAGCCTAATATTCATCTAACGAATCACTAACCTGAATATACTGCTAAAAGTTCCTTCTATCCTCGTCACTCCATCGTTCTCCCACATCGGAACACCCCACCTCAACTACATCACCAAACCCTAAAATTGTCGCATTTGTCACCCTGATATGTCGACTTCAGATTTAGATCAGCTCATCGACATGGGCTTCGAGCGGGAGCGAGCAGAGATGGCCGTCAAGAAAACTGGCGGATGTAAGCTCTCTGTTCTATTTTTTGCCTGATTGCAACTAACCCCAGCTCAGTACAAGACGCCATCGACTGGTTAGACAAGAACCAGGAAAAGCCGCTGGACCAGATCAAGGAGGAAGATGCCACCGCGGAACCCGCTGCTCTCAACCCTGGCGAGGAAGCTCGTAGCCTTGTATGTGACGACTGTGGGAAACGATTTCGCAGCACAGCACAAGCTGAGTTTCACGCCTCTAAAACGTAAGATGGCCTTGCCAAGCTCTATACAGCCAGTTTCTAATACATGGTTACCGCAGTCAACATGAGAATTTCTCCGAATCGACAGAAGAGATCAAGCCGCTCACGGAAGAGGAGAAAAAAGCTAAGCTTGAGGAGCTGAGAGTAAAGATGGTGGAGAAGAAAGCGAGGCAAGCTGAACAGGACAAGATTGATCGGAAGAAGAATGAACAAATTCGGATGAAAAATACAAAGGAATCCCAGGACATCAAAGAGGAGTTGCAGAAAAAGGAACGTCTAAAGGAAGCGGCTGCCAAGAAGCGTGAGAAACAGGATGAGATTGATGCTCGCAAACGCGCTTTAGCCAAGATTGAAGCCGACAAGGCGGAAAGGCGGAGGAAGGCTGAGCAGGAGAAGGCTGCCAGGGCCGGACAAGCCCCTCCTACCATTGCTGAATCCTCCCATGTGACTTCTTCTGGCCCCACAACATCAAAGCCTGCATCTGCGTATACCGAAGCTAGACTTGCGCTCCAGACCCCGAGCGGACGCATTATGAAGAACTTTCCCGCGGAAACCACCCTCTTTGAAGTTGCACATGCCCTCTCGGAACAAGGCATCGAAGTCTCAACTTTCACGCAAACCTTCCCGAAAAAGGTATTCGATCGTACTGATTTTGGCCAGACCTTGAAGGAAGCTGGTATGGTTCCAAGCGCTGCTCTCATTGTGAAATAGACGGCTCTTTCCCGGTCGACATATTTATTGCATATCTGGAGTTCTCGGTAGTCTTGGTGCGGACGACGGCACTATGGGTAGGTATGAAGTAACACGAATACAATGGATGATAACGATTGAGCTAAGCCTAAGATTTATACAAGACTCTGACTCTTAACCAAAGACATACAGATGCTCTTGTCAAATAAATACCCATCATAAAGTGAGCGTTGATGGTAAATAAAAACTAGACATATCGGAATTGTCTTGCCAATGTCCACGTTTGATTTTTTGCTACGAAAATTCAATATCTGGAAATCAACACCGTAACGGCCATGCCCGTATAGATGTAACACATTAATAAACAAGCTAACGCGGATTGCTATCTGTTGCGCCAAAGAGATCTACTTGCAAAACAGCATGACCCTTAGTCATACTCGTTGACAGTATACGTCCCCATCTCCCTTTGCGTCGAACACCACTCCTCACTCGCCAACCCCTTTTCCTTCCTCCTGACCAGCCCCACCGCATCCTTACACCAGTCACATGCCCATTCACAAGGCGGCTTAGCCTGCTCCCCAAAATACTTCGCAATGGCCTCATGCCTGCACCCAGCTGTGTTCTCACAGTAAGCCACCAGCGCTTGCAGACTCTTCGCACGACCCATCACCTGTGCCTGCTGCACCACGGCACCCGCACCCACTGACTCGCGAAACGCCGGCTCGCGCCGCGCATTATCTCGCGCCATCATGTTAGCCGCGCGATCGCGGTCCTCGCGGCCGTAGTACAGGATGCAGACGCCGGCCTTGCCGTCGCGGCCCGCGCGGCCGGCCTCCTGGTAGAAGCCCTCCAACGACTTGGGGATCTGCCAGTGTACGACGAAGCGGACGTTCTCCTTGTCGATGCCCATACCGAACGCCGTCGTGGCCACGATCACGTCGTAGCCTGCCCGGTTCTCCACCCAGCCCGCGAGCGCGTCCGCGCGTTCCGTGTGCGGGAGCCCTGCGTGGTACGGCTTTGCGCCGATGCCGTCCGCACGTAGGCGTGCGGCGAGGCTTTCGCAGTCGCGCCGGAAGAGCGTGTAGATGATGCCTGGAACGTTGTCGGCGCGCTGGTTGAGGGCTGCGAGTTGGTCCGCGCGGGCTGGGTTGGTGGTGCGGCGGGCGTGTGCTGCGCGGAGCCAGGCGAGGAAATCGGAGTAGTGGTCCTCTTCGTCTGATTTAAATCGGACTTCATAGTGCAGGTTCGGGCGGCTTGTTGTCATCGTGAAAAGCTTGAGCTTGGCTGGGTCGAGAGCTAGTGTGGTGATGATGTCCTCACGGACGCGTGCTGTGGCTGTTGCTGTGAGACACATCATGGGCACATCGGGGAATTCACGTTTGAAGAAGGAAAGGGATTTGAATGAGGGACGAAAGTCGTGGCCCCATTCGCTGATGCAGTGAGCTTCATCGATGGCGATACGGGAGAGTTCGCGTTGAGAGTGGATAACACGGAGGATTTTGCGGAAATGGTCGAGTGTACAGAATTCTGGGGTTACGTATAGAAGACGGGTTAAGGGGTGTCCACACTGGAGATCCTCCAGGATAGCGTTTTTGGCAGACGGAGGTGTAGTGCTATTGATTGTGGCGACTTTGACGTTGGCGGCTCGCATTGATGCCACTTGATTATTCTGTGACAGAAGATGAGACGAGCCACACTTTAAAGTAGGAATATAATCATCTTACCATCAATGCTAGAAGAGGGGATATGACTATAGTGACTACAGACAAAGCCTTCAGTTTCCAGGTTTACCTTTTCAGCGAGGAAAACGTACTGCCATAATCGACAATAGCTGGCAGTTGAAAGCACAAGCTTTTGCCAAACGATGTTGCAGCTTGCAAGAATACATCTTCTCTATCAAGTGCGGCCGTGATAACCTCTCGTTGAAGTGGACTGGATGGAAGTATAAGCGCATTGCATGAGGAGAATCTCTTAACACGCACTAACCGAAAACTTTGCTTTCCGAATACTCGACGCAACGTGAAATCAAGATCCTGTTGGGCTTTCTTCTTTCCGGGCATATTGAAGGATAAGATGGAAATATAGATTAGTGGAAGGCAGACGTTTCTGAAAGACGTCAACGAAAAAGTTTGGTTCTCAGTGTATTGAAAGAAATTCCACGCTCTCGAATTTCTTAACAGCGAAAGAGATGCATTCCCAGGGAATGGCAAAAAGGACTTAGCCGTATTACATCACTTCGTTGTCTTCATTCACAAGCCTATCCAAGCATGAAGCTTATACCCTCGAAGGTTGATGCACCACACGTTGTTGGCAGTTACCAAGTTGGGAAGTAAAGGTATCATTACAGTTTCATTAGTCATCACAATAGGCGGACTTTGCCAAGTTACCTCAAAAGCTCAGACCAAGAAATCGATTGCGGATATAGGAATATCCGCACCGTCCGCTAAGCTGATTTAGGACTTTGGCGAAGATTTATGGGAAAACCTAAACACGATTTACATGAGAAGACCTTATTAACTTTAACGAAATTAATCTACCCTCCCACAGTACCTATCAACATAAAAACTACACTAAATTATAGAGAAAAGCCTACTCTATAAGTTATAAGATCTTCAGCTCCTTATACGCGCGCGACGTTGAGCTGTAGAGGCCCTAATTCTACCTCTGCACCGCTGAGCTGCTCAGTAAACACCAACGCTGAACGCTTACGCCCACGCCGCCAGCCCTCTTCGTAGAGCTGTGGAGCTTTGCGAGAGCTCTGCGGAACGAAGCTCAGGGGGAGACCTGCACGGAGCTCTGCACGGAGCTCTACCAAAGCTCTGCAAAAGCTCTACACGAAGCTCTGCTCGAAGCTCTGCACGAAGAGACTCGCAGTGCGATTGAGGACGTTGCGGGTATCCATTCGGAGCCGTCGCTCCCGCTCCATCTTATAACTTCTTCAATTTTAAGTATCCGGCATCTAATACGGTAGCAGCTGTTCTAGTATCTTATTTAACCTTCTACCTCTCTATGTAACGCATTTTTATAGCGGCATACTATAGGTTAGCTTAAATATCTATTACTTAGTAGTCGGTATATAATAAGGTTTAGAGGGAGATTATCTAGCATAACGTGGATATTATATATCCGCCTGGCTATAGTAGGTGCCTTAAGGTACCTATTGTAGATCTATATAGGTTTTATATATTATCCCTTAACCCGCTAAGATGGGCTTAACGTTATCGATAAGCCCATCTTAGCAGGTTAAGGGATAGCTAGCGTTTAATAAAATTATATAGAGTTCTACAATCCTTAATAACGCGTTTTTTTTTTGGCGAAAATAAGTATAAGACCTAAGAATACCTGAGTGATAAAAATAATATAGCCTAAAAGCCTAGGTTCTGTTGTATAATCAATAAACTTTAGGAAAGGATATAAAATACTAGTGTTGAGTTATTTCAATATCCGTAACTTCCGCAATGCGGATATTGTCGGAGCGTGTAATAAACGTTGTAAATGTGGTGATTCTGGTAGTTTCGTACAAACGTAGTTAGTCAGCTTGCGGACTAATTGAAAATCCGCACCAATAGAATTACGTCCGAGCTTGCCAAGGTAGGCTCTTAGACGTAATTTTGCAATTTAGAAGACGGCGTAGGTTATTCTAACGCTAGCTAAAAAATCACGTCTAAGCTCGCTGAGGTAATTTGCTAAGTATAGCCAGGAGGTTTTCTTTTTATTAATAAATCTTCCTTTTAGTGTTTAGATATAGAAAATAACAGAAGTACTGTTATTTAAACTACTAGAATATATTAAGCTAAGCTATACTCTAGCTACCCCTATAAGCGTACTCTAGTATTTATTAACCTGAGGTATAAGTGGTCTATTACTTTCCTATCTTAATTTTTAAACTTTGCTAAGCCGGCTTTTAATTAGTTAAAAAAAGTACTAAGCCGGCTTCTAATTGGTTAGAAAAAAAGCGCGTATAGTAAGTTATGGTAGAATATATATAACAAATTGTAAGGGCGCGAAGAGACTTTAGGGAAGATTTAAAGGAATAGTATATGTTCGGGTCACGGTGGGGGGGGGTTTTGGTTTCAATCGATTTTCTTCTTTTCTCTTTCTACTTCTACAGGTGGAATTTGATGGATCTCCTGAGCTCGCTTAGCTCACGTGGTTAACCTAATTGGTTACAAGCAACCGTGTCTACTATATTACAGAACCTTATTCAGACAGTATAAATTCTATCTAAATCTAAGGGTATATAGCTCTTGCTAAAAACGAGATGTTGCGTAAAGAAGAGAAAGGAATAATAAGAGAAACTTATAATTAAATAGTTAGAGGTCTTAGTGGTTAATACATATATATATACGCACGCGGTCTTTAACAGACTTTAGTAAAATTTAATAGAACTAGTAGAACTTAGCAAAAGTCGATTAAGCTAGTAGAATTCGGCAGAATTTAGTTAAGCGTCGATTTTTACTAAAACGTTCGTTTTGGTAGAATTTAGTAAAACTTGGCAGAATTTATCTATTAAGTATTTTACTAAGACATTCTTACTATAACTGGGCTAGTCCCATTATACTACCCCCCCCCTTTAGCTAAAGGCTTAAATAATTTAATATTCTAAAGCTTTAGTTTTACTAACTTAACACGCAATTGGACCAACTTGACATGCAATTAACTAACTTAACACGCAATTAGACCAACTCGACATGCAATTAACCAACTTAATATATTTAAAAGTTAAATAACACGCAGTTAACCTACTTAACAACTTTAAAAGCTAACTGTATATTCCTTGTGTTGGTTACACAAGGTAATATCACGTAGCTACGGTTCGTAGATAGTATGATGATTGTAATTCGATTGATTGTTGGAATGAGGGAGGGCGAGGAGCCTTAAGCTCCTCGCCACGCTAGTGCCGCGGCGACACGTGACGACCGCTTGCCTCATTCCCGACACTGGCAACTCTTCTTTTGTGGTTGCCATCTATATACAAATACTGCTTAACTAGCGTAGTGCCATAGGTCTACCTCGTAATACCTTACACACGCCCACCGATTAAGGCTAGCTATAAGACCGCAATCTGCCGCAATCTGCTATATTCTGCCATACTATGGAATTCTGCCGAATTCTGCTAAGCCATAGACTTCTGCCAAATTCTGCCAGGCCATAGACTTCTGCCAAATTCTACCAGGCCATAGAATTCTGCCAAATTCTGCCAGAACCGTAACAGCGCATAGCACATGCCTGTTAACTATTGCTATTATAATATAAGTCTTGCTTCTACTCCCTTTTAACCTAACCGTTAACTCGTATATGTAGAGTGTTTGTGTTAATAAATATCTAGAGCCTTATTTGGGTTTACCTTTGTTATTATATCTACTGGGTTATCTTAGCCGTTAATTTATTAAATCTTAAAGAGTTCTTACCGTTTATAGGATTGCTAAAGTGCTATAATATTAATTATAAGGCGCTTCTCCTTTATAGTACTAAGCTTAACCAAATACTTATAGAGGGAGTATAAGTCGGTATATACGATTATAGGGATAATAGGAATTTTAAGTTAATCTATAATTATCTTTAGGGTAGTTCTAATTATAATTGCCATATTAACTCCGCTAACTATTCTATATATCTCTAACGCTAGAACGCTTTAAGTAACGTATTTACTCTTAGTTAAGCTCTAATAGATAAGGTTATTGGTTACACAAGGGGGATATCACGTAGCTACGGTTCGTAGATAGTATGATGATTGTTCTGTATTCATCTTAAAGAAAGGGGTAAGGAACTTAAGGTTCCTCACCACGCTAGTGCCGCGGCGGCACGTGATGGCAACTTGCCGCACGTAACGGCAACTTGCCATACGTGACGGCAATATGCCTCATATTGTGACCACTTGCCTTTATTCCCAACACTAGCAACTCTTCTTTTACGGTTGCTATCTATATATACAGATACCGCTTAACTAGCGGAACAAATATTAATCCTCCTTACTTACTATTGCTATTGCAATATAAGTCTCGCTGTCCTAAAATTTGCCTCTTAGCACGCGGTACTTTCTTACTTAGGAGTCGCAGGTAGATATCTTATTCGGAGGGCCGCCAAGGCGCTAGTAGTAAGCGGGCCAATAGCGATTTTTCATCCCGGGGATGGAAAATCCTAATTGGCTGGGTTAAGTCAGGGTCCGTAGAATCTGACCAATTAGATAACTTCGACCGCCGGTTGAAGTTCCTGGACATCTTAAGACCTTATATGACTAAGAAATTTCTAGGGACTCCCTTTTAACCTAACCTTTAACTTATATACGTAGAGTATTTATGTTAACAAACGTCTCTAGTGCCTTATTTAGGTTTGCCTTTGTTATTATATCTACCGGGTTATCTTAGCCATTAATCTATTAAATCTTAAAGAGTTCTTAACGCTTGTAGGATTATTAAAGTGCCATAATATTAATTATAAGGCGCTTCTCCTTTATGGTACTAAGCTTAATTAAATACTTATAGAGGGAATATAAGTCGGTGCATATAATTATAGGGATAACGGAAAGTGCGAGTTAATCTATAATTATCTTTAGGGTAGTTCTAATTGCAATTACTATATTAACTCCGCTAACTATTCTATATATCTTTAACGCTAAAACACTTCGGGTAACGTGCTTGCTTTTAGTTAAGCTCTAATAAATAAGATTGCTATAGATTATAAAGTCATTTTCTCTAGTAAATTTATTTGCGATAATAATCTTATATCCTAACTAGGAGCTAAAATCTTTATTATTTATAAACGATCTATTAATAAATATAAAGAGCTTAGTAGTAGGAAGATTAATAGGTATATAGAGTAGTCCCCGATTAAGATAGTTTATTTACTAAAAAAGACGTTTATTTAGGGCAAGAACGTTATCCTTAGTTAGTTCCTAGTATTAGGCGGCAATAAAGAGATTAAATAAAGCCTTAGGTTAATAGATAGAAGTAATATAAGCTCCGCAAGCGCGTTGCTCCATATATCCTTACTTTAGAGAATTAACGTTAATAACGTTAATCTTTTTACCTTAACCCTTCTGGCGTAAAGCAATAGAATCCTTATTTAGGAAGAGGATATATCTATTAAAGAGTAATAGTGTTATTAAATTAAGCTTTTCCTTTAGCTTTGCTATAAGATTTACCTTTACTAGCTTATCCTCTTTAAGAGCTAAGAATTAGTCGTCTCCTAAGATAATTATATTATTAGTTTATATACTAATAATTCTAAATAGGGTTCCTGTAGTTATAATAAGGAAGCAGGGATTAAATATAGAAGTAGTCATTAAAAGCTTCTCTTTATAGTGCTTACTGTAGGTAGCCCACTAGTAAGTTTCTACCTCTGCGATTCTATATAATGGCTTAAGCATAACTATAATTATATCTTTAGGATACTAGTGGCGAATTTGCTCTAAAAGGTGTGCCAATATTAAGCGCTAAAGGTGCGTCTCTAATTAGGTGTAGGCCTAGGTAATATCTTATAAATAGACCGCCATTCTATTCTTTATTAAGGAGGGAGCTAATATAACAATAACTTGTTAACTAGCTCGTTAAATTATAGGAAATTACGTAAAAATTATTTCCTTACTATTGTTGTTATAACCTTAGATAATAAGCCTTAATTTCTTAAATAGGGCGTTAATAGCTTTACCCTTAATCTTATTAACCATTCTTAACTTAAAGATGCGAACTCTATTGAATTTAGTAGGGTCATACTTCTTAAATTTAAAGACTCCTCTTACAATAAGACCGTCAATCTCCTGCTTATTAGATGCTTAGAAAGGAGCTCCTAGGGTTATAATATAACCTTCCTTTTAGAGCTATTTTATAAGCTTAAAATTAGCCTTCTCTTTAGCTATTATAAAGGCCATTAATAACTTAACTCTATTCTTAATAGCGGTAATAAATTATTCTTTAAAATTAATAAGATGTTAGCGATTTTGTAATCCCTTCGGGTGACCTCTACCGTGTTATAGTTATAGCGTATCTACTATAATTATATTGGGATTGTAGTCGCCTTCTAAAGTATATTAATTGTAGTTCTCTTCTAGGGTATCTTCTAGGGCATCCTATAAAGGCTTAAAATTATTATCTTTATAATAAGGCTTAATGACAGTTAAATAGAATTAAGTAGGTCCGTAAGGCATCTAAATAGTATAAGTTTAACTATTAATTATAATAAGTTAGTATAGGCCTAACTATCCTCCCTTTTTACGCTATATATATACTTTAGACTAAAGTAGCAGATCGAGCGTAATTAAGGTATTTAGGCTATTTCTTATTCTTAGTATATTATTAACCTAGCGTATAGTATAGAGACGTCGCACCTCCTTTATTGCCTTATAAATAGCCTGGGCTTATTATACAACAAAGGGAAATAGTGGAGAATTATTAGTTATTTAAAGGTAGGCGCTAAAGACTAGTAACGTAGGTACGAGTTTATCCGGGCTAGCGAAATTATTAATAGCTTTAATAGCCATTTATAAGGTAAGTTCTTTACTAACGTTCTTTAGTTCTAAAGAGATAATTTTATATACGCGGCGTAATAGCACGTAATATTACTCCACTTTTTTAATACTATTATATGCCTTAACGGGGACTTCCTTAACCTTAATTGCTATTGCCTTTATCTATTATCGGAACTCTATAAATAAGAAATTCTTTTTTATATTATGGATAATTTAATTAGGGGGTCCTAGGTAGATATTAATCTAGTATAACTAAAGGGTATCCTATACGTTCCTAGCTAATATATCCTTTAAAAATTATACAGCTTAGAAGGAGGTTAAGAAGTTAATAACTTAGAGTACTAGCTTGCCGCTAAGATATATAACGTTAACAATAATATAAAAGTTAAAGTCATAGTTATTTTTAAGGGTAAACTTAAATTGGCTAGGGGACCTCTGGTTTATTTAGCAGTAGTAGCAGTATTTTATAAGATGCTTAATTGCCTTAACCTTAACTTTATAGCCTACTCGCTAAAGAACCCTAAGTAATTAGTAAACTAATAGGTAACCAAAACAACGGTATAGTTGGCGTAACTCTAACTTAGTTAAATAGCTCTAAGCAACACTCTTTTCTAGTTATTAAAGAAGTAGCTAAGGGTAACCCTACTTACGTATAATAGGCACCCAATTATCTCCCTATATAAGTATATTCTTAAGGTTATTAAGCTTAACGCCTAGTTTATTTATATCTCTAATGCAAAATAGAAATAGGGTATTTGTGGGAATAACGTAAAAAGTAATATACCCTAAGGGGGTTTAAACCCTAATTGTGCTAAAAGAGATTGCAGTACCTTTACTAAAACAAATTATATATTAGCCTACCGTTAAATAGTTAATCTAAATAGAGCTATTAAGCTGCTAAAGGGCTCGAACTTAAGGTTCTTTTACTATAAATACTCCTACGGCTCTAGTATCCGGTATAATACTATAAAAGACGTTTACTAAGTATCTATTATTAAAGGAAAACGCGGAGCTCTCCTTTAGCTTATTAAAGATATCTAACTTTATAATAAAATGGAGCGTAGATTAGTTATTAAGAACAGCAATAGTTTATATGCTATTTACCTCACCATACTTAGTAAAGTATTGGTTAGGTAAATAGTCCTTAATTTCCATATCCATAAGGAGCTATTCGGTCTTATTAACCTTACCCTTAAGGTCTTTTACGCCTTTATATTAAACTAGAAAGCTTTAGAAGTAGGCCGTAGTAACCTTATAATTTCTAATATTTCTTATACTTTAACGGAACTTATTATATACCTCTTTTCGCTTATTAAGGGAGTGTCTAGTTAACTAGTAATTTAGCTTCTTATAAACGTAGCACTTCTTTTAGCAATTACTTTAAAATAAACCTCCATAATTACCTTATAGTCGACGTTAATCGTACCCTTTGCCGTATTCCCTACTATGGCCGCTATATATTTAATCAGTCTAGTTATAATTATATTAGTTAGGAACGCTTAGTTAGGTAGGGTTTTTGGTATAGAGCTATTAAGATTCTTATATTCGCATTGTAGTACCTATGGCAAAGCGTAGCTTAGTATATACTCCTTTAAATATATTTATAGGTTTATATAGCGCCAAGTTACACTTAGGAATATTATAGCATACTAAGATAACCTGGTCCCTTAGGCTGTTTTTATTTTAGTAAGTTTTAATAAGGCCACATTAGATTTTCTAGAGTTTATTAAAGAGTAGTTAAAGGCACTCTAAATAAGTCTTTATTAGGTTAGAAGTAATAACTCTCTAAAACATAGTCTCCCGCCATTTAGATATATAAAGTTAGCGATTCTTATTAGTTTTAAAGTAGGCTCTAGTAAGCTAAAGCATTATATTAAAGTTATAGTTTTTACCTATAATATAGTCGTAATAGAATATTGCCGCCCGTCCTTTTAATATAATGGAGAAAGCGTAGTAGTACTAGTGGCGTTAAATTTTAACCTTATTGCAACAGTTATAGAAGACCTATAGTTTTACTCCGAGCATATTATACAGTTCTCCTTTAAACTTCTTCTCTTCGTCTAAATATACCTTTATTAGATTCGTAACTTCTTATAATAAAGGGTTACCAGTTAGCTAGAGTAAAGAAGCTAGAGGCGGCGGAGGTAAAGAAAAAGTACCTCTTGGTAGAAGAGCACCTCCAGGTAGGAGAGCACCTCTAGGTGGGAGAGTAGCGTTCTAGGGGTTTTATTCCAAATTAAAGTTGCCTTTTAAAGAATATAGGTTAGTTTTAGGTTTCCATAGTTAACGTATAATCTTAGCTTCCGTCTATATTGGTTCTTCTATACTAGTAATAACAGCCTAAATATTACTAGCAATTAGGTTACTATTCTTAGTAACATATACCCCATTCCTATAAAGGAAGTCTTAAAAATCCTAAATAATATCAACATTACCAAGTACCTAGGTATTAGCGGTCCATCCTATAAAATCCTCTCTAAAATATTCCTATAGCTATACATCAGCGTAGTATCTACTTTAGTAGAATATAATACAGTATAGGAGAAAGCTATTAACTTGTTTTGCGGTATAAGTTATTATATTAAAGGTAAATCCATCCTAATTTTCATTAATAAGTTTCGCGTATAAAGCTACCCCTAGTAGTAAGGAGTCTTCCTAGTTGTTTAAAGTAGGCGTAGCCATGTTTTTAAAGGGAGGGAAGTGTTATTAGTATAAGGATTGTTATTTAGTACGCGTTCGTGATATATATTTGTTATTTAGTACGCGTTTGTCATTTAGTACGCGTTTAGACGTATATTTGTGATTATAGGGCTTAGGACTAGTTCTGGCCTTAAATCGTAAAGACTTATAAAGCGTGTTATTCTGCGTAATAGACGCAAGAATCTGTAATCTTAGAAAGGCTTAGGACCAGTTCTAGCCTTTAAATCCTTAAATTTATAAAAGAGTTCTATTTAAGATTTAGGACTAGTTCTAACCTTAAAAAACAGCTCCCTTTAGCACGAGTAGCACTGGTATAGTGGCTTGTCTCTTCTTAGTGGAATACCTAGCTGCTCTATAGTATAACAGTGAAGTTAACCACTAATTAGTATTAGTTACATAAGGGGGATATTACGTAGCTACGGTTCGTAGATAGTATAATAATTGTTCTATATTTATCTTAAAGAAAGGGATAAGAAACTTAAGGTTCCTTACCACGCTAGTGCCGCGGCGGCACGTGATGGCAACTTGCCGCACGTAACGGCAACTTGCCATACGTGACGGCAATATGCCTTATATTATAACCACTTGCCTTTATTCCCAATAAAGGTTACTATAGATTATAAAGTTATTCTCTCTAGTAGATTTATTTATAATAATAATCTTATATCCTAACTAGGAGCAAAATTTTTTATTATTTATAAATAATCTATTAATAAATATAAAGAGCTTAGCGGTAGGAAGATTAATAGGTATATAGAGTAGTCCCTAATTAAGATGGTTTATTTACTAAAAAAGACGCTTATTTAGGGTAAGGATATTATCCTTAGTTAGTTCCTAGTGTTAAGTGGTAATAAAGAAATTAAATAAAGCCTTAGGTTAATAGATAGAAGTAATATAAGCTTTATAAGCACGTTACTCTATATATCCTTTAGAGAATTAATATTAATAACGTTAATTTTCTTACCTTAACCCTTTTGGCGTAAGGTAATAGAATCTTTATTTAGGGAGAGGATGCATCTATTAAAGAGTAATAGTGTTGTTAAATTAAGCTTTTCTTTTAGCTTTACTATAAGATTTACCTTTACTAGCTTATCTTCTTTAAGAGCTAAGAATTAATTGTCTCCTAAGATAATTATATTATTAGTTTATATACTAACAATTCTAAATAGAGTTCCTATAGTTATAATAAGGAAGTAGGGGTTAAATATAGAAGTAGTTATTAAAAGCTTCTCTTTATGGTGCTTACTATAGGTAGCCTATTAATAGGTCCCTACCTCTACGATTCTATATAATAGCTTAAGTATAACTATAATTGTATCTTTAGGATATTAGTGGCGAATTTACTCTAAAAGGTATGCTAATATTAAGCGCTAAAGGTACGTCTCTAATTGGGTATAAGCCTAAGTAATATCTTATAAATAGACCGCTATTTTATTCTTTATTAGGGAGGGAGCTAGTGCAATAATAACTTACTAACTAGCTCGTTAAATTATAGGAGATTGCATAAGAATTATCTCCTTACTATTATTATTGTAGGCTTAAATAATAAGCCTTAATTTCTTAAATAGGGTGTTAATAGCTTTGCCTATAATCTCGTTAACTATTCTTAATTTAAAGATACGAACTTTATTAAACTTAATAGGGTTATACTTCTTAAATTTAAAGACTTCTCTTATAATAAGACTATCAATCTCTTACTTATTAGATGCTTAGAAAGGAGCTCTAGGAGTTATAATATAACCTTCCTTTTAAAGCTGTTTTATAAGCTTAAAGTTAGCCTTCTCCTTAGCTATTATAAAGGCTATTAATAGCTTAACTCTATTCTTAATAGCGGTAATAAATTACTCTTTAAAATTAATAAGATGTTAGCGATTTTATAATCCCTTTAGGCAACCTCTACCGCGTTATAGTTACGGCGTATCTACTATAATTATATTAGAATTATAGTCGCCTTTTAGAGCATATTAATTATAGCTCTCCTTTAGGGTATTTTCTATAGTATTCTATAAAGGCTTAGAACTATTATCTTTATAGTAAGGCTTAATAATAGTTAAATGGAATTAAGTGGGTTTATAAGGTATCTAAATAGTATAAGGCTAACTATTTATTATAATAAGTTAATATAGGCCTAACTATCCTCCCTTTTTACGCTATACGCGTACCTTAGACTAGAGTAGTAGATTAAGTATAGTTAAGGTATTTAGGCTATTTTTTATTCCTAATACGTTATTAACCTAGTATATAGCGTAGAGCTATTATACCTCCTTTATTACCTTATAAATAGCCTTAACTTATTATATAATAGAGGAAGATAGTAGAAAATTATTAGTTATTTAAAGGTAGGTGCTAAAGACTAGTAATATAAGTATAAGCCTATCCGGGCTAGTGGAATTATTAACAGCTTTAATAGCTATTTATAGGGTAAGTTTTTTACTAGCGTCCTTTAGTTTTAAAGAGATAATCTTATATACGCGGCGTAATGGTATATAATATTACTTTACTTTTTTAATACTATTATATGCCTTAATAGGGACTTCCTTAACCTTAATTACTATTACCTTTATCTATTATTAAAACTCTATAGATAAAAAGTTCTTTTTTATATTATAGACAATTTAATTAGGGGGTCCTAGGTAGATATTAATCTAGCATAATTAAAGGGTATCCTATATATTCCTAGCTAATATATCCTTTAAGAATTATACGGCTTAGAAGAAGGTTAAGAAGTTAATAACTTAGAGTACTGGCTTACCGCTAAGATATATAATATTAACAATAATATAGAAGTTAAAGTTATAGTTATTTTTAAGGGTAAACTTAAATCGGCTAGGGGATTTCTGGTTTATTTAGTAGTAATAGTAGTACTTTATAAGATGTTTAATCGCCTTAATTTTAACCTTATAGCCTACTTATTAGAGAACCCTAAGTAATTAGTAAACTAATAGGTAACTAAAACAACGGTATAGTTAGCGTAACTCTAACTTAGTTAAATAGCTTTAAGTAACGCTCTTTTCTAGTTATTAAAGGAGTAATTAAGGGTAACCCTACTTACGTATAACAGGCACCTAATTATCTCCCTATATAAGTATATTCTTAAGGTTATTAAGCTTAACGCCTAATTTATTTATATCTTTAATATAGAATAGAAACGGAGTATTTACGGGAATAATATGGAAGGTAATATATCCTAAGGGGGTTTAGACCCTAATTGTGCTAAGAGAAATTATAGTACCTTTGCTAAAATAAATTATATATTAGCTTACCGTTAATTAGTTAATCTAAATAAAGCTATTAAGCTGCTAAAGAGCTCAAACTTAAGGTTCTCCTACTATAAATACTCCTACGGCTCCTGTATCTGGTATAATATTATAAAAGATATTCGCTAAGTATCTGTTATTAAAGGAAAACGCGGAACTCTTCTTTAGCTTATTAAAGATATCTAACTTCGTAATAGAATGGAGCGTATATTAGTTATTAAGAATAGTAACAGTTTATATACTATCTACCTTACTATACTTAGTAAAGTATTAGTTAGGAGAGTAGTCCTTAATTTTTATATCTATAAGGAGCTGTTTAGTCTTATTAACCTTACCTTTAAGGTCTTTTACGCCTTTATATTAAACTAGGAAGCTTTAAAAGTAGGCTATAATAATCTTATAATTTTTAACGTTTTTTATACTTTAACGGAACTTATTATATACCTCCTTTCGCTTATTAAGGGAGTGTCTAGTTAACTAGCAATTTGGCTTTTTATAAATATAGTACTTTTTTTAGTAATTACTTTAAAATAAACCTCTATAAGGACCTCTATAATTACCTTATAGTTAATATTAATTATACCCTTTATCGTATTCCCTACTACGGCTACTATATATTTGGTTAGTCTAGTTATAATTATATTAGTTAGAAATACTTAGTTAGGTAGGGTTTTTGGTATAAAACTGTCGGGAATAAGGCAAGCGGTCATTACGTAACGCCGCGGCACTAGCGTAGCGAGGAGTCTTAAGCTCCTCGCCCTCCCTCATTCTAATAAACAAGCTTTATTAACCAACATCACTATAACCTACTCGAGTAGTCGTTATTAGTAAGTCACCCTATATAACCAACACTAATTAGTAGTTAAATACACAGTTAACTATAGAGCAGCTAGGTTTTTAAATAGAAGAGATAGTCTTATATAGGGGTGCTATATGCGCTTATATAGAATAGATCCCGGCAATACTATACTACCTTAGACTTACGGAAAACTAGTAATAAAAGTATTACTAAGTACTAGGAGATACTAAGTTACGTCTATTATATAGAACAACTACGTTTACAAAGATTTGGTCGAGTACTTTAGGTCAGAAGTATTACTAAACCTACGGTCCTAAGTTAATGTCCGAAACGCGTTAAATGACGTCTAAAACGCGTTAAATAACATCTTAAATTGCCTACCTCTTAATAGTAAACCTACGAGATCCTATAAAACCGAAAATCCTACCTACCTTTAACGTACGACACCCCGTCGATTCTGCACCTACTATAGCGTTAACCTATCTAAAGAAGTACGAGAAGGACATTAACCTAGAAACATAGAATACTAATATAATTAACTTTGTAAACGCTAAGCAACAGGACCTAAATGGATTCTTATTATACCGTATAGTATACTATAAAGACAGCAAATATAACGACACTATGCTATAGTACTATATAAGGGAGAACTTTATTAAATAGATAAAGGAAACATAGACTCCTATAAAGAAGGATATTATATAAGACTTCTGTAACTTCTTATAGGAGTATAGAGTATTTATACCTATGGACGGGGGTACTATTAAAGATAATATTTAAGAGCAGGTTATTAACGCAAAAGAAGAGCATAAATAGACTCTATAAGAGATTAAGCACTAACTACGCACTATAAGGAAGCTTAACTTATAATAGAATCTAAGCAATATACCTCTAGAGACGAATCTATCTCTACCCTTAACTCCTTTATATCTAATTCAACCTATAGCTTTAACGTTAGATACTACCCCCTAATAAGAGCAGGTATAGGATCCTATTACTCCGCGATTTAATAACCTTTAGACTCTACTGATTAGACTTACGTCCCCACTATAGCCTATAATACAACTCCTACCTCCTCTATCTTAATCTTAAATTAGAGGCGGTTTAAAATTACTTATAGAGCTCGCGAAGCTCTATTTAGATTAGGAGAAGAAGTTTAGTAGGGAACTATATAATATCCTTAATTCGAAACTACGTATCTTCTATAACTATTGCTAAAAAGTAGGAATAGAGTCTAATTAATACCATAACGCCTATTCCGTTATGCTTAAGGGCCGAGCTAGTACCTTCTATTATAANNATTTAGNAGNAAAAGGATATAATTTTAACCGNATAATATATAAGTTAAGATACTACTTTAAAANAGAAGAGAATAAGTAGCAGTATATATTAGAATGGAGAGAGACTACCTTTTTAAAGATTATTACTATAAACCTAGGTATCCCTCGGCTTAATTATCTTTAAAAGCTCTTTAATTAACTTTAGATAATTCAGCGTAGTTTATCCGAATTATATTAAGAGGATTTTAGCCTATGTAATTAAGTTATTAATGTATACTAAGGCGTTAAAGAATATAACCTTATACTCTTTAATTCTGTAAATACTTACAAAGGAGTATATACTTAATTAAGATCTTCTATTAGCACCGCTCTACGCTCTTAAAAAGTATAGCAATTTAACGTCTAACTCTAACCTACTTTAATTAACCCGCCTAACTAATATAATTATAACTAGACTAATTAAATATATAGTAGCCGGGGTAGATAATACGGTAAAGGGTATAATTAACGACTATAAGGTAAAGGTAGAGGCCCTTATAGAGGTTCATTTTAAAGTAATTACTAGAAAAAGTGCTATATTTATAAGAAACTAAATTACTAGTTAATTAGGCATTCTCTTAATAAGCGAAAGGAGGTATATAATAAGTTTCGCTAAAGTATAAGAAATATTAGAAATTATAAGGCTACTATAGCCTACTTCTAAAGCTTCCTAGTTTAATATAAAGGCGTAAAAGATCTTAAGGGTAAGGTTAATAAGGTCGAATAGCTCCTTATAGATATAGAAACTAAAAACTACTTACCTAACTAATACTTCACTAAGTATGGTAAGGTAGATGGTATATAAACTATTACTATTTTTAATAACTAATCTACGCTCCACTCTATTATAAAGTTAGATATCTTTAATAAGCTATAGGAGAGTTCTACGTTCTCCTTTAATAATAGATACTTAGTAAACGTCTTCTATAGTATTATACCAAACACTAAAGCCGTAGAAGTATTTATAGTAGGAGAACCTTAAGTTTAAGCCCTTTAGTAGCTTAATAGCTCTATTTAGATTAACTATTTAATAGTAGGCTAACATACGATTTGTTTTAGCAAGGGTACTATAATCTCTCTTAGCATAATTAGGGTCTAAACCCCCTTAGGGTATATTACTTTCTATATTATTCCCCATTTCTATTTTATATTAGAGATATAAATAAATTAGGTGTTAAGCTTAATAACCTTAAGAATATACTTATTTAGGGAAATAATTAGGTGCCTATTATGCGCAAATAGGGTTACCCCTAGTTACTCCTTTATTAACTAGAAAAGAGTATTACTTAAAGCCACTTAACTAAGTTAGAGTTACGTTAACTACACCGTTGCTTTAGCCACCTATTTATTTACTAACTACTTAGGGTTCTTTAGCGAGTAGGCTATAAAGTTAAAGTTAAGGCAATTAAGTATTTTATAAAGTACTATTACCACTACTAAATAAACTAGAAGTCCCCTGGCCGATTTAAGTTTATTCTTAAAAATAACTATAACTTTAACTTCTATATTATTGTTAACATTATATATCTTAGCGGAAAACTAGTACTCTAAGTTATTAACTTCTTAACCTCCTTCTAAGCCGCACGATTTTTAAAGGATATATTAGCTAAAAACGCATAGGATACCCTTTAATTATACTAGATTAATATCTACCTAGGACCCCCTAATTAAATCGTCTATAATATAGGAAAGAACTTCTTATCTATAGAGTTTTAATAACAAATAAAAGTAATAGTAATTAAGGTTAAGGAAGTCCCTATTAAGGTATATAACAGTATTAAAAAAGTAGAGTAATATTACGCGCCATTACGCCGCGTATATAAGATTATTTCTTTAGAACTAAAGGACGCTAGTAAAAAACTTACTTTATAAATAGCTGTTAAAGCCATTAATAATTCCGCTAGCCTAAATAAACTTATACCTATATTACTAGTCTTTAGCGCCTACCCTTAAATAACTAATAATTCTCTATTATCCCCCTTTATTATATAATAAGCTAAGGCTATTTATAAGGCAATAAAGGAGGTATAATATCTCTATACTATACGCTAGGTTAATAATATACTAGAAATAAGAAATGGTTTAAATACCTTAACTACGCTTAATCTACTACTCTAGTTTAAGGTACGCGTATAGCGTAAAAAGGGAGGATAGTTAGGCCTATATTAACTTATTATAATTAATAGTTAAACTTATACTATTTAAATGCCTTACAGACCTACTTAATTCTATTTAACTATTATTAAGCCTTATTATAAAGATAATAGTTCTAAGCCTTTATAGGATACTATAAAAAATACCCTAAAGGAGAACTATAATTAATATACTTTAGAAGGCAACCACAATTCTAATATAATTATAGTAGATATACCGCAACTATAACGCGGTAAAGGCCGCCTAAAGGGATTATAAAATCGCTAATATCTTATTAATTTTAAAGAGCAATTTATTACCGCTATTAAGAATAGAGTTAAGCTATTAATAGCCTTTATAACAGCTAAGGAGAAGGCTAACTTTAAACTCGTAAAATAGCTCTAAAAGGAAGATTATATTATAACTCTAGAAGCTCCTTTTTAAGCATCTAATAAGTAAAAAATTGATAGTCTTATTATAAGAGGAGTCTTTAAATTTAAGAAGTATAACCCTACTAAGTTTGATGGAGTTTGCATCTTTAAGTTAAGAATAGTTAATAAGATTAAGGGCAAGGCTACTAACGCCCTATTTAAGAAATTAAGGCTTATTATTTAAGGTTATAACAATAATAATAAGGAGGTAATTCTTACGTAATCTCCTATAATTTAACAAGCTAGTTAGTAAGTTATTATTGCGCTAGCTCCCTCCTTAATAAAGAATAGAATGGTGGTTTATTTATAAGATATTACTTAAGCCTATACCTAATTAAAGATATACCTTTAGCGCTTAATATTAGTATACCTTTTAGAGCAAATTCGCTACTAGTATCCTAAAGATATGATTATAGTTATACTTAAGCCATTATATAGAATTGCAGAGGCAGGAACTTACTAATGGGCTACCTACAGTAAGCACTATAAAGAGAAGCTTTTAATAACTACTTCTATATTCGACTCCTACTTCCTTATTATAACTATAGGAACTCTATTTAGAATTATTAGCATATAAACTAATAATATAATTATCTTAGGAGATAACTAGTTCTTAGCTCTTAAAGAAGATAAGCTAATAAAGGTAAATCTTATAGCAAAGCCAAAGGAAAAGCTTAATTTAATAATACTATTACTCTTTAATAGATACATCCTCTCCCTAAATGAGAATTCTATTGCTTTGCGCTAGAAGGGTTAAGGTAAGAGGATTAATATTATTAACGTTAATTCTCTAAAGTAAGGATATGTGGAGCAACGCGCTTATAAAGCTTATATTACTTCTATCTATTAACCTAAAGCTTTATTTAATTTCTCTATTACCACTTAATACTAGGAACTAACTAAGGATAACGCTCTTACCCTAAATAAACGTCTTTCCTAGCAAATAAACCATCTTAATTAGGGATTACTCTACATACCTATTAATCTTCCTACCGCTAAGCTCTTTGTATTTATTAATAGATCGTTTATAAATAATAAAGATTTTAGCTCCTAGTTAGGATATAAAATTATTATTGCAAACGAATCTACTAAAGAGAATAACTTTATAATCCACGGCAACTTTATCTATTAGAGCTTAACTAAGAGTAAGCGTATTACTTAAAGCGTTTTAGCATTAGAGATATATAGAATGGTTAGTAGAGTTAATATAGCAATTATAATTGGAACTACTCTAAAGATAATTATAGATCGACTTAAACTTCCTGTTATCCCTATAATTATATACACCGACTTATATTCCCTTTATAAGTATTTAATTAAGCTCGGTACTATAAAGAAGAAGCGCCTTATAATTAATATTATAGCACTTTAGCAATCCTATAAGTGTTAAAAACTCTTTAAGATTTAATAGATTAATAGCTAAGATAACCCGGCAGATATAATAATAAAGGCCTAAATAAGGTATTAGAGATATTTGTTAATATAAATACTCTATATATACGAGTTAAAGGTTAGGTTAAAAAGGAGTCCCTAGAAATTTCTTAGTTACGTAAGGTCTTAAGATATCTAGGAACTTTAACCGCCGGTTAAAGTTGTCTAATTAGCCAGATTTTGCAGACCCTAACTTAACCTAGCCAATTAGGATTTTCTATCCCCGGGATAGAAAATTGCTATTAGCTTGCTTATAACTAGCGCCTTGGCGGCCCTAATATAATATACACTTATAACTCCAAGCAAGAAAGCACCATGTGCTAAGAGGCAAATTTAAAATAGTAAGACTTATATTATAATAGCAATAGTAAGTAAAGAGGAATAGTATTTATTACGCTAGTTAAGTAGTATTTATATATAGATGGCAACTATAAAAGAAGAGTTGCTAGTGTCGGGAATAAGGCAAGCGGTTATTACGTAACGCCGCGGTACTAGCGTAGCGAGGAGTCTTAAGCTCCTCGCCCTCCCTTATTTCAATAAACAAGCTTTATTAACCAATATCACTATAACCTACTTAAGTAGTCGTTATTAGTGAGTCACCCTATATGACCAACAAAAACTATTAAGGTTTTTATATTTGTATTACAGTACCTATAGCGAAGCGTAGCTCGGTATATACTCCTTTAAACGTATTTATAGGTTTATATAGCGCTAAATTATACTTAGGAACGTTATAGCAGGCTAAGATAACCTAGTCCCTTAAACTGTTCTTATTTTAGTAAGTTTTAGTAAGGCCATATTAGATTTTCTAGAGTTTATTAAAGAGTAGTTAAAGGCACTTTAAATAAGTCTTTATTAAGTTAGAAGTAATAACTCTTTAAAACGTAGTTTCTCGCCATTTAGATATATAAAGTTAGTAATTCTTATTGGTCTTAAAGTGGGCTCTAATAAGCTAAAGTATTATATTAAAGCTATAGTTTCTTCCCATAATATAGTTATAATAAAATATTACTATCTATCCCTTTAATATAATGGAGAAAGTATAGTAGTATTAGTGGTATTAAATTCTAATCTTATTATAACAGTTATAGAAGACCTATAGTTTTGCTCTAAGTATATTATATAATTCTCCCCTAAACTTCTTCTCTTTATCTAAATATACCTTTATTAGATTTGTAACTTCTTATAATAAAGGCTTACTAGTTAGCTAAAGTAGAGGAGCTAAAGGCGGTAAAGGTAGAGGAAGAGTACCTTTAAGTAGGAGAGTACCTCTAGATAGGAGAGTACCTCTAGGTAAAAGGGTAGTGTTTTAGGGGTTTTATTCTAAATTAAAGTTACCTTTTAAAGAATATAGGTTGGTTTTAGGTTTCCGTAGTTAACGTATAATCTTAGCTTCTGTCTATACTAGTTCTTTTATACTAGTAATAACGGCCTAAATATTACTAGTAATTAGGTTACTGTTTTTAGTAATATATACCCTATTCCTATAGAGGAAGTTTTAAAAATCCTAAATAATATTAACATTGCTAAGTACCTAGGTGTTAGTGGTCTATCTTATAAAATCCTCCCTAAAATATTCCTATAGCTATAAATTGGTATAGTATTTACTTTAGTAGAATATAATATAGTATAGGAGAAAGCTATTAACTTATTTTGCGGTATAAGTTATTATATTAAAAGTAAATTTATCCTAATTTTTATTAATGAGTTTTGTATATAAAGCTACCCCTAGTAGTAAGGAGTCTTCCTAGTCGTTTAAAGTAGGCGTAGCCATATTTTTAGAGGGAGGGAAGTGTTATTAGCGTAGGGATTATTATTTAGTACGCGTTTGTAATATATATTTATTATTTAGTACGCGTTTATAATATATATTTGCAATTATAGGGCTTAGGACTAGTTCTGGCCTTAAATTATAAAGACTTATAAAGCGTGTTGTTCTGCGTAATAGACGCAAGAATCTATAATCTGGGAAAGGCTTAGGACCAGTTCTGGCCTTTAGATCTTTAGATTCGTGGAAGAGTTCTATTTAAGGTTTAGGACTAGTTCTAACCTTAAAAGATAGCTTCCTCTAGCACGATTAGCACTGGTACAGTGGCTCGTCTCTTCTTGGTGGAATACCTTGCTATTCTGTGGTATAACAGTGAAGTTAACCACTGATTAGTGTTGGTTACATAAGGTGATATCACGTAGCTACGGTTTGTAGATAGTATGATGATTGTAATTTGATTGATTGTTGGAATGAGGGAGGGCGAGGAGCCGCCACGCTAGTGCCGCGGCGACACGTGACGACCGCTTGCCTCATTCCCGACACCTTGACATGCAATTAAGGTAAAGTTATATGCCAATTACGCAATCTTATACAATCTTATATAGTCTTATTACTTAGAGGCTCTATATAAGGCTCTGCACAAGGCTCTACACGAAGCTCTACACGAAGCTCTACACGAAGCTCTACGTACAGAGGCTCTGCACGAGGCTCTGCGCGAAGCTCTGCGTACGGAGGCTCTGCACGAAGCTCTGCACGAAGCTCTGCGTACAGAGGCTCTACACGAAGCTCTGCACGAGGCTCTGCGCGAAGCTCTGCATACGGAGGCTCTACACGAAGCTCTGCATCGGGTCCCCGCTATATTCCCGATAGCCTCTACACATGTCTCTGCCTATGTAGCCGCCTTATTTTTTACCCTTCCTTCCTTCCTTCCTTCCTTCCTTCCTTACATCCTCCCTACCTAGGGAGGCACTAGAACGGCAGCTAGCAGAGGACCGTTGCTAGAACTAGATGACTATCGCTAGAACCAGACGACCGTCGCNAGAGCCAGACGACCGTCGCCAGAGCCAGACGACCGTCGCCAGAACCAGACGACCGTTACCAGAACCAGACGACCGTCGCCAGAGCCAGACGGCCGTCGCTAGAGCCAGACGACCGTTACCAGAACCAGACGACCGTCGCCAGCCAGATGACCGTCGCCAGGGCCAGACGACAACGACTAGCCAGCGAACACTATAAACGATTCGATCGATCGATCGAATCAAGGTAGCATAGACAGGTAGGCACAAACAGGGAGATGCTGACGGGTAGGCAGATGCAGACAGGTAGGCAGATGCAGACAGGTAGGCAGATGCAGACAGGTAGGCAGATGCAGACAGGTAGGCAGATGCAGACAGGTAAGCAGCAGATGTAGACAGGTAGGCAGATGCTAACGGGTAGGCAGATATAGACAGGTAGGCAGATGCAAATAGGTAGGCAATGCAGACAGGTAGGCAATGCAGATAGGTAGGTAGATAGGCAGGTAGGTAAGTCAATAGGTAGATAGGTAGAAGAGAATCATCGCTATATATTAAATTATCTAAAATAATAATATTTATTTTGCTAGCCTTATAAATAGCTTTAAAGTAGCTTTTGTTTATTTAAAATATGCTATTAGTATAAAAAAAGATGTAAATATAATTGTAGTTACCAAATGCGCGAGTCTAAAGGTCGGCCTATGTTGCCGAAAGCTCCGGGAGTACTGGCCAAGGCCCTAAAACCTCGGCTAGTGTAGATATTTTAGCTCCGGCCCAACTTCACTAGGTACACAATCTAACTTTTACTATACTATATTAAGACGCTATAATTTAATTATTTTTTAATTTTAACGTTTTTAAAGGTAGTTTTAATAATTTATTANNTTTNTATAATANAAGAANAGCTTATAGANNAAGTAAGTTATAGTAGGTTATATTNAGGTTATATTAAGGTTATATTAAGGATCTAATATAGGTATAAATTCTAGAGAAGTAGAGGCAAATTAGAGTAGAAAAGGTATTTATTAATATTCTATTTATATTAATATTTAAATTTAATTAGACTATATTAGTTCTTACTAAATCCCTTTTAGCCTCTATAGAATAATAACGATAGTATAAGGTAATAGGCTCTATATTACCTAAACTACTATAAAAGGTAAGTAAGTAACTAGCTTAATGCTAAGTATAGCTATATAGAACAATATATATAGGTAAGGCGACTTNNTTACCTAANNGATAGCTCTATTATAAGNAGCGTAAGTATATATTTAGGTTATATNTATAATTTAATATAGAAATAGATACCGCCTAATAGCCTAAATATATAATTATATAATAAGGATCTAATTAGGATATAGAATAAGAACTTTCTCTAAAATAGGTATGTAAATCTTTTTATAAGGATAGTATAAGTATAAGATATAAATTATATTTTAGATAAAACTATATTATATCTATAATTTAACCTTAATATATTATTAATAAGGTTCTTTATAGCCCTATTTAAGGTCTAAATATTAGTATAATAGCTATACGTAGTACTTTAGAGTAACTTTTAGGTTATATCTTAAAGAACTTATTTCCTAGGATAATCTAAGCTCTTTAAACTTAGATAATAGTAGAAGTAAGGGTTCTAGTACTCCTAATACTACTTTATAGCTAAATACTATAATAAGGCACATTTCTAGCGCCTTAGCTCTATATACTAAGGTATAGTATATTAGACTTAGTAAGCGCCTAATATAGGTACTATTCTTTTATATTAAGGTAATATCTAGTATATATCTAGCTTATATCTAGGATCTAACTTTAATATAGTACTATAGTAAACATCCCTTTATCTATATTCTACTAAAGGATATTTTCTCTAAATAGGATTATACTATTAGGAAGATTATAGTTATAAATGCTATATATCTCTATTTTATCCTAAATCTAACTATAATAAGATCTAAATACTAAGTATAATATTTATACTTAGGGAATAAATTTTACTAATAGTTATAGAGGATTAATTAAGTATATTAAATTATATTTCTAGGTAAAAACCTAAATATATCTATATTATAACTAGCTTTTAACCTAAAAAATAAAGAAAAATATAGGCTATATAATTTATAGTATAAAGCCTAGAGGTTTGTCACGGAACCCTACCGCAGGGGCCTCCATAGGAGAGCCCCGTGCTCTCGCGTACACCTCGCGTACAGCTTATGTCAGCTACGCGTAGGTATATCACCTCCTTACGCCCTCGACCCTTACGATTGATCGCGCAACGTCTTGTAGACTCCTCGAATACATACGTCTTGTAGCCACTACCCCGTCCCATGACATTACGTTACGCCTTTTTACCACTAACACCTAGCCTATAACTAATTCTACATCTCTATAATACTACAGGCGCTGCCAGAAGTAGCGTACCTACGAGTTACCTCACTTTATACTTCTAAGGAACCCACAATAGTAAGACAATATTCCTTACTAGCCACTATATTAAACCCAAAGAACAATCCAATACCTACACTTAACCTACGACGCCAATTAATCCTAGGAGAATTCAATTTATTAGCCCTAGCCTTAACCCCTAAGGAGATAGATACCGATAATGTCTTATCTTTTATTAACTATATAACTACGGATAAGTAAGCGGAAGGGCTACTACCTATTAAAATTAAAATACGAGACGCTAAGACGTTTATAAAAATAGTAGCATAAGAACCTAATAAATACTACCGCCTTCTATAGAACTACTACCTAAAGCTTACACGAGCTAAGATGCGTGCTGCCTAAGATTATAATATTATCTAAGACCTATAAGCTCGCGAGGCGCTCGCTAACAACACGCGTTAAGAAACCGAAGATAACCTCCGCGTGTCTAAACGCAACGTCTAATAGTTAAAGAAGGCTAAGATTGTACTTATTGCTACAGTTACTAAAAGAGAAGGCATAATTAAATACCTATAATCTTAGCTTAATAAGCACATTTATAACAACGCTAGACACCTCTCTACTGCATATAACGCCACTTAAGTCTCTACGCCCCCGGCAACTTTACCTACTTAACGCTTAACGGAGAGTTAGCGCCAAGCAGCCTTACCTAACAGGAACCCCTACTAAAGCGACGATAAAAGCTATAATAACTGAACCCAAGCTGCTACTATAGGGTCTAATGTATGTTACCCTAATCCCCTAGTTTTCTAGGAAGACTGTAAAGAATACAGCCACTAAAAGATGCAAATCCGCGAGAAACTAATTTAGAGCGCCTACCTTTTTCCTACGGAAGACACTAAGATTGGCTATATTATTGGGCGAATAAAGGGTACACCATTTAACAGACTCTTCGTCCGATGGGAGACCAATAGCCCCTAAAAGTGGCAGTCCCACTAAGAAGTCCTTAATGATCTTAACCTAATATACCGCGACTATGACCTACTAGCCACTAACTAAGCTAAACTACGTGCCCTAAAGATAAGCCCTACTGAATTATTTAATAAGTTCTATATTAAATTCCAGGAATATACTAGAGCCCTCGCCTAAGATAATACTAAAGACTAAGAAGATCTTCTTAAAAAAGTCACTTATCGCCTTAGTTACGCAGCCGCTAGCCACAACTATAATAATGTTTATAATATAATAGCAGCCATACAGAAGATTAAACGACGACTAAATTAGATCGCTACTATAAACCCCTACCCAAAGACCTCCTTATAGAAGCCCTCCGGACCTACTAAACTACTAACGCCTACTACCCTAAGTAATACTACTAGTCCTAATATCGACCTTTCTATACCAACCTTCCCGCAGAAGCTATTAGATAGAGAACGCGAGCTACTCTAGAAGCTAAAGCGTTGCTATAGATATTGTTAAAAAGGCTATTATAGTTATAGCCCAAACTACCTAATAGCTAGGTTTAGCAGCCGCCGCCTAATACCTAACCTAGTACCTTAAATACTAAATACGTCGCTACGTACTACTACCGTATAAGATAAAGACACAGTAATAGCGGTAGAGTTAAATACGGAAATAGAAAACGCCAAGTCCCAGCCCTAAGTCGCAGGTTGGGACGCCCTAATGATAAGGGGATCTATATATCGGCCTGCTTAATAGATAACTTAGTAAAGATAAATAGACGGAAATAGATAGTTTTACCCGTAATAGGAACTACTGCTAAAAAATAATATAAAAGCCGTTCTATAATTAATTGCGGAGCTACTAATAAATTTATAGATACTTAATTCGTACGCACTTATAACCTACCTACCTTACCCCTTACTAAAGCCCGCGCCCTATAACTCGCCAACAATAGTTATACTGTATAGAAGATTACCTATATAGCATAACTCCACCTAGATATAAATGGGCACCAGGAAGAACTCTAGGCCTATATTATACCACTTGCTAACTACCCTATTATCCTTAGAATAAACTAGCTTAAATAACACAACCCCACCATTAACTGGAAAAAGAGAAAAGCAACCTTTAACTCTAAATACTGTAGAGAGACCTGCCTAGGACATAGCCTAGCCGCCTCTATTTACTCCCCAGGATACCAACCTAAGGAACCCCTTATTACCTTACCTACGACTAACTGCTACTATATAAGTGCCGCAGCCTTCTACTATATAGCACGTAGGAAAGGCTGGACTGTTACCGCAGCCTCCTAATTATAACTATATAAGCTTAATAAAGAATAGGACCACGTCCTCTATAGTAATAGGATAGATATAGTTAACCTCCTAGAAAACGATGCCCCCACAGAACTCTATAGACTTTTACCTTTAGACTTTAAGAAGTTTATAAAGCTTAAAAAAGGACTTACCAATAAGGAACTCCGTAAGCTCCTCCCTAAAAGGTACTATAACTTTATTAACGTGTGCTTATAAAAGAGCGTAGATATACTCCCCCCATATTGACCTAATAACTATGCCATTAATATTAAATAAGGAAAAACGCTACCCTATAAGAGACCCTACCTAATATTAAAAGACGAACTTCTAGTTATTAAAAAGTATATCAACGAACACCTTAACAAAGGGTTTATTCGCCCCAGCATATCCCTAGCAGCCGCCCCTATCCTCCTTACTAAGAAGCTAGGAGGAGGTATTTAATTCTGCGTTAACTATAGAGGACTTAACGCTATTACGATTAAGAACTGATACCCTATACCGCTTATACATAAGACTCTTAAGCGGCTTAGCTAAGCTAAAATCTATACTAAGCTTAATATTATCGCTGCCTTTAACCGCCTCCAAATACGAAAAGGTAACGAATGGAAAACCGCATTCGCATTACGCTTTAGCTAATTCAAATATACCGTCATGCCCTTTAGCGTATATAACGGCCTAGGCAGCTTCTAAAGCTATATTAATAACGCCTTATAGGACTACCTCGACAACTTCTGCTCTGCGTACCTGGACGATATACTTATTTACAGCGATAACCCTTTTAAGCATACTAAGCATGTTTGAAAGGTCCTATAGCGCCTTAGGGACGCAGGATTTTACATTAATTTAAAGAAGTGCGAATTCTTAGTCATAGAAGTAAAATACCTTAGACTAATCGTCACTACTAAGGGTGTCCGTATAGACCCCAAGAAAGTACGTATAATTACTAAATAGCAAACCCCTAACTGTATTAAAGACGTATAAGCTTTCCTTAGTTTCGCCAACTTCTATTAAAAATTTATATATAACTTCTCGGGTGTTATAGTACCACTTACAGCAATAATGCAAATAAAGGGCCTTTCCGTAAAAGGAAGAAAAACATATTTACGTTTTATCTAGACGCCTAAATGCAAGAAGGCGTTTTAAGACCTTAAAGATGCTTTTACTAAAGCACTTATCCTAGCTTACTTCATATTAGGATAACAACTCTATCTCAAGAC
The DNA here is from genome assembly GCF_001692895.1 of Cenococcum geophilum 1.58. Taxonomy (NCBI): domain Eukaryota; kingdom Fungi; phylum Ascomycota; class Dothideomycetes; order Gloniales; family Gloniaceae; genus Cenococcum; species Cenococcum geophilum. The sequence goes on along the minus strand of NW_027137582.1, from coordinate 23,633 downwards.
TAACTTCTTAGACTATATTAACGCAGGCGTCCTCTCCTAGATAGGTAATAACGGTCTCCTCTACCTAGTTACATTCTATTTATCTAAGCTTATACTATAAGAATATAACTATAAGATCTATAATAAGAAACTTCTCGCGATTATATAAGCGTTTAAGGAATTTCAACCGGAACTCTCCTTAGCAAAACCTAACCAGCTAACTAAAGTCCTTATGGATTATCGCAACCTTAAGTACTTTATAACTATAAAATAGCTAAACTAATACCAAGCACGCTAAAACAAGTTCCTCTCTAGTTTTAACTTTAAAATTGCATATAGGCTAGGAGTATAAGGTACTAAGCCTAATAGCCTAATACGCCGCTTATAAGACCTTCCTTAGTCTAAAGATAACCCCTATAACCAGTTCCAACAATAGACGATTCTAAAAGCACGGAATTTGGCCCTAGGTATGCTACCTATAATAGAGCCAACTGTACCTTAGCTCCACACTATAGAACTAAAATTACCTCCTAAAATTAATAAGCTTATCACCACGGCATATAATACCTCTATTAACCTATTACTATATTAACTTATTGCCGCAAAGACCGCCGGCGCCTATACGCTGCTAACTAAACTCTAAAGCTTAGGCTAGATTAATATAGCAGCCTTAAAAGTAAAAGAGAATAGGCTCTATTATAGAGGCCGTCTATTTATCCTTAACTTAGAAAATTTACAACGGCAACTAATTTAAATGGCCCACGACCTCCGATTAAGCGGCCACCTAGGCAAAGGAGAAACCTATAAGCTTCTTAGCCGATACTACTTCTAGCCTAAAATAATAGACTTAGTTAAACGCTTTATAGGCGCCTACTACAGTTATAAGCGCGCTAAGGCCTTTAATATAAAGTACTAAGGACTACTATACCCTCTACTAGTACCTATATAACGATGGGCAGATATCGCCATAGATTTTATTATTAACCTACCACCCTATAAGCGACATGGCCGTACCTATAAGAACATCCTTATAATAATATGCCGACTTATAAAAGAGCGCCACTACGTCCTAACCGAAGGCGTAGCCGTTAGCGACGTCACTAACGCCTTCCTTTGCGAAATCTACCGATTATATAGGTTACCTAACTTAATTACGTCCGACTAAGGTATATAGTTCAGCTCTAATATATAGAGACGAATCTGCCAACGCCTTAGCATCTCTATTAAGATATCTATATCCTTTTACCACGAAACTGCTAGGTAACTAGAAAACGCTAATGCTAGTATAAAAGCGTACCTACAACAGGTAGTCGCCTATAGTTAAGATAACTGGGTAGATTACCTCCTATTAGGTGAATTCGCAGCGAATAATTACGTCTTAACTACTACAGGACTTACCCCGTTCTTCGCGAACAAGGGATATTACCCCCAATCTAGCATAGAACTACCAGAACCTATTAATAAGAAACTGCTATATAGAAAACGCCTTAAGATGCTACTTGCTGACTAGCATACAGACCGCATAAAAAATCTACTTGACTACTGTAAGGGAGAAATGGCCTAGGCTTAAGCAAAGTAGGCCTACTTCGCCGACTATTATAGAACGCCACCACCGGAGATGCGTGTTGGCGACTAGGTATAGCTAGATATACGCAATATCTCTACACAGAGGCCTATAAAGTCACTCGATTATAAGAACCTCGGCCCCTACCTAATTAAACGAGTTATTAATAGGGGAGCCGTATATAAGCTAGAGCTCCTACCTGCCCTAGCCACCCGCGGGATATAGCCTGTATTTTACCCATAACTACTACACCTTTACTAGCCTAACCCCTTACCAGGGCAGATATAGCCCGAACCCCTACTAGTACTAATTTAAGACGAGAACGAAGATAAGAACTATAAGGAGTAGACCGTTAAACGAATTATCGACTCTAAATACTTTGGTAAAGGCAGAGGACAACGGCTCTACTACAGAGCTATATATATAGGATTTGACATAGACTAGCCAGAATAGCAACTATAGGAAGACTTCGAAAATGCAAAGGATCTAATCAGCGACTTTTACTACGCGAATCTACAGAAACTGGGCCTAAGCAGAGATTTTATACCTAATCCTCTATAGGAGCCCTTATAGAGTTAAACCGTTATACATTGCCACATAGGGGCAAATTGCCGTCAGATTGCCGTTAGATTGCGGCAAAGTGCGATTACGTGACCGGAATATCGTTAAGATGTCCAGGAACTTCGACCGGCGGTCAAAGTTATCTAATTGGTCGGATTCTTAGATGCTAAGCCTTATTACATGACGTTGTTTTAAGCCTTTAGCGATACCCCCCTTTTCTTCTTTTCTATACCCTAAGTGTCCCTTCTATATATATATAGTAACTACAGCGTCGCCGGAGCTCCGCCTCTATAGGAGGGGGGGTAGTATTACGGAACCCTACTGTAGGGGCCTCCATAGGAGAGCCCCGTGCTCTCGCGTATACCTCACGTACAGCTTATATCAGCTACGCGTAGGTATATCACCTCCTTACGCCCTCGACCCTTACGATCGATCGTGTAACGTCTTGTAGACTCCTTAAATACATACGTCTTATAGCCACTGCCCCGTCCCGTGACAAGGTTAAAAAGAACTATAATTTAGTAATTTAGCTAGTATATTTATCTATATATTTATATTATATCCTAAATCTAACCTATTATAGTAGCTTAGTAGACCCTTTATAAAGCTATCTAGATAGAGGTAGAACTAAATATTATATACCCTATTAATAAGGTAGTTAAAAAGGCTAGAATTTATAATAATATAAACTATTACTCTTCTATTTAGAATATATTAATAATATATTAATAATCTAATTAAAAATAGAACTTAATTTTACTAAATATAACGCTATTAGATATTATAGATAACCTTAAGGGTAATAAGCCTTTTAATATAGTTAAGAGCTATACTAAGTATCTAGGATAGGTTAGATTTTAAATATAGTATAGTTCTATCTTAGTTTTATTCTAGTTCTATCCTAGTTCTATTCTTTACTACTAAGTATTAAGTATAGAGTATAGTAGGAGTATTTAAAATCGGCTTTTTCTTAGATATTATAATATCTTTATATTTAGGTAATTACCTTAATATAACCTNTACTCCTTATACTTATAAGTATAAAAATTTATATTAACTAAGTTTTTATTATAATTTTCTAAGCTCTAACTCTATCTTTTAATTTTATAGTTTAATTACTTTTACTATAGCTTTTATATATAGAACCTAGGCTTCTTATTTATAAATATTTAATTAAGATTATTATAATATTAACTAATATAAGAATTAAGCTTATTAAGTAATAGTTATATAAAGTAAAGACTATAAGNTACTCTTATATACTAAATATAATTNGCTTATAAGCTAGATATATTAAGGATATATCTANATAATCTTACCTAATAGTAAAATAGACCTAGAATATAGTAAAACNTAACTATTATTTAATATTATAATANAGGAGACTAAAATATATTAGCTTTATAGAATTTAGTAAGATCTANAATATAATATACTAGAGTAAATAGAGGCTATAGATTATAAGTAAGATTTTAATTATACGCCTTATAAACTTTATAATTAAAACTATAGGTATATACTAGTTTTAGAAGATAATATACCNAATATATCTAATATAATAGATATAATAATATAAATATAATATTTATATATCCTTTTCTTATCTTNCTCTATAATTTCCTTATAGTAAAAAATTTATAGCTAAGAGTATAAATATTTATAATAAAATACGCCTATATAGAGTATCTATTTCCTAAAGCACTTTANAGGCTAAAAAGAGTATATATTATACCTATTTTATCCTTTAATATATATAAATATTATATCTATTAATATTAGAACTAAGTTATATATAAGATATATCTAGGATATATCTAGGATATAGTCTTTATATATTTTTATATATCTTAGTAATATTCTTATTATATATCTCTAGATTAGATAAATCTATAATATATTTAATTCTATACTTAGAGGATATAAAATATTCTAATATCTTTTAACTAAATATAAGTCTTTTTATTACTAGAGATCTAGTTTATATAATTAATATTAACCTTAGTTATATTATAGAATTCTACTTATTACTAGCATTAAAGAAAAGGCATTAGTAGATTATTATAGCTAGTATTTAGGATTATATATTTTTATAATACTCTAATATAAGCCTAGATATATCTAGTTACTATTTTTAATATTATATATATATATCTCTTATACTTATACCCTTTATAAAGAAGTATCTTATAATTATTTAAATCGTTAATTAAAAACTAAGTTGCTTTTATTAGTAATAGTATAAAAGACCTATCTAAGATAGGTAAGTGCGTAGGGGTGCCTAGATTATATTCTAGATATATTCTAGATTTATATTTTAGATTATTATCCCAGGTTATATCCTAGATATATTCTTAAATTATATTTTAGGTTATATCCTAGATATATTTTTAATTATATCCTAGGTATATCCTAGATATATTTTTAATTATATTCTAAGTTATATCCTAGATATATTCTTAATTATATCCTAAGTTATATCCTAGATATATTTTTAATTATATCCTAGTGTCGGGAATAAGGCAAGCGGTCGTCACGTGTCATCACGTATCGCCGCGGCACTACCGTAGCGAGGAACCTTAGGTTCCTCGCCCTCCCCCTTTCTTTACAGAAGAATACATACAAGAACAACAACCATCATACTATCTACGAACCGTAGCTACGTGATATCCCCTTATGAGTCCAACACTGATCAGTGGTTAACTTCACTGTTATACCATAGAACAGCAAGGTCTTCACCAAGAAGAGACGAGCCACTGTACTAGTGCTACTCGTGCTAAGGGAAGCTGTCTTTTAAGGTTAGAACTGGTCCTAAACCTTAAATAGAACTCTTCCACGAATCCAAGGATCTAAAGGCCAGAACTGGTCCTGAGCCTTCCCCAGATTACAGATTCTTGCGTCCATCACGCAGAACAACACGCTTTACGAGTCTTCGCGATTCAAGGCCAGAACTGGTCCTGAGCCCTGTAATCGCAAATACACGTCACGAACGCGTACCAAACGACAACCCCTACACCAAACGACAATCCCTATACCAAACGACAATCCCTATACCAACAACATCTCCCTCCCTCCGAAGACATAACTATGGCTATTCCAAACAACTGGAGAGACTTCTTACCACCAGGGGTAGCTACATACGCGAAACTCATCGACGAAAATTGGGACGAATTTACCCTTAATACAACAACTTATACCGCAAAACAAGTTAACGGCTTTCTCCTATACCGTATTCTATTTTACCGAAGTAGATACTACGCCGATTCACAGCTATAGGAATATTTTAGGGAGGATTTTATGGGATGGACTGCCAACACCTGGGCACTTAGTAATATTTATATTATTCGAGATTTTTGAGACTTCCTTCGGGAGAAAGGAGTATTTGTCCCTATAAACGGGGGTACTATTAGAGACAATATTCAGCAAGTCCTTGACGCAGAAGAAGAGCACGAATGGACTCCACAAGAGATTGAGCACCAAAAGAAGTTTAACTCTCGAGGGAATCCTAATAACGGACAGCCACAAGCAACACTACAGACAACCTTAGGCTATCAAACACCTCAAGTTCCTCAGGCTGCCGTATCTCAACCCGTGCCTCAAGCTCCGCAACAAGCTCCGCATCAAGCTCCGCAACAAGCTCCGAAGCAACCTCCACAGCAACCACAACCTCCGCAGCAATATCCGCAACAACCTCCGTCTTTAGTTCCGCAGCCATCGCTTCCACCTTCGTCTTCAGTTCCCCAGTATCAACCTCCGTCTTTAGTTCCGCAGCCATCGCTTCCACCTTCGTCTTCAGTTCCCCAGTATCCACCTCTGTCTTTAGTTCTGTATCCATCGCAGCAGCCTCCGCAGCAATCTCCGCAGCAACCTCCGCAGCAATCTCCGCAGCAACCTCCGCAGCAATATTCGCAGCAGCCTCCGCAGCAATCTCCGCAGCAACCTCCGCAGCAATCTCCGCAACAACCTCCGCAACAACCCAGATCTACGTTACCACCGCAAGATCAGGAGAAGTTTAGCAGGGAATTGGAATACGGCAGAGGGTACGATCAATATCGGCTACAAAGCACTGATGGAGGTTCTCGTGGAGACCCTTATAGAGGTTCTCGTGGAGGTCCTCGTGGAGGTCCTCGTGGAGGTCCTGGTAGAGGTCCTGGTAGAGGTCCTCATGGAGGTCCTCGTGGAGGTCCTCGTGGAGGTCCTCATGGAGGTCCTCGTGGAGGTCCTTGTGGAGGTCCTCATGGAGGTTCTTGTAGAGGTCCTCATGGAGGTCCTCGTGGAAGTTCTCATAGAGGTCCTCATGGAGGTCCTCGTGGAGGCTCTCGCAGAGGTCCTCGTGGAGGTCCTCGTGGAAGCTCTCGCAGAGGTCCTCGTAGAGGTCCTCGCGGAGCATCAAGAACTCTTTGGGATTCGATGGATTAGCAGCCAAGATAACCCGGCAGATGCGATGACAAAGGCAATTCAAGAGCATTCCTATTGGTCAACTATCGTTCCCATTTGCTCAAGCTAGCCGTATCCAGTTACGCTCCGCTAGCTCCGTAACCCTATTTCAATGACGCAGTTTCCTAGGGCGTGCTACCTACCAAATTCTGCCATATTCTGCCGACCCCAACTTCCGCCAACCAATTAGGATTTTCTATGCCCGGCATGAAAAATTGCTATTGGCTCGCTTACCACTAGCGCCTTAGTGGCCCCTTTGTATTCGCGTTAACCTAACGTCCTTCCTCTCCTTCTTCTCCTTAGCTTTGTATCTTTGTATAGTGGCAATCTATAAGTGTATATAGATGGTAACCACAAAAGAAGAGTTGCCAGTGTCGGGAATAAGGCAAGCGGTCGTCACGTGTCATCACGTATCGCCGCGGCACTACCGTAGCGAGGAACCTTAGGTTCCTCGCCCTCCCCCTTTCTTTACAGAAGAATACATACAAGAACAACAACCATCATACTATCTACGAACCGTAGCTACGTGATATCCCCTTGTGAGTCCAACACCTAGATATATTTTTAATTATATTCTAGGTTATATCCTAAATATATTCTTAATTATATCCTAGGTTATATCCTAGATATATTCTTAATTATATCCTAGATTATATCCTAGATATATTCTTAATTATATCCTAAGTTATATCCTAAATATATATTAAATTATATCCTAAGTTATATTCTAGATATATTCTTAATTATATCCTAGGTTATATCTTAGGTTATATCCTAGATATATCTTTATATAATTTAAAGTAGTTATATATTATTAGTTATTTCTAATCTAAAGATAAGATATAGTTATAATATTATATAATTAAGTATATAAATAGCGATAATTTTAAATAATTTTATATTAAAACCTTATTAAGTATACGCGCACGGTATTAAAGTTCATCTAGTGTAAGATTTTGTAACGTGGCGTATTTCCACACTCCCGGAGCTTTCGGCAACACTGGCCGAGCTATATGCTCCAAATGCGCAGATTGCTGGCAGGTTGCGCGTAGGCTGCGCGCAGGCTGCGTGTCAAAAAAACACGACATAGGCCAGTCGGTCGAGTTGCTAAATGCCCTCAACTACGCGCCAATTACGTCAACCACCAACCATTGAGGCCATTGGTAGGGTACCATATTTTGCCGATGTATAGCTATATACCGCTAGGGCGAGTAGTAGTAATTTATACCTTACTTAGCCGCTTTTTATCCCCCTCCTTTTTATCCCCTACGTTAAGAGTCCGTTGCCGCTTCCGGCCCTTCTGCTGTGCTATATTAGGTATAATATCTTCTATAGTAGTAGAGACTTTTTAGGTAAAGCTAACATACTTCTTAATAGGGCGCCCTTTCTCCTCTTTATTTTCCCTAGATATTCTCTACCGCTTCCTCCTATATAGTGTAGCTAGAGGGCTTTTAGTAGATAGCGGTGGTATTAGGAGCTAGTCTACTTAGTATAGCCTCCGCGGCCTTTAGGGCCGGTTTAGTACTACTACTAGTTTTCCTAGACTAACTCTGGCGTTAATATTATTACCGCCTTTATCTTTATCGTTATTATTATTATCGCTACTATTATTAGAGGTGGCCCCCTTAAGCTCTTCCTACGCCTTTAATTTAGCTTTACGCTTTTCTTTAACCTCTAGTAGCATATGCCCTATAGGCTATTTATTAACGGCGCTATAATATATAACACTTCTATATATCTATTTGGTGATAACTGTATTAAGGTACTATTTAAGTACGGTAGTAAATTGGTTATTATAGGCTTTTTAGGATACTAGTATACCCACGTAAGAAACAAAGTAGGTACCTTAAGTAGTAATAATATTAAGGCAGTCCTGTAAGTTCGCGCTACTATTAGTTTAATAGGCCGTAATATAAAACTAAATTAAAAGGATATAGGCTTATAATAAGCAGATCTTAGCTAGCTGTAGTAGTAGGTAGGCTATCTAGCCATAATATTATAGCTAATAATAGCTGTGTATAGGACGTTACGAGTTAAGCTGTTTTAGGTGGAGGTTAGAGAAGTAAGCCTTTAAATAAGGTCGGAAATCTATAAGTTAGCATAGGCGCAAGGAGGCGTTATTATGTAATCTAATATATGGGGCATAATAAGGGGGTAGCACAAACCCTAGGCCTAACTATAGTTAGAAGCAATAAAATATAGGGCAGTAGTATTATTATTAAGAGAAATGGGAATTTAATTGCTATAGGCACTAGATATAATATATATACTAGTACTACCAGTCTCTTTTTTATATAACTATAATATACTAGCTAGGCGGCCTTCTAAATAACACCCGCTTATACCTCCCTATCTTTAAGGCTATACTCTAACTATTATCTCTTCGCCTATAGAGATTTAGGTAGTAGTGGGCTTTAAGCTAGGTACTAGAGAACCTTATTAATATTAGGGCGCTGCATATAGTTATTCGCTGCCCACTAGTATCTTACTATTTTAATAAAGAGGTCGCCAACTACAAGTTTAAATCAGCCTATCTGCCACTAAAAGCTATTAAAGCTCTATAATATAGAATACTTACAATATATATAGCCTCTAGCCAGCGACGTATACGCACTCTTATAATCCCTAGCCATTTTATTAATAGTATTCTAATAACTCTTCTAGAAGGAAAGGCGTAGCTTCTTATTATCCTTACTATCGCGCTATAAGTTAATAGAGAACTTCTACGGGTAGTAGTTATACGTTAGCTTAAATAAGATAATGCCTATAAACTAGATATTAATAAAGTAGTTATAGTCCTTTAGCTTAAGCTTAGGAGCGAAATAGCCGATTATACCGACTATGCCTAGTTTAGGCCGTAACGACCTACCTGCCTAGATATGCCTAGATATATTAATGTCTAGTAGGACGGAACGGAGCGGCTTACCAATAAGGCTAATATTAGTTAGCTTTAGGTCGCAGTATAGCCAGCGTCCGTTATATATAACTTTAATACCTAGCAATACGGCGTGGAATGCAGTCGCTGCCTCTATTATTATGCCCTTATACCCTCTATTAAGCTTATATATTAGCTATATTCTCTTAAACTATAATTTTAAGAATATAAGAGGCTTACCCCTTACTCTAAGTCCCTACTAAGTCGCTAAAGGTCTAGGGCGTTATCGGCTTTAGGACAATAGTAATATTATTAAAGGCCGTCTTAGAGGAGAACTCCTTACTATTAAAGTAGATTACCTCTGCTATGTATAGAATTTACTTACCGTTATCTAACTTTTATACAAGATTAGTTACTTCCTAAAGTATCTTAATCTCTTTATCTATATTATAACAATTTTAGGAAGTCCGCTCTACTACTTTAATAGCGGTTATGTTAGCTAACTAATCTAAGGTAAAGAATACTCTTCTATAACCGCCCGCACCTAGAGTATCTTCTAGTATCTACCTACCCATCGTTCTCTTATTAGGGAGTAGGGTTAGTATCTTAATATTAATATTGGCGGCCGCCGGCCCACTAAAAGCGTAAGCTATATAGCGTCTACGCGCTTTCTTAAAGTTATCTTTAGCAGCAAATTCTGTCTACTAGAAGTGGTATTTAAGCTTATTAAGTAGTATCTTTATACTATACTAGTTTAAGTAATACGGCCGCCGCGTGGCTATATTGCTATTCACTGTTAGCTACGCTAATAAAGACCTAAAGTAGCCTATAATATAAAGGCCCTTACTTTTAAAAAAGAAGTTAAACCGTATATAGGGGTTCTAGAGGTTAATGTTATACGACTTTATAAAAGACCTAGTGTAAAGGAGTAAGTTAATAGATATATTTTCTAAGGGGCTTTTTCCCGCCGCCTATCCCCTCTCTAGTACGGCTAGCGGAGATTATAGCCCTAGTAGATAATAGCCGACCTAGACTATACCGAGCTTTTAAAGCTACTCCTTAGTGTTAATATCTAGCTCTATAAGGGTTTTGCTCGCTTCGCTATTAGTATTATACTTAGTGCGTTTTATCTTATATTAAAAGTAAACTATTTTATTATTATATATCTGCTTAGGCTTAATAAGTATATAATAGTGGGTGGCTTAAGCGCTATCTGCCTAGTTATTCTAGCGCTAAGATATAAGGGCGTTATAGACGTCGCTAAATGCTAGCCTAGTAAGGGTATTTGCGGGTATAAGGGACGTAAAGGTGTAGTCCAATATTTAATAATAGATAGGGTACTTATAGTAGACTCCAATAAGGGATATAAGCTTTAAAATACTATAGGAAATATATACCTTTTTAAATGCAACTGCTAATTATAGAACCCCTTTTTAGTAGTTCTATAACGTAGAGATAGCTAAACTGTAACTACTTAATCTTACTTTCTCTAGTAGGTATAAGATATAGAACATCTATATATAGTATCTTTAGCGTATTATAGTTGTCTTACCTCCTACTAAAGTAAGGTAAGCTAATACTAGGGATATACCCTACCCTAGGTACTATAAAAGGTAGGGTTTAAGCTTAATAATTTAGGATCTACCTAGCAGAGAAAGATCTTTAAATCCTTAGGGCCTTCGCTAGCTGGCTTTTTAGCCTATTATTATAGCTAAAACGTATAAGGCTAAAGCTGGACGTCACTAATTCGTTAATAATATAGGTCCCCACCTTACTTTACTTTTGCTTTACTTCACTTTACTTTATATACTTGTACTTTACTTTACTTCTCCTATCCCCTACAGTACAGTATATACCCCCCCTCCCTCCTATATTATTACTTTCCTTCTCCTATACATACTCTACTCTACTTTACTTTACTTTACTTTGCCTAACCGACCTAATTATACCTTTAGCATCGCGCCTATCTAGTATATATATCGCCCTACTTAATAGAGTAAAAGTTTACTGTAGGCAGCTATATAAGTGGTTACCTTTCTATTAGGACTTTTTAAAAAGTGTTTATCTTACTAGTAAAACCATATCTAAAACTTTTAATCTTTACGAAATTGTAGTTACTTTGGGGTTTACCTCTATGTATAAAATACTACTAACTAACTAAGTTACTTTAGGGCTATAGACCTACAGCGATAGCTATTAAACCTCTATTAATAAGATTCGTTTTTACGTCCTAGTATAGATAGAAAGACGTTAGTTATAAATAACGTTACGCAGGATAATACGGCGCTTTAGCAGCTAATTTAAGATAAGGTAAGTTTTATCTTAAACCCCTATTCCCTATATACCCCTCCCCCTTATAAGAGCACTAATAATTAATACACTAGTTCCCATCTACCGACCCTATAATACTTAAAGACTAAAAGGTTAGAATAGGTTAGTTTTCTTCTCTTTAAAAGAGCCTACCGTAGGGGCGGAAGCTCTATAGCGTAGTAGTTAGGGTATATAGTAAGAACGGCGCGGTATAGGTAGGCGGCGAGATATATAGTAATATTAAAACGGAAAACGTAGAGATAAGGCGGCATTTAAGGACGAGCATTTCCTTCTTATTATAGACGCTAGTAACTAGTGCATAATAGGCAGGCCGATGTATTGTCTTATATTAATGTAATAAAATATACTACTAGCTTTATTCCGCTAGCTAAATATAGGTAACCTCCTTCTATATACCGTGCTCTATAACTACCTTTATAATACCTTGGCCAAACTCTATCCTTATATCCTATTCCGCTAGTCTAAACTTAATAAGGGTAGAAAGCACTCGTTAAATAGGCAGTTAATCTACACTAGTGTGTCCAAGTATTTGTCCTTTAAAAAATCTAGTAGGTTATATAGGGGCATTATTAGAAATACCCCTCCCTACGGTATCGCCCTATAGGGTAGATTGTTATAGCGTTCTATCTCCTAGTTTAGGCTCTTTAGCCGGTCTAGCGGTATAGGGAGCCGAGCGGTATAGTGCTTAATCGCCTAAGCTAAGCCCTCTGGCTTAGCTACGGTGCGCCACTAATTAAAGATAACATTGGCGTAGATATTAGTAGTTATAGCGCGTGCCCGTTTGCCGCGTAGGTTCTTATATTAAGCGTATCTAGGGTAGTGCCGATAGCGTATAGGAAGAAGACTTTAAGGGAAATAGATAAGAGCTTAACAAGAATTACCCTAGCTTTTTTACGGTAATTATTGCTAATAATTGTATCTGGGTCCTCCCTAACGACGGCTACTACCTTTAATAGCCTATTTTCCTTAAGATCTTCTAGAGGGGAGAATCCGCTTAAAACCCTCTAAATCCTATTATTAAGCACTGCGATAAGGCTAGTGTAGTCTATAAGCGTAAGGGTAGGAGCCATAGAGCTATTTATAGAAAGGCTTAAATAGTAGGGAGAAGAAAAGTAAGTAAAGTAAAGTAAGGTAGATAAAGTGAGGTAAAGTAGGTAAGTATATAAAGTAAAGTAAAGTAAAGCGGAGTGGAGTAATAATATAACGCTATATAGCTGTGTATTAGTCTATACCCCCTATTAGGAGGGCTAGTATAGCTAAACTAGCTATAAGTTTTAAAGGAACCACCCCGTCTAAAAGAGATTACAATTACTTGCGAATTGGACTCCGATTTTTATGCATACTATAGCAGATTTTTGTACTTTAGGCTGACGACTAATATAGGGTCCTAGAAGAGATTATATAGAAGTATAGTATAAAGTTTTATAAGGCTTGCTAAGAACTATAAGGACCGTACGGCGCTAACTATTTATAATAGGGTGGGTAGTATAAGCACTAGAAACGCCGACGAGCTATTACCTTTAGTTATAATAAAGGGTAAGTTTACTTAAGAGAACCTAGAGCCTAGTAGCCTTAAGGGGCCCGGAATTAAGCGGAACCCCATAGAAATAGAACTAAAAACTAGGTCCTAATTAGCCTAGGCTTACTTAATAAATACCTTAGTAAATAGAGTCCAAGTAGCTAAGTCTTAGTAATAGTCTCCTAGTAGTCTTAGACCTAGGATTAAGCTCTTAAAAACCTAAGGCTTTTAGGAAAATTAGTCTTTTAAGAGTCTTAGGTTTCTAGGGAATATATTTTTAAAAGTTCTACAGCACCCTATAATAGAATAATTATTTCTCCTAGAATCGCATCCTTTCTAAAATTAGCTCTTTTAAACTAAGAGCTCTCCCAAAATTAAATCTCTTAGACATTAAGCCCTCCTAAAAGCTCTACCTAGATAACTAGGAGCTAAGTGCTAGTAATAGCAGCCTATAAAAATTATACGGCTAAAGAAATATACTGCTTATAGAAAGTGTACAGCCGCAGCGCCTAGGAGCAACTTATGGCCTAGGAGTATTAAGTTACCCTAAGAGTAATTTATTTCTAGTGGCCTTTCCTATTATATAGCCCTGTTATTTTTAGAAAAATATTTAATAGTATTTAAGCTCTTAGCCAGGGCATCCGGAGGGGAAATATCCTCTTAAAATACTTACTAACTAAACCCATAGTAGAATAGCCTGCTTAGCGCTATACCCTATTATTTATAGCGGATAAGACAGTATCCCAGTATATATTTAAATTTAAGGTCGCTTATATATATCTATATACCCCTAATAATATAAGTATTCTATATATTTATATTATACTAAAGCTACATAACGCAAATTTATTAGAATGTATATATATTACTAGCTAATCGATAGTGTAGTTAAGCAACGTACCGCCACTAACTATTAATAAGAATAAATATAAAGAAAGAGAAAGGGTAGCTAAATTCTAAACATATATCTACCTATATACTAAAAGGGCGTACATTCTATAGAGCTAAGTGTAGGACTGCAAATTATTAAACTGACCTCCTCCTATAAAATTATAATAAAATTCTATATTTGTAGTACTATAATAACTAGCAAATACTATATACAGGATATTTTTAATCCATAATTCTACAATTAGGTTAAGTAGAGTTTAATTATTTAAATGGGGTTGACTGGTAAATAGGGCTGTTAATTAGGCTTAGTTAATTAGGTTAACTAGTTAACGGGTTTAACTAATAGGCTAACTAGTTATTGGGTTTAACTGGTAAATAGGCAGACTAGTTATTAGGTTTAACTAGTTAATAGGTTTAACTAGTAAATAGGTTTAACTAGTTAATAGGTTTAACTAGTAAATAGGTTAACTATTTATTGGGGTTACTAGTAAATAGGCTAACTAGTTAATAGGTTTAACTAGTAAAGGGACTAACTAGTTAATAGGTTTAACTAGTAAAGGGTTAATAGGTTTAATAGTAAAGGGACTAACTAGTTAATAGGTTTAACTAGTAAAGGGGCTAACTAGTTAATAGGTTTAACTAGTAAAGGGGCTAACTAGTTATTAGGTTTAACTGGTAAATAGGCTAACTATATAGTAGGCCGTAAAATTCCAATTAACTTCCTTAGTAAACTTATTATCCTTATTTATTTTACCCTTGTTAATTTCTACAAGTTTTTATATTAGCTTATAATTTTAAGATTTATATTTTATTTTACTCTTATATAGGTTAGGCCTATTCTAGTAGACGTAAATCTAGAATAGTTATACGCTTAGCGGTTAATATTAGCTATATAGTAACAGTAGTCTATATAAACACTTTACTAAGTATATCTTTACCTAAGAGCTATATTTCCTAAGTGCTGCTAGTCTTTTTACTAGTATAGCAGCAACCTCCATTAACGTCTGCGATAACTTAAATATTAAAGGTAGGACGGTTTCTAGAAAGGGTTTATAAAGTGCTATTAGGGTTTTACGTTTTATCCGGGTTTTAGGCTTATAGGTACCTAGGTATATATAATAGGCCAAGGTATCTCTAAAGTGAGATTAAAGACATTATTAAGGTAGAGCTAAAGGAGGACAAGATTGCGTTAAAAGGCGACCGTAATAAATACGCAATAGAATCTAGAGAGGTTTTTGTTTTAGCTATATAGCAGATATTAATACATCTAGTTAATTTCTATATATATATCTTATCTCTAGATATTAAATAAACTTAAGAACTGTGGATCTGGAAAGTAGGATAATTATTATTACGGTTATATCCCTGCTTACCCTCCAGGTCACGTATACGCTAATTAGTACGCTAGTTTTACATACTTAAAGACTTAGGCGCTCCCGTAGGCGGATCTTTTATAGAGATTAGTACTAGCCTTATAAATTTAGCGTGGCGTCTCGTCTTAGCTAAGAGATGCATTATATAGATGCTTGGCGTTTTCTTAATAACTTTACTAGTGGGATAGGAAAGCTATACGGAAATTTTATTACTTAATTAGGATTTTTTACGCTATTTGCTTAAAAGGAAAAGTAAAGGTTAAAGATAGGAGTAAGGAGGTTTAGGGGATTAAGTAGACCCTAAAAATAGAGGACCTAATTTTAGGCTCTCGAAACATCTAAAATTAGGACCCTCTTAAAAGCTAAAAATAGCCCTTTATTTATATCTAAAACTAAATACTTAATTTTTAGAGCCTACTTAATCCCCCTCTTTCTTTCTTTCTAAGTCTAGGTAGTAGCCTTAAATATAACTTATATAAAACGGCGTAGGGTAACTTATTAAAGCGTGCTAACTAATTAAAA
Source organism: Cenococcum geophilum 1.58 (assembly GCF_001692895.1). NCBI lineage: Eukaryota > Fungi > Ascomycota > Dothideomycetes > Gloniales > Gloniaceae > Cenococcum > Cenococcum geophilum. Next base: position 7,584 of record NW_027137582.1, on the reverse strand, counting down.
GCTAAGAAGCTAAGGATAAAAATAAATCCTAGCGATTCGCCTATTTATAAAAGCCCTTGCGTTTCTACTCCCTTACGGTTCTATTTCCCTAGGGCTTTATTCCCCTAGGGGATTGTTCCTTTAAGGCTTTACTCCCCTAGGGCTCTATTCCCCTAGGGCTTCGTCTCCTCTTAGCTTACTTAAATCTGCCCTTATATATGGAGTAAACTAAAAGCAATATGTGGATCGTCGGGGGTCCGCTAATAAAATTTTTGACCTAAGTTTATACTTAATAGGCCCTTACTTAAAGGCTTTTAATATAGAGGCTTTTAGGTTAAAGACTTTTAATATAGCTTTTATAGTTTGTAATTAAGATTATATTAGTTATAAATAGTGTATACTTAGACTATAGAGCTTTAATATAGAGCCCTCTGCTTAAAATATAATGGAGTAGTTAATTGTAATTAGAGTTTGAAAATTTAGGACCTAAAAGTAATAGACTACTTATAAACTTGGGTTAATAAGCTTTACAGTTTCCACACTATAGAATTAACTTTTTAACTAAAAAGGTTAGTAATATCTGCTAATTAATTCTATGGTCTAAGCTTACTAAGGTAAGCTGTTAGATCTACATAATGGTTACCTAGAGCTAAATTTTCTAGCTAATTTCTATTTAGAATAGAAGACAACTAAGTCCTAGCAGCCGCAGAAGTCCTTTCTCTAGAAGTTTGGCGCTAAACTATAGATTATATCTTGTAAGTAACGCCCTTATATCTTATATACAAAGTATCCTTATACTTACTTCTTAATAGAGCTTAACTATAAAAGAGAAGAGTGCCAAAGCAGCTCTAGATGCCATAAAGGTTTTATTTATAGGCGTTTTAAATCGCTAATTATATTCTATATAAAACATTTACTATTTTAATTATATTAGATTATAGATTTTATACTTACCTTTAGAGGCGCTTTATAAACTTTAGATATGGCTATTCTAGATATAGCTATTAAACGTAGCGTTCTTGCTCTTTAGACGTAACTATTCTCTAAATATAGCTGTTCTCTAAATATAGCTGTTGGCTATTCTTTAGTAGCTATTCTCTAGAAGTGGCTACCCTCCATATAGCCGTTTTTTAAACGTGGCTGCCCTCTACGTAGCTATTCTCTAGACGTAGCTGCCCTTTATATAGCTATTCTCTAGACGTGGCTGTTCTCTAGATATAGCTATTCTCTAAACATAGCTATTCCCTAAATATAGTTCTCCTATTTAGCGCTGCTAAGAGGACTAGTTATTTTAGGCCAATTAGGCATTTAATAATTCTTTAAATATAGCTATTCTCTAAACGTGACTAAGATCCCCTAACTACAGTTAGCTAAAAATAGAGGGTCCTAGAATTGGGTTTTAAGGATAATATTTAAAGCCTAGTAAAAACTTATATAAGTTATAATAAATAACCTGTTCTCCCGTAGCAAATATTATTAAATAGGCTATATAGATATATAAAAGGCATAATTCCTTAAGTACAAACAAAGATTTATAGCGGAGAGGAGGATTAAGAATAGAGGTACTGCTAGTATTGATCTTAAAATACTGCACCTTATATACAAAAAGGACGAGGGAAATATAGTAAGACTTAAGAATCCCTTCTGGAAGAATAGTTGCGATTACCTAGATATTTAAAATTATCTTCCTGCCGTTATTAATTAGGAGCAGCTTAACGGCTATTTAACTTTTAGAAACTCTTTTTTCTGGTAATATAGTATCTGCAAATATAGAGTCTCTAGATTAATTAGATATCTTACTTACTATAGCTTTTATTATAAAGCGATTCTACCTAATTGGATTAGTAGAAGCTTGTATATAGCTAAAATAAAATTACTAGCTTTAACTGGTCTAGTAGACTGGACGTCGGCGAAATAAAGAGCAAATATTAGAATTAAACTATTGCGGCCGGGCTACTTTCTGCGCTTTAGACGATATATAAGGTATATAGTTAAGTATAATAAGCGACTAACCACCCTAAAAGGCACTGGTATCCTTACTTTTAGTCAGGGTGGTTTTGGATAAATCTTATCGCGATAAGATGCAATGGATATCCTTATCGCGATAAGGATATCCATTGCGTTTTATCGCGATAAGTCTTGGCATACCCCAAATAAATTTTTAGTTGCCTTCTTCTTTATTATTATACAAAATATGGCTTTAGAAGTGGAATTAGAAACTCTTAACCCTGTTAATGCCTCTAAATTAAAAATATAAGGTTGCTCAGCTCTTTTAATATGGGAGCATACCCGTCCACTATGGTATATAGTTTTAGATAAATCTTATCGCGATAAGTCTTAGCATACCCTAAATAAATTTTTAGTCGCCTTCTTTATTATTATTATATAAAAATAACTAATTTAAACCTAGTAAATAAAGTTATATTATCCTTTTTTTCTAAATTTTAGTAGGTGGCTCTATATATAGCTCTACATTTAGCTCTACGTATGGAAGCTCTGCACGAAGCTTTGCACGAAGTTCCGCACGAAGCTCCGCACGAAGTTCTACACGAAGCTCCGTGCGAAGCTCTGTACGAAGCTCTGCGGAAGCTCTGCACGAGGCTCCGCACGAAGCTCTACGCGAAGCTCTGCGCGAAGCTCTGCACGAAGCTCTACACGAAGCTCTGCACGAAGCTCCGCGTACGGAGGCTCTGCACGACGGCTCTGCGTACGACGGTTCTATTCTATTCAGCTTGGTTGGGGTAGAAAAGCCCCGCACAGGGCACTTTTATCCTTATCGATTGCGATATTTTATGCATTTTCTATTGGATAAGGATATTTTATGCTCGCTTATTCGCATTATCCAAAACCACCCTGACTTTTAGTCCTAACTAATAGTAATTTTAGTATCTACGACTACGAGTAAGCTTCCTTCCTGCTAGTAGAATCTATAGTAGATATAGCCATATATCGTGCCATGGGAAGGTCCGCATTATAAAGTTGGGTAGTAGTAGTCGCGAGAACTGGTTGAGGTTCGACAGGCTTCTATTGACTTAGTAACTGCGCCACGCTAAACAGCTGAGTAGCACGCAATAGCGTTGGCGGTGACTGTAGTAGTGCCTTACCGCTACCACGCTATATTTGAGAGTGTTACGCCAACTGGCTGCCCGTTTACTCTACATTCTCTATTTCTTAATCTCGAAAAGTACACCCTTAACAACCCTATGGCCGGAGCGGGTCGGCCGCCCTCCCTGCCTGATGGTGGCAATATTTAGTACTAAACCGCTTAGAATACCGTTATATATTACTTAAAAGCATACTTATACAGCTTGACTGTTTCCTATTTGTACTAGCTTCTATATACTATCTAATTTTCTTCAGCCTATATCTAGAAAACTTAAATGTATAAACCACTAAATAAAAGTCGCTTCAAAGTGTCGTTTTACTAAACTCTCTATCCGCCATTCATTCAGAGCTTTAAATGATGATGTAGTATGAGGATGCTGAGCGCTAGAAATCCATGTCCGTGGCTGCGAGCATTTCTTTATCAGTGAGATAGCCTCGTTGCTGCTTTAGAACCCTATCGTAAATGCGAGGTCGTTCGCTGGTTAGCGTATTTGGATGCCCCCCAAGTTTATAACTAATCCGCTGAGTCCGAATATGAACTATGTCGTTCCACAATATTCATTGCTTATCCGTGTCTTCTTGCGCGTAAATAATACGAAGACTCTCTGCCTTACAAAAGCATTTACTAGCGGGATATTACAATGCTTTCAATTTTCCGGGGGATTATATGTAACGAAAAGACATAGAGACCGGGCAGGTGAGTTTCTACGATATGCTGCTTCTTCATCACGAGGCTGACTTGGGGTATGCTAATCGAAACATAATACGTGCATCTAAAAAGCTCTAACAATTACTTCGAGTCTTAGAGAACTTAGAGGGTAGAATTGATCCTTTACTAGGTCTCGCTCCCGTAACGCTCGGTGATCGTGGCTAGCTGAGAGTGGACCCATGATACACACTTCCCCAACTATCAAAGAGTCCATCGGTCCACCCGATAATCATTCCTCGAAGCCCCGGTGAATTCAGCGTTCCCCGACATACCGAACCATGTGTTTCTTTTGCCGACTTCCGAAATACCCAAACAATATTTGAAATCCCAGGAGGCAGTCTTCCGGCATTGAAAACACTAAAAGTAATAAGAACTATAAGTATCAGTACCCCACTAAACATCGTCAACCAAGGTCTTTGCATCTTCACCCCACGGAATCTCCGTCCATGAGCGCACCTTAAGAGTGCCATGTCCATCGCCTGAACAATTAGACTAGCCGAGAGGCAGACAATTGTGCCCGAAAGCCAATCTGCTTGTTGACGAGCGGGAAGTTCGATGCAGCCGATGCCGTAGCTGCTACTATTGGTAACGGGATAGATGTCGCAAGTGCCAGGCACGACAACAGCTACAGCGAAATCTCTGAATGCTGGTGAACACCACTTCACTTTCTTGTCTGGCCCATTTCTACCCTTAACTGCAAAGACTAGTGCCATGATTTGTAGGATAATCATGATCAGGAGGAAGATAAAAGCGAACAAAGCGACGATTGTGTGTCTGAGAACATCATCGTGAGGCTTCTGCGGAATTGCTTCGACGTCCCTTGAGACCGCCACATTCCCACCTTTCGTAGAATTTGGTTCCGGGTGTGCTGGTAGGTCCAAATCTTTGATTTTAATTAGCTATGTGCCCCAAATCAAGGAAGGAAAGGCTTACCTATCTGGACTGCGGCGGCTAATGGTGGCCTGGACCTCCTTTTCCTTCCGAGCTTCAATACAGCATTGCTAAATGCTTGGACAAGATTTCGAAAACCATGTTTTTCAATAATAAGGACAACCATCTGCAGCATAGCTCCAACATCCAATATGAGCGTTAATGGCATCCACACCAGTACCGTCTCAGCCTTGAGAGAAGTGCCCTCATACGATTGGATAGTCAAGGCGATACCCAACACCGCGAGCCCAAGAGCTAGATATTGAGCGGATTCCCATCGGACTGCACGGATGATGCATGCAGGGAGGTGGAAGAGTAAGAGGAAGAGGGCATATAACCAGGGGATCAATGCACCTCCTGGATCTGGTCGCAAATATGTCTCCATGCAATTGAGCTTCAACGAAAAGGATTCCTCAAAGAGCGAATATTGTAGATCATGGACGATGGTGGTGTTAGCTGAAAAATCGCATGACATGTTTACGGTGATAAAAGTGCTAAAATTTTTGACGGGGCCTTTGGGCATTTGGAATGGCTCTATGACTGGGCCGCATATGCCTCAAATATCTATCACATAGAATAGGGCAATGGTAGTGGACAAGATTCAAGGCAGAAATTGTGGCGCAGAGCTGAAGTCTGCCTGCAGGATACCTATCACATATCGGGGGGGCTGATTTAGCGCGGTTACGACCCGGGTTAATACGAGGTTAGGGCCACCCCTGCTGATAACGCGCCCGAACCCCGCACGAGGTCGCGCAGCGACCGCCCCCGAGTACTTTCGCACGCGATTTTGGGCGAAAAGGTACATAATTTGTGTTAAATCGGTACTTCTTCTCGGATGGTAACCGTCCAGGCGCGGACGGTCGGGGGCGCCAGACCCGAAACGGCCTAGCACACGCGAGGTCTTGGCGCCCCAGATAACTTCACTCTCAATTAAGCTCTTCAATCTCAAACACCTTAACGCTTAATCAATGAGCAAAAATCAAGTAAGCTAGAGCTCTATATTAGCTATATACGTCATATACTAACTTATATACTAGATTTCCAATCCACCAGCTCTTCTAGAGCTTCAAAAATGCCTCCCAAGTAAGTAGTTTTAAGGTTATGTAATTTTCATATATTTTCAGAAAAATAAGTCCTTTAGAACTATATTTTTAAATTTACGGAGATCTCTTTTTTCCTTTCTCGGTTTTATATCATATCGCTTACCAGTTTCTCGATTATTCTAACATATTGGCTTCAAATTAATAACTTTAATTTTTTTGGGAAAATTTTTCTCGGTTTTTTACTATAGCGATAACTCAATTATCGGATTTTCCGATATCTTAGGCTTTCTTTCTTGCTGGGAAGAATTATTCTATATACAGCCTCTTGCTTAATAGACTTATAGTTTTTCCTATTTTCTTTTTATTTTTTCTTATTTTTTCCGAGAATTATTTTAAATTTTGGGTATTAGATCTGCCAGTGCTACTGCCGTCCTCGCTACCAAAAAGGCAGCATATTAGAAAAGATGGTTGTCCGGAAAGCCGTCAAAGGTATGTATTTTTCTTGGTAGTTCTAAAAATATACTAATTCTATTTAAAAAGAACAAGACAAAGACCTTAAGGAGAAATTAAGGTAAGAAATATTCTATTTTTTCTTAGTTTTTCTAATATTTTAGGGCTGGTTTCTGGGGGCACAAAGACGCAGATCCTAGGTGCTATACCTATCGCATCCAGAATGCCGTATAATTTTACCATTTTTCCGATAAATAAAACTAATTTAACATTTTTTTAGAAAATGCCTGCTAACGGTGAGATTAATGGCACTAAGGAGGTTAAGAAACTTCCTTATAGCTATAATTACGAAGTATATTATTAAAAATTCTAATATTAGTAATTTAATTTCTTACTTTACCTAGGAATTAATTCTGGAGCTATAGTATGTAAAGAAGGGTCTTTAGGATATAAGAAATCTAGTTTATTTTTTATATATTTTAATAAAACTAACTTTTTTTAGGGTAATTCCGTCTTAAATAAAAATGAAAAAATGTCTAAGGCATTCGGGAGATATAGATCTTACCTACTTTCCTTTTTTAAGATTCTTTTTGGTACTTTCTCCGTTAAAAAGGTATTTAATTCTCGTTTTTTCCAACACATTCTTTTATAAGTAAAATTAGCTAATTTCTTGGATTTTCCATTAAGATGCTCAATATTAATGGTGCGCGCGTGGCTGCATTAAAGAAGGTTTCTAAAATTAAATCTAGAGGTGGTCTTCAACTAGGTACGTAAAATAGCTTTTTTTTCTTAGAATTTACTAACAAATCTTGCTAGCTCCTTATAAATTTCTAGAAAATTCTGATTCTAATTAGTAGCCGGATATTTCTGCATTTTTGGCTTAAATTCTCAGATATACCGAGATCATAGGGGTTTTTTGTCTTTTTTATTTAGTCATAATTTGCCTTGGTTTATTCAAGGAGGATTTCTTAGATTTTCTAAGATTCCTAGAGGATTTTCCTATATAATCTGCAAAATCGGGGTTCTTTCCCCGGCGTTAGTGGTTATCAAAAATTTTAATACCCCCTTTCATTTTCTCGGATATTCTAATAAACCTCTGGTTTATAGCACTTATATAGTGCCTAAGTAGTCTCTTAAAATTTAGAGAATTACTTAACTAAAAGTTTTAAATTTCTTTAACTATATTTTATTTATATAAAGCTATATTAATTAATTAATAAACTATAAATAGAATAGGAATCTAAAATTAGACTAAAACACTATTTATAGGACCCTAAGAATAGAACCTTAATAGAAACTACTAGAAATTACCTTTATTTATAAAGACCTCTTTAAGATATAAAATACCTGCCTTAATTATAAAAGTCT